>NC_086319.1:394206195-394806195 GCF_036172605.1 Pelobates fuscus | reverse complement strand
TTTGTGCTTACTCCAAAGGAATCGTCTACCTAATTGGATAAAACAACATCTCACTTTGAGAATTCCAAAATGTATTTGTACTTACTTCAAAGGAATCATTCCTCTGCTGTAGGTAAAATCTCCTCTACTCAAGTCTCAGTCGAAGATTTCTTGTCCTTTGTGGTTTTCAAACAACAACAACAGAAATTGCAGGTACTTGTGACCCTTCGACAGACAATTTAACCCCACCGTGAAAAGAAGTGGGAAAAAAACTGAAACCAACTGTACGTGTTCCTGATAATAAGCTGTGTGCCTGTAATCGAAGGTAGCGTGGCCGAGCGGTCTAAGGCGCTGGATTTAGGCTCCAGTCTCTTTGGAGGCGTGGGTTCAAATCCCACCGCTGCCAAATATTACATTTTTAGTGTATTGTGCATTATTTATAAAGGCCAAATTGTCCATTTGTCAACTCATATCATCACTGAAAACAGAGTCACGTTCATGGCTCTTTTTGTTTGGGATTTAAAATGGGCTTTTTTTTTACTTCAAAGTGGCAAGTAAAATTTGCCACGCATGAACAGCTGTTAATCAAGCCAATAATAACTCTTATAGAAAAGAACATCCTGCTTCAGCTTTAAAGCACCCAAAACATTTCTTAAGACGTCTACTGAATTGGATAAAACAACACCTCACTTTGAGAATTCCAAAATGTATTTGTACTTACTGCAAATGAATCATTCCTCTGCTGCAGGTAAAATCTCCTCTTCTCAAGTCTCGGTAGAAGACCTCTAGTCCATTGTGGTTTTTAAACGACAACAACAGAAATTGCAGGTACTCGTCACGCTTCGAAAGACAATTTACCCCCACCGTGAAAAAAAGGCAGAAAAAAATGAAACCAACTGTACGTGTTCCAGTTAAATCACCCAAAACATTTCTTAAAACGTCTACTTAATTGGATAAAACAACAACTCACTTTGATAATTCCATAAATGTATTTGTGCTTACTCCAAAGGAATCGTCTACCTAATTGGATAAAACAACATCTCACTTTGAGAATTCCAAAATGTATTTGTACTTACTTCAAAGGAATCATTCCTCTGCTGTAGGTAAAATCTCCTCTACTCAAGTCTCAGTCGAAGATTTCTTGTCCTTTGTGGTTTTCAAACAACAACAACAGAAATTGCAGGTACTTGTGACCCTTCGACAGACAATTTAACCCCACCATAAAAAGAAGTGGGAAAAAAACTGAAGCCAACAGTACGTGTTCTTGATAATAAGCTGTGTGCCTGTAATCGAAGGTAGCGTGGCCGAGCGGTCTAAGGCGCTGGATTTAGGCTCCAGTCTCTTTGGAGGCGTGGGTTCAAATCCCACCGCTGCCAAATATTACATTTTTAGTGTATTGTGCATTATTCATAAAGGCCAAATTGTCCATTTGTCAACTCATATGATCACTGAAAACAGAGTCACGTTCATGGCTCTTTTTGTTTGGGATTTAAAATGGGCTTTTTTTTTACTTCAAAGTGGCAAGTAAAATTTGCCACGCATGAACAGCTGTTAATCAAGCCAATAATAACTCTTATAGAAAAGAACATCCTGCTTCAGCTTTAAAGCACCCAAAACATTTCTTAAGACGTCTACTGAATTGGATAAAACAACACCTCACTTTGAGAATTCCAAAATATATTTGTACTTACTGCAAATGAAACATTCCTCTGCTGCAGGTAACATCTCATCTTCTCAAGTCTCGGTAGAAGACCTCTAGTCCATTGTGGTTTTTAAACGACAACAACAGAAATTGCAGGTACTCGTCACGCTTCGAAAGATAATTTACCCCCACCGTGAAAAAAAGGCAGAAAAAAATGAAACCAACTGTACGTGTTCCAGTTAAATAACCCAAAACATTTCTTAAAACGTCTACTTAATTGGATAAAACAACATCTCACTTTGAGAATTCCAAAATGTATTTGTACTTACTTCAAAGGAATCATTCCTCTGCTGTAGGTAAAATTTCCTCTACTCAAGTCTCAGTCGAAGATTTCTTGTCCTTTGTGGTTTTCAAACAACAACAACAGAAATTGCAGGTACTTGTGACCCTTCGACAGACAATTTAACCCCACCGTAAAAAGAAGTGGGAAAAAAACTGAAACCAACTGTACGTGTTCCTGTGTGCCTGTAATCGAAGGTAGCGTGGCCGAGCGGTCTAAGGCGCTGGATTTAGGCTCCAGTTTCTCGGCATTATTCATAAAGGCCAAATTGTCCATTTGTCAACTCATATGATCACTGAAAACAGAGTCACCTTCATGGCTCTTTTTGTTTGGGATTTAAAATGGGCTTTTTTTTTACTTCAAAGTGGCAAGTAAAATTTGCCACGCATGAACAGCTGTTAATCAAGCCAATAATAACTCTTATAGAAAAGAACATCCTGCTTCAGCTTTAAAGCACCCAAAACATTTCTTAAGACGTCTACTGAATTGGATAAAACAACACCTCACTTTGAGAATTCCAAAATGTATTTGTACTTACTGCAAATGAATCATTCCTCTGCTGCAGGTAAAATCTCCTCTTCTCAAGTCTCGGTAGAAGACCTCTAGTCCATTGTGGTTTTTAAACGACAACAACAGAAATTGCAGGTACTCGTCACGCTTCGAAAGACAATTTACCCCCACCGTGAAAAAAAGGCAGAAAAAAATGAAACCAACTGTACGTGTTCCAGTTAAATCACCCAAAACATTTCTTAAAACGTCTACTTAATTGGATAAAACAACAACTCACTTTGATAATTCCATAAATGTATTTGTGCTTACTCCAAAGGAATCGTCTACCTAATTGGATAAAACAACATCTCACTTTGAGAATTCCAAAATGTATTTGTACTTACTTCAAAGGAATCATTCCTCTGCTGTAGGTAAAATCTCCTCTACTCAAGTCTCAGTCGAAGATTTCTTGTCCTTTGTGGTTTTCAAACAACAACAACAGAAATTGCAGGTACTTGTGACCCTTCGACAGACAATTTAACCCCACCATAAAAAGAAGTGGGAAAAAAACTGAAGCCAACAGTACGTGTTCTTGATAATAACCAGTGTGCCTGTAATAGAAGGTAGCGTGGCCGAGCGGTCTAAGGCGCTGGATTTAGGCTCCAGTCTCTTTGGAGGCGTGGGTTCAAATCCCACCGCTGCCAAATATTACATTTTTAGTGTATTGTGCATTATTCATAAAGGCCAAATTGTCCATTTGTCAACTCATATGATCACTGAAAACAGAGTCACGTTCATGGCTCTTTTTGTTTGGGATTTAAAATGGGCTTTTTTTTTACTTCAAAGTGGCAAGTAAAATTTGCCACGCATGAACAGCTGTTAATCAAGCCAATAATAACTCTTATAGAAAAGAACATCCTGCTTCAGCTTTAAAGCACCCAAAACATTTCTTAAGACGTCTACTGAATTGGATAAAACAACACCTCACTTTGAGAATTCCAAAATGTATTTGTACTTACTTCAAAGGAATCATTCCTCTGCTGTAGGTAAAATCTCCTCTACTCAAGTCTCAGTCGAAGATTTCTTGTCCTTTGTGGTTTTCAAACAACAACAACAGAAATTGCAGGTACTTGTGACCCTTCGACAGACAATTTAACCCCACCATAAAAAGAAGTGGGAAAAAAACTGAAACCAACTGTACGTGTTCCTGATAATAAGCTGTGTGCCTGTAATCGAAGGTAGCGTGGCCGAGCGGTCTAAGGTGCTGGATTTAGGCTCCAGTCTCTTTGGAGGCGTGGGTTCAAATCCCACCGCTGCCAAATATTACATTTTTAGTGTATTGTGCATTATTCATAAAGGCCAAATTGTCCATTTGTCAACTCATATGATCACTGAAAACAGAGTCACGTTCATGGCTCTTTTTGTTTGGGATTTAAAATGGGCTTTTTTTTTACTTCAAAGTGGCAAGTAAAATTTGCCACGCATGAACAGCTGTTAATCAAGCCAATAATAACTCTTATAGAAAAGAACATCCTGCTTCAGCTTTAAAGCACCCAAAACATTTCTTAAGACGTCTACTGAATTGGATAAAACAACACCTCACTTTGAGAATTCCAAAATGTATTTGTACTTACTGCAAATGAATCATTCCTCTGCTGCAGGTAAAATCTCCTCTTCTCAAGTCTCGGTAGAAGACCTCTAGTCCATTGTGGTTTTTAAACGACAACAACAGAAATTGCAGGTACTCGTCACGCTTCGAAAGACAATTTACCCCCACCGTGAAAAAAAGGCAGAAAAAAATGAAACCAACTGTACGTGTTCCAGTTAAATCACCCAAAACATTTCTTAAAACGTCTACTTAATTGGATAAAACAACAACTCACTTTGATAATTCCATAAATGTATTTGTGCTTACTCCAAAGGAATCGTCTACCTAATTGGATAAAACAACATCTCACTTTGAGAATTCCAAAATGTATTTGTACTTACTTCAAAGGAATCATTCCTCTGCTGTAGGTAAAATCTCCTCTACTCAAGTCTCAGTCGAAGATTTCTTGTCCTTTGTGGTTTTCAAACAACAACAACAGAAATTGCAGGTACTTGTGACCCTTCGACAGACAATTTAACCCCACCATAAAAAGAAGTGGGAAAAAAACTGAAGCCAACAGTACGTGTTCTTGATAATAACCAGTGTGCCTGTAATAGAAGGTAGCGTGGCCGAGCGGTCTAAGGCGCTGGATTTAGGCTCCAGTCTCTTTGGAGGCGTGGGTTCAAATCCCACCGCTGCCAAATATTACATTTTTAGTGTATTGTGCATTATTCATAAAGGCCAAATTGTCCATTTGTCAACTCATATGATCACTGAAAACAGATTCACTTTCATGGCTCTTTTTGTTTGGGATTTAAAATGGGCTTTTTTTTTACTTCAAAGTGGCAAGTAAAATTTGCCACGCATGAACAGCTGTTAATCAAGCCAATAATAACTCTTATAGAAAAGAACATCCTGCTTCAGCTTTAAAGCACCCAAAACATTTCTTAAGACGTCTACTGAATTGGATAAAACAACACCTCACTTTGAGAATTCCAAAATGTATTTGTACTTACTGCAAATGAATCATTCCTCTGCTGCAGGTAAAATCTCATCTTCTCAAGTCTCGGTAGAAGACCTCTAGTCCATTGTGGTTTTTAAACGACAACAACAGAAATTGCAGGTACTCGTCACGCTTCGAAAGATAATTTACCCCCACCGTGAAAAAAAGGCAGAAAAAAATGAAACCAACTGTACGTGTTCCAGTTAAATCACCCAAAACATTTCTTAAAACGTCTACTTAATTGGATAAAACAACAACTCACTTTGATAATTCCATAAATGTATTTGTGCTTACTCCAAAGGAATTGTCTACCTAATTGGATAAAACAACATCTCACTTTGAGAATTCCAAAATGTATTTGTACTTACTTCAAAGGAATCATTCCTCTGCTGTAGGTAAAATCTCCTCTACTCAAGTCTCAGTCGAAGATTTCTTGTCCTTTGTGGTTTTCAAACAACAACAACAGAAATTGCAGGTACTTGTGACCCTTCGACAGACAATTTAACCCCACCGTGAAAAGAAGTGGGAAAAAAACTGAAACCAACTGTACGTGTTCCTGATAATAAGCTGTGTGCCTGTAATCGAAGGTAGTGTGGCCGAGCGGTCTAAGGCGCTGGATTTAGGCTCTAGTCTCTTTGGAAGCGTGGGTTCAAATCCCACCGCTGCCAAATATTACATTTTTAGTGTATTGTGCATTATTCATAAAGGCCAAATTGTCCATTTGTCAACTCATATGATCACTGAAAACAGAGTCACGTTCATGGCTCTTTTTGTTTGGGATTTAAAATTGGCTTTTTTTTTACTTCAAAGTGGCAAGTAAAATTTGCCACGCATGAACAGCTGTTAATCAAGCCAATAATAACTCTTATAGAAAAGAACATCCTGCTTCAGCTTTAAAGCACCCAAAACATTTCTTAAGACGTCTACTGAATTGGATAAAACAACACCTCACTTTCAGAATTCCAAAATGTATTTGTACTTACTGCAAATGAATCATTCCTCTGCTGCAGGTAAAATCTCCTCTTCTCAAGTCTCGGTAGAAGACCTCTAGTCCATTGTGGTTTTTAAACGACAACAACAGAAAATGCAGGTACTCGTCACGCTTCGAAAGACAATTTACCCCCACCGTGAAAAAAAGGCAGAAAAAAATGAAACCAACTGTACGTGTTCCAGTTAAATCACCCAAAACATTTCTTAAAACGTCTACTTAATTGGATAAAACAACAACTCCCTTTGATAATTCCATAAATGTATTTGTGCTTACTCCAAAGGAATCGTCTACCTAATTGGATAAAACAACATCTCACTTTGAGAATTCCAAAATGTATTTGTACTTACTTCAAAGGAATCATTCCTCTGCTGTAGGTAAAATCTCCTCTACTCAAGTCTCAGTCGAAGATTTCTTGTCCTTTGTGGTTTTCAAACAACAACAACAGAAATTGCAGGTACTTGTGACCCTTCGACAGACAATTTAACCCCACCGTGAAAAGAAGTGGGAAAAAAACTGAAACCAACTGTACGTGTTCCTGATAATAAGCTGTGTGCCTGTAATCGAAGGTAGCGTGGCCGAGCGGTCTAAGGCGCTGGATTTAGGCTCCAGTCTCTTTGGAGGCGTGGGTTCAAATCCCACCGCTGCCAAATATTACATTTTTAGTGTATTGTGCATTATTCATAAAGGCCAAATTGTCCATTTGTCAACTCATATGATCACTGAAAACAGTGTCACGTTCATGGCTCTTTTTGTTTGGGATTTAAAATGGGCTTTTTTTTTTACTTCAAAGTGGCAAGTAAAATTTGCCACGCATGAACAGCTGTTAATCAAGCCAATAATAACTCTTATAGAAAAGAACATCCTGCTTCAGCTTTAAAGCACCCAAAACATTTCTTAAGACGTCTACTGAATTGGATAAAACAACAACTCACTTTGAGAATTCCAAAATGTATTTGTACTTACTGCAAATGAATCATTCCTCTGCTGCAGGTAAAATCTCCTCTTCTCAAGTCTCAGTAGAAGACCTCTAGTCCATTGTTGTTTTTAAACGACAACAACAGAAATTGCAGGTACTCGTCACGCTTCGAAAGACAATTTACCCCCACCGTGAAAAAAAGGCAGAAAAAAATGAAACCAACTGCACGTGTTCCAGTTAAATCACCCAAAACATTTCTTAAAACGTCTACTTAATTGGATAAAACAACAACTCACTTTGATAATTCCATAAATGTATTTGTGCTTACTCCAAAGGAATCGTCTACCTAATTGGATAAAACAACATCTCACTTTGAGAATTCCAAAATGTATTTGTACTTACTTCAAAGGAATCATTCCTCTGCTGTAGGTAAAATCTCCTCTACTCAAGTCTTAGTCGAAGATTTCTTGTCCTTTGTGGTTTTCAAACAACAACAACAGAAATTGCAGGTACTTGTGACCCTTCGACAGACAATTTAACCCCACCGTAAAAAGAAGTGGGAAAAAAACTGAAGCCAACTGTACGTGTTCCTGATAATAAGCTGTGAGCCTGTAATCGAAGGTAGCGTGGCCGAGCGGTCTAAGGCGCTGGATTTAGGCTCCAGTCTCTTTGGAGGCGTGGGTTCAAATCCCACCGCTGCCAAATATTACACTTTTAGTGTATTGTGCATTATTCATAAAGGCCAAATTGTCCATTTGTCAACTCATATGATCACTGAAAACAGAGTCATGTTCATGGCTCTTTTTGTTTGGGATTTAAAATGGGCTTTTTTTTTACTTCAAAGTGGCAAGTAAAATTTGCCACGCATGAACAGCTGTTAATCAAGCCAATAATAACTCTTATAGAAAAGAACATCCTGCTTCAGCTTTAAAGCACCCAAAACATTTCTTAAGACGTCTACTGAATTGGATAAAACAACACCTCACTTTGAGAATTCCAAAATGTATTTGTACTTACTGCAAATGAATCATTCCTCTGCTGCAGGTAAAATCTCCTCTTCTCAAGTCTCGGTAGAAGACCTCTAGTCCATTGTGGTTTTTAAACAACAACAACAGAAATTGCAGGTACTCGTCACGCTTCGAAAGATAATTTACCCCCACCGTGAAAAAAAGGCAGAAAAAAATGAAACCAACTGTACGTGTTCCAGTTAAATCACCCAAAACATTTCTTAAAACGTCTACTTAATTGGATAAAACAACAACTCACTTTGATAATTCCATAAATGTATTTGTGCTTACTCCAAAGGAATTGTCTACCTAATTGGATAAAACAACATCTCACTTTGAGAATTCCAAAATGTATTTGTACTTACTTCAAAGGAATCATTCCTCTGCTGTAGGTAAAATCTCCTCTACTCAAGTCTCAGTCGAAGATTTCTTGTCCTTTGTGGTTTTCAAACAACAACAACAGAAATTGCAGGTACTTGTGACCCTTCGACAGACAATTTAACCCCACCGTAAAAAGAAGTGGGAAAAAAACTGAAGCCAACTGTACGTGTTCCTGATAATAAGCTGTGTGCCTGTAATCGAAGGTAGCGTGGTCGAGCGGTCTAAGGCGCTGGATTTAGGCTCCAGTCTCTTTGGAGGCGTGGGTTCGAATCCCACCGCTGCCAAATATTACATTTTTAGTGTATTGTGCATTAATCATATAGGCCAAATTGTCCATTTGTCAAATCATATGATCACTGAAAACAGAGTTACGTTCATGGCTCTTTTCGTCTGGGATTTAAAATGGGCTTTTTTTTTACTTCAAAGTGGCAAGTAAAATTTGCCACACATGAACAGCTGTTAATCAAGCCAATAATAACTCTTATAGAAAAGAACATCCTGCTTCAGCTTTAAAGCACCCAAAACATTTCTTAAGACGTCTACTGAATTGGATAAAACAACACCTCACTTTGAGAATTCCAAAATGTATTTGTACTTACTGCAAATGAATCATTCCCAAAACATTTCTTAAGACGTCTACTGAATTGGATAAAACAACACCTCACTTTGAGAATTCCAAAATGTATTTGTACTTACTGCAAATGAATCATTCCTCTGCTGCAGGTAAAATCTCCTCTTCTCAAGTCTCGGTAGAAGACCTCTAGTCCATTGTGGTTTTTAAACGACAACAACAGAAATTGCAGGTACTCGTCACGCTTCGAAAGACAATTTACCCCCACCGTGAAAAAAAGGCAGAAAAAAATGAAACCAACTGTACGTGTTCCAGTTAAATCACCCAAAACATTTCTTAAAACGTCTACTTAATTGGATAAAACAACAACTCACTTTGATAGTTCTATAAATGTATTTGTGCTTACTCCAAAGGAATCGTCTACCTAATTGGATAAAACAACATCTCACTTTGAGAATTCCAAAATGTATTTGTACTTACTTCAAAGGAATCATTCCTCTGCTGTAGGTAAAATCTCCTCTACTCAAGTCTCAGTCGAAGATTTCTTGTCCTTTGTGGTTTTCAAACAACAACAACAGAAATTGCAGGTACTTGTGACCCTTCGACAGACAATTTAACACCACCGTGAAAAGAAGTGGGAAAAAAACTGAAACCAACTGTACGTGTTCCTGATAATAAGCTGTGTGCCTGTAATCGAAGGTAGCGTGGCCGAGTGGTCTAAGGCGCTAGATTTAGGCTCCAGTCTCTTTGGAGGCGTGGTTTCAAATCCCACTGCTGCCAAATATTACATTTTTAGTGTATTGTGCATTATTCATAAAGGCCAAATTGTCCATTTGTCAACTCATATGATCACTGAAAACAGAGTCACGTTCATGGCTCTTTTTGTTTGGGATTTAAAATTGGCTTTTTTTTTACTTCAAAGTGGCAAGTAAAATTTGCCACGCATGAACAGCTGTTAATCGAGCCAATAATAACTCTTATAGAAAAGAACATCCTGCTTCAGCTTTAAAGCACCCAAAACATTTCTTAAGACGTCTACTGAATTGGATAAAACAACACCTCACTTTGAGAATTCCAAAATGTATTTGTACTTACTGCAAATGAATCATTCCTCTGCTGCAGGTAAAATCTCCTCTTCTCAAGTCTCGGTAGAAGACCTCTAGTCCATTGTGGTTTTTAAACGACAACAACAGAAATTGCAGGTACTCGTCACGCTTCGAAAGACAATTTACCCCCACCGTGAAAAAAAGGCAGAAAAAAATGAAACCAACTGTACGTGTTCCAGTTAAATCACCCAAAATATTTCTTAAAACGTCTACTTAATTGGATAAAACAACAACTCACTTTGATAATTCCATAAATGTATTTGTGCTTACTCCAAAGGAATCGTCTACCTAATTGGATAAAACAACATCTCACTTTGAGAATTCCAAAATGTATTTGTACTTACTTCAAAGGAATCATTCCTCTGCTGTAGGTAAAATCTCCTCTACTCAAGTCTCAGTCGAAGATTTCTTGTCCTTTGTGGTTTTCAAACAACAACAACAGAAATTGCAGGTACTTGTGACCCTTCGACAGACAATTTAACCCCACCGTGAAAAGAAGTGGGAAAAAAACTGAAACCAACTGTACGTGTTCCTGATAATAAGCTGTGTGCCTGTAATCGAAGGTAGCGTGGCCGAGCGGTCTAAGGCGCTGGATTTAGGCTCCAGTCTCTTTGGAGGCGTGGGTTCAAATCCCACCGCTGCCAAATATTACATTTTTAGTGTATGGTGCATTATTCATAAAGGCCAAATTGTCCATTTGTCAACTCATATGATCACTGAAAACAGAGTCACGTTCATGGCTTGGCTCTTTTTGTTTGGGATTTAAAATGGGCTTTTTTTTTACTTCAAAGTGGCAAGTAAAATTTGCCACGCATGAACAGCTGTTAATCAAGCCAATAATAACTCTTATAGAAAAGAACATCCTGCTTCAGCTTTAAAGCACCCAAAACATTTCTTAAGACGTCTACTGAATTGGATAAAACAACACCTCACTTTGAGAATTCCAAAATGTATTTGTACTTACTGCAAATGAATCATTCCTCTGCTGCAGGTAAAATCTCCTCTTCTCAAGTCTCGGTAGAAGACCTCTAGTCCATTGTTGTTTTTAAACGACAACAACAGAAATTGCAGGTACTCGTCACGCTTCGAAAGACAATTTACCCCCACCGTGAAAAAAAGGCAGAAAAAAATGAAACCAACTGCACGTGTTCCAGTTAAATCACCCAAAACATTTCTTAAAACGTCTACTTAATTGGATAAAACAACAACTCACTTTGATAATTCCATAAATGTATTTGTGCTTACTCCAAAGGAATCGTCTACCTAATTGGATAAAACAACATCTCACTTTGAGAATTCCAAAATGTATTTGTACTTACTTCAAAGGAATCATTCCTCTGCTGTAGGTAAAATCTCCTCTACTCAAGTCTCAGTCGAAGATTTCTTGTCCTTTGTGGTTTTCAAACAACAACAACAGAAATTGCAGGTACTTGTGACCCTTCGACAGACAATTTAACCCCACCGTGAAAAGAAGTGGGAAAAAAACTGAAACCAACTGTACGTGTTCCTGATAATAAGCTGTGTGCCTGTAATCGAAGGTAGCGTGGCCGAGCGGTCTAAGGCGCTGGATTTAGGCTCCAGTCTCTTTGGAGGCGTGGGTTCAAATCCCACCGCTGCCAAATATTACATTTTTAGTGTATTGTGCATTATTCATAAAGGCCAAATTGTCCATTTGTCAACTCATATGATCACTGAAAACAGAGTCACGTTCATGGCTCTTTTTGTTTGGGATTTAAAATGGGCTTTTTTTTTACTTCAAAGTGGCAAGTAAAATTTGCCACGCATGAACAGCTGTTAATCAAGCCAATAATAACTCTTATAGAAAAGAACATCCTGCTTCAGCTTTAAAGCACCCAAAACATTTCTTAAGACGTCTACTGAATTGGATAAAACAACACCTCACTTTGAGAATTCCAAAATGTATTTGTACTTACTGCAAATGAATCATTCCTCTGCTGCAGGTAAAATCTCCTCTTCTCAAGTCTCGGTAGAAGACCTCTAGTCCATTGTGGTTTTTAAACGACAACAACAGAAATTGCAGGTACTCGTCACGCTTCGAAAGACAATTTACCCCCACCGTGAAAAAAAGGCAGAAAAAAATGAAACCAACTGTACGTGTTCCAGTTAAATCACCCAAAACATTTCTTAAAACGTCTACTTAATTGGATAAAACAACAACTCACTTTGATAATTCCATAAATGTATTTGTGCTTACTCCAAAGGAATCGTCTACCTAATTGGATAAAACAACATCTCACTTTGAGAATTCCAAAATGTATTTGTACTTACTTCAAAGGAATCATTCCTCTGCTGTAGGTAAAATCTCCTCTACTCAAGTCTCAGTCGAAGATTTCTTGTCCTTTGTGGTTTTCAAACAACAACAACAGAAATTGCAGGTACTTGTGACCCTTCGACAGACAATTTAACCCCACCATAAAAAGAAGTGGGAAAAAAACTGAAACCAACTGTACGTGTTCCTGATAATAAGCTGTGTGCCTGTAATCGAAGGTAGCGTGGCCGAGCGGTCTAAGGCGCTGGATTTAGGCTCTAGTCTCTTTGGAAGCGTGGGTTCAAATCCCACCGCTGCCAAATATTACATTTTTAGTGTATTGTGCATTATTCATAAAGGCCAAATTGTCCATTTGTCAACTCATATGATCACTGAAAACAGAGTCACGTTCATGGCTCTTTTTGTTTGGGATTTAAAATTGGCTTTTTTTTTACTTCAAAGTGGCAAGTAAAATTTGCCACGCATGAACAGCTGTTAATCAAGCCAATAATAACTCTTATAGAAAAGAACATCCTGCTTCAGCTTTAAAGCACCCAAAACATTTCTTAAGACGTCTACTGAATTGGATAAAACAACACCTCACTTTCAGAATTCCAAAATGTATTTGTACTTACTGCAAATGAATCATTCCTCTGCTGCAGGTAAAATCTCCTCTTCTCAAGTCTCGGTAGAAGACCTCTAGTCCATTGTGGTTTTTAAACGACAACAACAGAAAATGCAGGTACTCGTCACGCTTCGAAAGACAATTTACCCCCACCGTGAAAAAAAGGCAGAAAAAAATGAAACCAACTGTACGTGTTCCAGTTAAATCACCCAAAACATTTCTTAAAACGTCTACTTAATTGGATAAAACAACAACTCCCTTTGATAATTCCATAAATGTATTTGTGCTTACTCCAAAGGAATCGTCTACCTAATTGGATAAAACAACATCTCACTTTGAGAATTCCAAAATGTATTTGTACTTACTTCAAAGGAATCATTCCTCTGCTGTAGGTAAAATCTCCTCTACTCAAGTCTCAGTCGAAGATTTCTTGTCCTTTGTGGTTTTCAAACAACAACAACAGAAATTGCAGGTACTTGTGACCCTTCGACAGACAATTTAACCCCACCGTGAAAAGAAGTGGGAAAAAAACTGAAACCAACTGTACGTGTTCCTGATAATAAGCTGTGTGCCTGTAATCGAAGGTAGCGTGGCCGAGCGGTCTAAGGCGCTGGATTTAGGCTCCAGTCTCTTTGGAGGCGTGGGTTCAAATCCCACCGCTGCCAAATATTACATTTTTAGTGTATTGTGCATTATTCATAAAGGCCAAATTGTCCATTTGTCAACTCATATGATCACTGAAAACAGTGTCACGTTCATGGCTCTTTTTGTTTGGGATTTAAAATGGGCTTTTTTTTTTACTTCAAAGTGGCAAGTAAAATTTGCCACGCATGAACAGCTGTTAATCAAGCCAATAATAACTCTTATAGAAAAGAACATCCTGCTTCAGCTTTAAAGCACCCAAAACATTTCTTAAGACGTCTACTGAATTGGATAAAACAACAACTCACTTTGAGAATTCCAAAATGTATTTGTACTTACTGCAAATGAATCATTCCTCTGCTGCAGGTAAAATCTCCTCTTCTCAAGTCTCGGTAGAAGACCTCTAGTCCATTGTTGTTTTTAAACGACAACAACAGAAATTGCAGGTACTCGTCACGCTTCGAAAGACAATTTACCCCCACCGTGAAAAAAAGGCAGAAAAAAATGAAACCAACTGCACGTGTTCCAGTTAAATCACCCAAAACATTTCTTAAAACGTCTACTTAATTGGATAAAACAACAACTCACTTTGATAATTCCATAAATGTATTTGTGCTTACTCCAAAGGAATCGTCTACCTAATTGGATAAAACAACATCTCACTTTGAGAATTCCAAAATGTATTTGTACTTACTTCAAAGGAATCATTCCTCTGCTGTAGGTAAAATCTCCTCTACTCAAGTCTTAGTCGAAGATTTCTTGTCCTTTGTGGTTTTCAAACAACAACAACAGAAATTGCAGGTACTTGTGACCCTTCGACAGACAATTTAACCCCACCGTAAAAAGAAGTGGGAAAAAAACTGAAGCCAACTGTACGTGTTCCTGATAATAAGCTGTGAGCCTGTAATCGAAGGTAGCGTGGCCGAGCGGTCTAAGGCGCTGGATTTAGGCTCCAGTCTCTTTGGAGGCGTGGGTTCAAATCCCACCGCTGCCAAATATTACACTTTTAGTGTATTGTGCATTATTCATAAAGGCCAAATTGTCCATTTGTCAACTCATATGATCACTGAAAACAGAGTCACGTTCATGGCTCTTTTTGTTTGGGATTTAAAATGGGCTTTTTTTTTACTTCAAAGTGGCAAGTAAAATTTGCCACGCATGAACAGCTGTTAATCAAGCCAATAATAACTCTTATAGAAAAGAACATCCTGCTTCAGCTTTAAAGCACCCAAAACATTTCTTAAGACGTCTACTGAATTGGATAAAACAACACCTCACTTTGAGAATTCCAAAATGTATTTGTACTTACTGCAAATGAATCATTCCTCTGCTGCAGGTAAAATCTCCTCTTCTCAAGTCTCGGTAGAAGACCTCTAGTCCATTGTGGTTTTTAAACAACAACAACAGAAATTGCAGGTACTCGTCACGCTTCGAAAGATAATTTACCCCCACCGTGAAAAAAAGGCAGAAAAAAATGAAACCAACTGTACGTGTTCCAGTTAAATCACCCAAAACATTTCTTAAAACGTCTACTTAATTGGATAAAACAACAACTCACTTTGATAATTCCATAAATGTATTTGTGCTTACTCCAAAGGAATTGTCTACCTAATTGGATAAAACAACATCTCACTTTGAGAATTCCAAAATGTATTTGTACTTACTTCAAAGGAATCATTCCTCTGCTGTAGGTAAAATCTCCTCTACTCAAGTCTCAGTCGAAGATTTCTTGTCCTTTGTGGTTTTCAAACAACAACAACAGAAATTGCAGGTACTTGTGACCCTTCGACAGACAATTTAACCCCACCGTAAAAAGAAGTGGGAAAAAAACTGAAGCCAACTGTACGTGTTCCTGATAATAAGCTGTGTGCCTGTAATCGAAGGTAGCGTGGTCGAGCGGTCTAAGGCGCTGGATTTAGGCTCCAGTCTCTTTGGAGGCGTGGGTTCGAATCCCACCGCTGCCAAATATTACATTTTTAGTGTATTGTGCATTAATCATATAGGCCAAATTGTCCATTTGTCAAATCATATGATCACTGAAAACAGAGTTACGTTCATGGCTCTTTTCGTCTGGGATTTAAAATGGGCTTTTTTTTTACTTCAAAGTGGCAAGTAAAATTTGCCACACATGAACAGCTGTTAATCAAGCCAATAATAACTCTTATAGAAAAGAACATCCTGCTTCAGCTTTAAAGCACCCAAAACATTTCTTAAGACGTCTACTGAATTGGATAAAACAACACCTCACTTTGAGAATTCCAAAATGTATTTGTACTTACTGCAAATGAATCATTCCCAAAACATTTCTTAAGACGTCTACTGAATTGGATAAAACAACACCTCACTTTGAGAATTCCAAAATGTATTTGTACTTACTGCAAATGAATCATTCCTCTGCTGCAGGTAAAATCTCCTCTTCTCAAGTCTCGGTAGAAGACCTCTAGTCCATTGTGGTTTTTAAACGACAACAACAGAAATTGCAGGTACTCGTCACGCTTCGAAAGACAATTTACCCCCACCGTGAAAAAAAGGCAGAAAAAAATGAAACCAACTGTACGTGTTCCAGTTAAATCACCCAAAACATTTCTTAAAACGTCTACTTAATTGGATAAAACAACAACTCACTTTGATAGTTCTATAAATGTATTTGTGCTTACTCCAAAGGAATCGTCTACCTAATTGGATAAAACAACATCTCACTTTGAGAATTCCAAAATGTATTTGTACTTACTTCAAAGGAATCATTCCTCTGCTGTAGGTAAAATCTCCTCTACTCAAGTCTCAGTCGAAGATTTCTTGTCCTTTGTGGTTTTCAAACAACAACAACAGAAATTGCAGGTACTTGTGACCCTTCGACAGACAATTTAACACCACCGTGAAAAGAAGTGGGAAAAAAACTGAAACCAACTGTACGTGTTCCTGATAATAAGCTGTGTGCCTGTAATCGAAGGTAGCGTGGCCGAGTGGTCTAAGGCGCTAGATTTAGGCTCCAGTCTCTTTGGAGGCGTGGTTTCAAATCCCACTGCTGCCAAATATTACATTTTTAGTGTATTGTGCATTATTCATAAAGGCCAAATTGTCCATTTGTCAACTCATATGATCACTGAAAACAGAGTCACGTTCATGGCTCTTTTTGTTTGGGATTTAAAATTGGCTTTTTTTTTACTTCAAAGTGGCAAGTAAAATTTGCCACGCATGAACAGCTGTTAATCAAGCCAATAATAACTCTTATAGAAAAGAACATCCTGCTTCAGCTTTAAAGCACCCAAAACATTTCTTAAGACGTCTACTGAATTGGATAAAACAACACCTCACTTTGAGAATTCCAAAATGTATTTGTACTTACTGCAAATGAATCATTCCTCTGCTGCAGGTAAAATCTCCTCTTCTCAAGTCTCGGTAGAAGACCTCTAGTCCATTGTGGTTTTTAAACGACAACAACAGAAATTGCAGGTACTCGTCACGCTTCGAAAGACAATTTACCCCCACCGTGAAAAAAAGGCAGAAAAAAATGAAACCAACTGTACGTGTTCCAGTTAAATCACCCAAAATATTTCTTAAAACGTCTACTTAATTGGATAAAACAACAACTCACTTTGATAATTCCATAAATGTATTTGTGCTTACTCCAAAGGAATTGTCTACCTAATTGGATAAAACAACATCTCACTTTGAGAATTCCAAAATGTATTTGTACTTACTTCAAAGGAATCATTCCTCTGCTGTAGGTAAAATCTCCTCTACTCAAGTCTCAGTCGAAGATTTCTTGTCCTTTGTGGTTTTCAAACAACAACAACAGAAATTGCAGGTACTTGTGACCCTTCGACAGACAATTTAACACCACCGTGAAAAGAAGTGGGAAAAAAACTGAAACCAACTGTACGTGTTCCTAATAATAAGCTGTGTGCCTGTAATCGAAGGTAGCGTGGCCGAGTGGTCTAAGGCGCTGGATTTAGGCTCCAGTCTCTTTGGAGGCGTGGTTTCAAATCCCACCGCTGCCAAATATTACATTTTTAGTGTATTGTGCACTATTCATAAAGGCCAAATTGTCCATTTGTCAACTCATATGATCACTGAAAACAGAGTCACGTTCATGGCTCTTTTTGTTTGGGATTTAAAATTGGCTTTTTTTTTACTTCAAAGTGGCAAGTAAAATTTGCCACGCATGAACAGCTGTTAATCAAGCCAATAATAACTCTTATAGAAAAGAACATCCTGCTTCAGCTTTAAAGCACCCAAAACATTTCTTAAGACGTCTACTGAATTGGATAAAACAACACCTCACTTTGAGAATTCCAAAATGTATTTGTACTTACTGCAAATGAATCATTCCTCTGCTGCAGGTAAAATCTCCTCTTCTCAAGTCTCGGTAGAAGACCTCTAGTCCATTGTGGTTTTTAAACGACAACAACAGAAATTGCAGGTACTCGTCACGCTTCGAAAGACAATTTACCCCCACCGTGAAAAAAAGGCAGAAAAAAATGAAACCAACTGCACGTGTTCCAGTTAAATCACCCAAAACATTTCTTAAAACGTCTACTTAATTGGATAAAACAACAACTCACTTTGATAATTCCATAAATGTATTTGTGCTTACTCCAAAGGAATCGTCTACCTAATTGGATAAAACAACATCTCACTTTGAGAATTCCAAAATGTATTTGTACTTACTTCAAAGGAATCATTCCTCTGCTGTAGGTAAAATCTCCTCTACTCAAGTCTCAGTCGAAGATTTCTTGTCCTTTGTGGTTTTCAAACAACAACAACAGAAATTGCAGGTACTTGTGACCCTTCGACAGACAATTTAACCCCACCGTAAAAAGAAGTGGGAAAAAAACTGAAGCCAACTGTACGTGTTCCTGATAATAAGCTGTGTGCCTGTAATCGAAGGTAGCGTGGCCGAGCGGTCTAAGGGCTGGATTTAGGCTACAGTCTCTTTGGAGGCGTGGGTTCAAATCCCACCGCTGCCAAATATTACATTTTTAGTGTATTGTGCATTATTCATAAAGGCCAAATTGTCCATTTGTCAACTCATATGATCACTGAAAACAGAGTCACGTTCATGGCTCTTTTTGTTTGGGATTTAAAATGGGCTTTTTTTTTACTTCAAAGTGGCAAGTAAAATTTGCCACGCATGAACAGCTGTTAATCAAGCCAATAATAACTCTTATAGAAAAGAACATCCTGCTTCAGCTTTAAAGCACCCAAAACATTTCTTAAGACGTCTACTGAATTGGATAAAACAACACCTCACTTTGAGAATTCCAAAATGTATTTGTACTTACTGCAAATGAATCATTCCTCTGCTGCAGGTAAAATCTCCTCTTCTCAAGTCTCGGTAGAAGACCTCTAGTCCATTGTGGTTTTTAAACGACAACAACAGAAATTGCAGGTACTCGTCACGCTTCGAAAGATAATTTACCCCCACCGTGAAAAAAAGGCAGAAAAAAATGAAACCAACTGTACGTGTTCCAGTTAAATCACCCAAAACATTTCTTAAAACGTCTACTTAATTGGATAAAACAACAACTCACTTTGATAATTCCATAAATGTATTTGTGCTTACTCCAAAGGAATTGTCTACCTAATTGGATAAAACAACATCTCACTTTGAGAATTCCAAAATGTATTTGTACTTACTTCAAAGGAATCATTCCTCTGCTGTAGGTAAAATCTCCTCTACTCAAGTCTCAGTCGAAGATTTCTTGTCCTTTGTGGTTTTCAAACAACAACAACAGAAATTGCAGGTACTTGTGACCCTTCGACAGACAATTTAACCCCACCGTAAAAAGAAGTGGGAAAAAAACTGAAGCCAACTGTACGTGTTCCTGATAATAAGCTGTGTGCCTGTAATCGAAGGTAGCGTGGCCGAGCGGTCTAAGGCGCTGGATTTAGGCTCCAGTCTCTTTGGAGGCGTGGGTTCAAATCCCACCGCTGCCAAATATTATATTTTTAGTGTATTGTGCATATAGGCCAAATTGTCCATTTGTCAAATCATATGATCACTGAAAACAGAGTCACGTTCATGGCTCTTTTCGTCTGGGATTTAAAATGGGCTTTTTTTTTACTTCAAAGTGGCAAGTAAAATTTGCCACGCATGAACAGCTGTTAATCAAGCCAATAATAACTCTTATAGAAAAGAACATCCTGCTTCAGCTTTAAAGCACCCAAAACATTTCTTAAGACGTCTACTGAATTGGATAAAACAACACCTCACTTTGAGAATTCCAAAATGTATTTGTACTTACTGCAAATGAATCATTCCTCTGCTGCAGGTAAAATCTCCTCTTCTCAAGTCTCGGTAGAAGACCTCTAGTCCATTGTGGTTTTTAAACGACAACAACAGAAATTGCAGGTACTCGTCACGCTTCGAAAGACAATTTACCCCCACCGTGAAAAAAAGGCAGAAAAAAATGAAACCAACTGTACGTGTTCCAGTTAAATCACCCAAAACATTTCTTAAAACGTCTACTTAATTGGATAAAACAACAACTCACTTTGATAGTTCCATAAATGTATTTGTGCTTACTCCAAAGGAATCTTCTACCTAATTGGATAAAACAACATCTCACTTTGAGAATTCCAAAATGTATTTGTACTTACTTCAAAGGAATCATTCCTCTGCTGTAGGTAAAATCTCCTCTACTCAAGTCTCAGTCGAAGATTTCTTGTCTTTTGTGGTTTTCAAACAACAACAACAGAAATTGCAGGTACTTGTGACCCTTCGACAGACAATTTAACACCACCGTGAAAAGAAGTGGGAAAAAAACTGAAACCAACTGTACGTGTTCCTGATAATAAGCTGTGTGCCTGTAATCGAAGGTAGCGTGGCCGAGTGGTCTAAGGCGCTGGATTTAGGCTCCAGTCTCTTTGGAGGCGTGGTTTCAAATCCCACCGCTGCCAAATATTACATTTTTAGTGTATTGTGCATTATTCATAAAGGCCAAATTGTCCATTTGTCAACTCATATGATCACTGAAAACAGAGTCACGTTCATGGCTCTTTTTGTTTGGGATTTAAAATGGGCTTTTTTTTTACTTCAAAGTGGCAAGTAAAATTTGCCACGCATGAACAGCTGTTAATCAAGCCAATAATAACTCTTATAGAAAAGAACATCCTGCTTCAGCTTTAAAGCACCCAAAACATTTCTTAAGACGTCTACTGAATTGGATAAAACAACACCTCACTTTGAGAATTCCAAAATGTATTTGTACTTACTGCAAATGAATCATTCCTCTGCTGCAGGTAAAATCTCCTCTTCTCAAGTCTCGGTAGAAGACCTCTAGTCCATTGTGGTTTTTAAACGACAACAACAGAAATTGCAGGTACTCGTCACGCTTCGAAAGACAATTTACCCCCACCGTGAAAAAAAGGCAGAAAAAAATGAAACCAACTGTACGTGTTCCAGTTAAATCACCCAAAACATTTCTTAAAACGTCTACTGAATTGGATAAAACAACACCTCACTTTGAGAATTCCAAAATGTATTTGTACTTACTGCAAATGAATCATTCCTCTGCTGCAGGTAAAATCTCCTCTTCTCAAGTCTCGGTAGAAGACCTCTAGTTCATTGTGGTTTTTAAACAACAACAACAGAAATTGCAGGTACTCGTCACGCTTCAAAAGATAATTTACCCCCACCGTGAAAAAAAGGCAGAAAAAAATGAAACCAACTGTACGTGTTCCAGTTAAATCACCCAAAACATTTCTTAAAACGTCTACTTAATTGGATAAAACAACAACTCACTTTGATAATTCCATAAATGTATTTGTGCTTACTCCAAAGGAATTGTCTACCTAATTGGATAAAACAACATCTCACTTTGAGAATTCCAAAATGTATTTGTACTTTCTTCAAAGGAATCATTCCTCTGCTGTAGGTAAAATCTCCTCTACTCAAGTCTCAGTCGAAGATTTCTTGTCCTTTGTGGTTTTCAAACAACAACAACAGAAATTGCAGGTACTTGTGACCCTTCGACAGACAATTTAACCCCACCGTAAAAAGAAGTGGGAAAAAAACTGAAGCCAACTGTACGTGTTCCTGATAATAAGCTGTGTGCCTGTAATCGAAGGTAGCGTGGCCGAGCGGTCTAAGGCGCTGGATTTAGGCTCCAGTCTCTTTGGAGGCGTGGGTTCGAATCCCACCGCTGCCAAATATTACATTTTTAGTGTATTGTGCATTAATCATATAGGCCAAATTGTCCATTTGTCAAATCATATGATCACTGAAAACAGAGTCACGTTCATGGCTCTTTTCGTCTGGGATTTAAAATGGGCTTTTTTTTTACTTCAAAGTGGCAAGTAAAATTTGCCACGCATGAACAGCTGTTAATCAAGCCAATAATAACTCTTATAGAAAAGAACATCCTGCTTCAGCTTTAAAGCACCCAAAACATTTCTTAAGACGTCTACTGAATTGGATAAAACAACACCTCACTTTGAGAATTCCAAAATGTATTTGTACTTACTGCAAATGAATCATTCCTCTGCTGCAGGTAAAATCTCCTCTTCTCAAGTCTCGGTAGAAGACCTCTAGTCCATTGTGGTTTTTAAACGACAACAACAGAAATTGCAGGTACTCGTCACGCTTCGAAAGACAATTTACCCCCACCGTGAAAAAAAGGCAGAAAAAAATGAAACCAACTGTACGTGTTCCAGTTAAATCACCCAAAACATTTCTTAAAACGTCTACTTAATTGGATAAAACAACAACTCACTTTGATAGTTCCATAAATGTATTTGTGCTTATTTCAAAGGAATCGTCTACCTAATTGGATAAAACAACATCTCACTTTGAGAATTCCAAAATGTATTTGTACTTACTTCAAAGGAATCATTCCTCTGCTGTAGGTAAAATCTCCTCTACTCAAGTCTCAGTCGAAGATTTCTTGTCCTTTGTGGTTTTCAAACAACAACAACAGAAATTGCAGGTACTTGTGACCCTTCGACAGACAATTTCACCCCACCGTAAAAAGAAGTGGGAAAAAAACTGAAGCCAACTGTACGTGTTCCTGATAATAAGCTGTGTGCCTGTAATCGAAGGTAGCGTGGCCGAGCGGTCTAAGGCGCTGGATTTAGGCTCCAGTCTCTTTGGAGGCGTGGGTTCAAATCCCACCGCTGCCAAATATTATATTTTTAGTGTATTGTGCATTAATCATATAGGCCAAATTGTCCATTTGTCAAATCATATGATCACTGAAAACAGAGTCACGTTCATGGCTCTTTTCGTCTGGGATTTAAAATGGGCTTTTTTTTTACTTCAAAGTGGCAAGTAAAATTTGCCACGCATGAACAGCTGTTAATCAAGCCAATAATAACTCTTATAGAAAAGAACATCCTGCTTCAGCTTTAAAGCACCCAAAACATTTCTTAAGACGTCTACTGAATTGGATAAAACAACACCTCACTTTGAGAATTCCAAAATGTATTTGTACTTACTGCAAATGAATCATTCCTCTGCTGCAGGTAAAATCTCCTCTTCTCAAGTCTCGGTAGAAGACCTCTAGTCCATTGTGGTTTTTAAACGACAACAACAGAAATTGCAGGTACTCGTCACGCTTCGAAAGACAATTTACCCCCACCGTGAAAAAAAGGCAGAAAAAAATGAAACCAACTGTACGTGTTCCAGTTAAATCACCCAAAACATTTCTTAAAACGTCTACTTAATTGGATAAAACAACAACTCACTTTGATAGTTCCATAAATGTATTTGTGCTTACTCCAAAGGAATCTTCTACCTAATTGGATAAAACAACATCTCACTTTGAGAATTCCAAAATGTATTTGTACTTACTTCAAAGGAATCATTCCTCTGCTGTAGGTAAAATCTCCTCTACTCAAGTCTCAGTCGAAGATTTCTTGTCTTTTGTGGTTTTCAAACAACAACAACAGAAATTGCAGGTACTTGTGACCCTTCGACAGACAATTTAACACCACCGTGAAAAGAAGTGGGAAAAAAACTGAAACCAACTGTACGTGTTCCTGATAATAAGCTGTGTGCCTGTAATCGAAGGTAGCGTGGCCGAGTGGTCTAAGGCGCTGGATTTAGGCTCCAGTCTCTTTGGAGGCGTGGTTTCAAATCCCACCGCTGCCAAATATTACATTTTTATTGTATTTTGCATTATTCATAAAGGCCAAATTGTCCATTTGTCAACTCATATGATCACTGAAAACAGAGTCACGTTCATGGCTCTTTTTGTTTGGGATTTAAAATGGGCTTTTTTTTTACTTCAAAGTGGCAAGTAAAATTTGCCACGCATGAACAGCTGTTAATCAAGCCAATAATAACTCTTATAGAAAAGAACATCCTGCTTCAGCTTTAAAGCACCCAAAACATTTCTTAAGACGTCTACTGAATTGGATAAAACAACACCTCACTTTGAGAATTCCAAAATGTATTTGTACTTACTGCAAATGAATCATTCCTCTGCTGCAGGTAAAATCTCCTCTTCTCAAGTCTCGGTAGAAGACCTCTAGTCCATTGTGGTTTTTAAACGACAACAACAGAAATTGCAGGTACTCGTCACGCTTCGAAAGACAATTTACCCCCACCGTGAAAAAAAGGCAGAAAAAAATGAAACCAACTGTACGTGTTCCAGTTAAATCACCCAAAACATTTCTTAAAACGTCTACTGAATTGGATAAAACAACACCTCACTTTGAGAATTCCAAAATGTATTTGTACTTACTGCAAATGAATCATTCCTCTGCTGCAGGTAAAATCTCCTCTTCTCAAGTCTCGGTAGAAGACCTCTAGTTCATTGTGGTTTTTAAACAACAACAACAGAAATTGCAGGTACTCGTCACGCTTCGAAAGATAATTTACCCCCACCGTGAAAAAAAGGCAGAAAAAAATGAAACCAACTGTACGTGTTCCAGTTAAATCACCCAAAACATTTCTTAAAACGTCTACTTAATTGGATAAAACAACAACTCACTTTGATAATTCCATAAATGTATTTGTGCTTACTCCAAAGGAATTGTCTACCTAATTGGATAAAACAACATCTCACTTTGAGAATTCCAAAATGTATTTGTACTTACTTCAAAGGAATCATTCCTCTGCTGTAGGTAAAATCTCCTCTACTCAAGTCTCAGTCGAAGATTTCTTGTCCTTTGTGGTTTTCAAACAACAACAACAGAAATTGCAGGTACTTGTGACCCTTCGACAGACAATTTAACCCCACCGTAAAAAGAAGTGGGAAAAAAACTGAAGCCAACTGTACGTGTTCCTGATAATAAGCTGTGTGCCTGTAATCGAAGGTAGCGTGGCCGAGCGGTCTAAGGCGCTGGATTTAGGCTCCAGTCTCTTTGGAGGCGTGGGTTCGAATCCCACCGCTGCCAAATATTACATTTTTAGTGTATTGTGCATTAATCATATAGGCCAAATTGTCCATTTGTCAAATCATATGATCACTGAAAACAGAGTCACGTTCATGGCTCTTTTCGTCTGGGATTTAAAATGGGCTTTTTTTTTACTTCAAAGTGGCAAGTAAAATTTGCCACGCATGAACAGCTGTTAATCAAGCCAATAATAACTCTTATAGAAAAGAACATCCTGCTTCAGCTTTAAAGCACCCAAAACATTTCTTAAGACGTCTACTGAATTGGATAAAACAACACCTCACTTTGAGAATTCCAAAATGTATTTGTACTTACTGCAAATGAATCATTCCTCTGCTGCAGGTAAAATCTCCTCTTCTCAAGTCTCGGTAGAAGACCTCTAGTCCATTGTGGTTTTTAAACGACAACAACAGAAATTGCAGGTACTCGTCACGCTTCGAAAGACAATTTACCCCCACCGTGAAAAAAAGGCAGAAAAAAATGAAACCAACTGTACGTGTTCCAGTTAAATCACCCAAAACATTTCTTAAAACGTCTACTTAATTGGATAAAACAACAACTCACTTTGATAGTTCCATAAATGTATTTGTGCTTACTCCAAAGGAATCTTCTACCTAATTGGATAAAACAACATCTCACTTTGAGAATTCTGAAATGTATTTGTACTTACTTCAAAGGAATCATTCCTCTGCTGTAGGTAAAATCTCCTCTACTCAAGTCTCAGTCGAAGATTTCTTGTCTTTTGTGGTTTTCAAACAACAACAACAGAAATTGCAGGTACTTGTGACCCTTCGACAGACAATTTAACACCACCGTGAAAAGAAGTGGGAAAAAAACTGAAACCAACTGTACGTGTTCCTGATAATAAGCTGTGTGCCTGTAATCGAAGGTAGCGTGGCCGAGTGGTCTAAGGCGCTGGATTTAGGCTCCAGTCTCTTTGGAGGCGTGGTTTCAAATCCCACCGCTGCCAAATATTACATTTTTAGTGTATTGTGCATTATTCATAAAGGCCAAATTGTCCATTTGTCAACTCATATGATCACTGAAAACAGAGTCACGTTCATGGCTCTTTTTGTTTGGGATTTAAAATGGGCTTTTTTTTTACTTCAAAGTGGCAAGTAAAATTTGCCACGCATGAACAGCTGTTAATCAAGCCAATAATAACTCTTATAGAAAAGAACATCCTGCTTCAGCTTTAAAGCACCCAAAACATTTCTTAAGACGTCTACTGAATTGGATAAAACAACACCTCACTTTGAGAATTCCAAAATGTATTTGTACTTACTGCAAATGAATCATTCCTCTGCTGCAGGTAAAATCTCCTCTTCTCAAGTCTCGGTAGAAGACCTCTAGTTCATTGTGGTTTTTAAACAACAACAACAGAAATTGCAGGTACTCGTCACGCTTCAAAAGATAATTTACCCCCACCGTGAAAAAAAGGCAGAAAAAAATGAAACCAACTGTACGTGTTCCAGTTAAATCACCCAAAACATTTCTTAAAACGTCTACTTAATTGGATAAAACAACAACTCACTTTGATAATTCCATAAATGTATTTGTGCTTACTCCAAAGGAATTGTCTACCTAATTGGATAAAACAACATCTCACTTTGAGAATTCCAAAATGTATTTGTACTTTCTTCAAAGGAATCATTCCTCTGCTGTAGGTAAAATCTCCTCTACTCAAGTCTCAGTCGAAGATTTCTTGTCCTTTGTGGTTTTCAAACAACAACAACAGAAATTGCAGGTACTTGTGACCCTTCGACAGACAATTTAACCCCACCGTAAAAAGAAGTGGGAAAAAAACTGAAGCCAACTGTACGTGTTCCTGATAATAAGCTGTGTGCCTGTAATCGAAGGTAGCGTGGCCGAGCGGTCTAAGGCGCTGGATTTAGGCTCCAGTCTCTTTGGAGGCGTGGGTTCGAATCCCACTGCTGCCAAATATTACATTTTTAGTGTATTGTGCATTAATCATATAGGCCAAATTGTCCATTTGTCAAATCATATGATCACTGAAAACAGAGTCACGTTCATGGCTCTTTTCGTCTGGGATTTAAAATGGGCTTTTTTTTTACTTCAAAGTGGCAAGTAAAATTTGCCACGCATGAACAGCTGTTAATCAAGCCAATAATAACTCTTATAGAAAAGAACATCCTGCTTCAGCTTTAAAGCACCCAAAACATTTCTTAAGACGTCTACTGAATTGGATAAAACAACACCTCACTTTGAGAATTCCAAAATGTATTTGTACTTACTGCAAATGAATCATTCCTCTGCTGCAGGTAAAATCTCCTCTTCTCAAGTCTCGGTAGAAGACCTCTAGTCCATTGTGGTTTTTAAACGACAACAACAGAAATTGCAGGTACTCGTCACGCTTCGAAAGACAATTTACCCCCACCGTGAAAAAAAGGCAGAAAAAAATGAAACCAACTGTACGTGTTCCAGTTAAATCACCCAAAACATTTCTTAAAACGTCTACTTAATTGGATAAAACAACAACTCACTTTGATAGTTCCATAAATGTATTTGTGCTTATTTCAAAGGAATCGTCTACCTAATTGGATAAAACAACATCTCACTTTGAGAATTCCAAAATGTATTTGTACTTACTTCAAAGGAATCATTCCTCTGCTGTAGGTAAAATCTCCTCTACTCAAGTCTCAGTCGAAGATTTCTTGTCCTTTGTGGTTTTCAAACAACAACAACAGAAATTGCAGGTACTTGTGACCCTTCGACAGACAATTTCACCCCACCGTAAAAAGAAGTGGGAAAAAAACTGAAGCCAACTGTACGTGTTCCTGATAATAAGCTGTGTGCCTGTAATCGAAGGTAGCGTGGCCGAGCGGTCTAAGGCGCTGGATTTAGGCTCCAGTCTCTTTGGAGGCGTGGGTTCAAATCCCACCGCTGCCAAATATTATATTTTTAGTGTATTGTGCATTAATCATATAGGCCAAATTGTCCATTTGTCAAATCATATGATCACTGAAAACAGAGTCACGTTCATGGCTCTTTTCGTCTGGGATTTAAAATGGGCTTTTTTTTTACTTCAAAGTGGCAAGTAAAATTTGCCACGCATGAACAGCTGTTAATCAAGCCAATAATAACTCTTATAGAAAAGAACATCCTGCTTCAGCTTTAAAGCACCCAAAACATTTCTTAAGACGTCTACTGAATTGGATAAAACAACACCTCACTTTGAGAATTCCAAAATGTATTTGTACTTACTGCAAATGAATCATTCCTCTGCTGCAGGTAAAATCTCCTCTTCTCAAGTCTCGGTAGAAGACCTCTAGTCCATTGTGGTTTTTAAACGACAACAACAGAAATTGCAGGTACTCGTCACGCTTCGAAAGACAATTTACCCCCACCGTGAAAAAAAGGCAGAAAAAAATGAAACCAACTGTACGTGTTCCAGTTAAATCACCCAAAACATTTCTTAAAACGTCTACTTAATTGGATAAAACAACAACTCACTTTGATAGTTCCATAAATGTATTTGTGCTTACTCCAAAGGAATCTTCTACCTAATTGGATAAAACAACATCTCACTTTGAGAATTCCAAAATGTATTTGTACTTACTTCAAAGGAATCATTCCTCTGCTGTAGGTAAAATCTCCTCTACTCAAGTCTCAGTCGAAGATTTCTTGTCTTTTGTGGTTTTCAAACAACAACAACAGAAATTGCAGGTACTTGTGACCCTTCGACAGACAATTTAACACCACCGTGAAAAGAAGTGGGAAAAAAACTGAAACCAACTGTACGTGTTCCTGATAATAAGCTGTGTGCCTGTAATCGAAGGTAGCGTGGCCGAGTGGTCTAAGGCGCTGGATTTAGGCTCCAGTCTCTTTGGAGGCGTGGTTTCAAATCCCACCGCTGCCAAATATTACATTTTTAGTGTATTGTGCATTATTCATAAAGGCCAAATTGTCCATTTGTCAACTCATATGATCACTGAAAACAGAGTCACGTTCATGGCTCTTTTTGTTTGGGATTTAAAATGGGCTTTTTTTTTACTTCAAAGTGGCAAGTAAAATTTGCCACGCATGAACAGCTGTTAATCAAGCCAATAATAACTCTTATAGAAAAGAACATCCTGCTTCAGCTTTAAAGCACCCAAAACATTTCTTAAGACGTCTACTGAATTGGATAAAACAACACCTCACTTTGAGAATTCCAAAATGTATTTGTACTTACTGCAAATGAATCATTCCTCTGCTGCAGGTAAAATCTCCTCTTCTCAAGTCTCGGTAGAAGACCTCTAGTCCATTGTGGTTTTTAAACGACAACAACAGAAATTGCAGGTACTCGTCACGCTTCGAAAGACAATTTACCCCCACCGTGAAAAAAAGGCAGAAAAAAATGAAACCAACTGTACGTGTTCCAGTTAAATCACCCAAAACATTTCTTAAAACGTCTACTGAATTGGATAAAACAACACCTCACTTTGAGAATTCCAAAATGTATTTGTACTTACTGCAAATGAATCATTCCTCTGCTGCAGGTAAAATCTCCTCTTCTCAAGTCTCGGTAGAAGACCTCTAGTTCATTGTGGTTTTTAAACAACAACAACAGAAATTGCAGGTACTCGTCACGCTTCGAAAGATAATTTACCCCCACCGTGAAAAAAGGCAGAAAAAAATGAAACCAACTGTACGTGTTCCAGTTAAATCACCCAAAACATTTCTTAAAACGTCTACTTAATTGGATAAAACAACAACTCACTTTGATAATTCCATAAATGTATTTGTGCTTACTCCAAAGGAATTGTCTACCTAATTGGATAAAACAACATCTCACTTTGAGAATTCCAAAATGTATTTGTACTTACTTCAAAGGAATCGTTCCTCTGCTGTAGGTAAAATCTCCTCTACTCAAGTCTCAGTCGAAGATTTCTTGTCCTTTGTGGTTTTCAAACAACAACAACAGAAATTGCAGGTACTTGTGACCCTTCGACAGACAATTTAACCCCACCGTAAAAAGAAGTGGGAAAAAAACTGAAGCCAACTGTACGTGTTCCTGATAATAAGCTGTGTGCCTGTAATCGAAGGTAGCGTGGCCGAGCGGTCTAAGGCGCTGGATTTAGGCTCCAGTCTCTTTGGAGGCGTGGGTTCGAATCCCACCGCTGCCAAATATTACATTTTTAGTGTATTGTGCATTAATCATATAGGCCAAATTGTCCATTTGTCAAATCATATGATCACTGAAAACAGAGTCACGTTCATGGCTCTTTTCGTCTGGGATTTAAAATGGGCTTTTTTTTTACTTCAAAGTGGCAAGTAAAATTTGCCACGCATGAACAGCTGTTAATCAAGCCAATAATAACTCTTATAGAAAAGAACATCCTGCTTCAGCTTTAAAGCACCCAAAACATTTCTTAAGACGTCTACTGAATTGGATAAAACAACACCTCACTTTGAGAATTCCAAAATGTATTTGTACTTACTGCAAATGAATCATTCCTCTGCTGCAGGTAAAATCTCCTCTTCTCAAGTCTCGGTAGAAGACCTCTAGTCCATTGTGGTTTTTAAACGACAACAACAGAAATTGCAGGTACTCGTCACGCTTCGAAAGACAATTTACCCCCACCGTGAAAAAAAGGCAGAAAAAAATGAAACCAACTGTACGTGTTCCAGTTAAATCACCCAAAACATTTCTTAAAACGTCTACTTAATTGGATAAAACAACAACTCACTTTGATAGTTCCATAAATGTATTTGTGCTTACTCCAAAGGAATCTTCTACCTAATTGGATAAAACAACATCTCACTTTGAGAATTCTGAAATGTATTTGTACTTACTTCAAAGGAATCATTCCTCTGCTGTAGGTAAAATCTCCTCTACTCAAGTCTCAGTCGAAGATTTCTTGTCTTTTGTGGTTTTCAAACAACAACAACAGAAATTGCAGGTACTTGTGACCCTTCGACAGACAATTTAACACCACCGTGAAAAGAAGTGGGAAAAAAACTGAAACCAACTGTACGTGTTCCTGATAATAAGCTGTGTGCCTGTAATCGAAGGTAGCGTGGCCGAGTGGTCTAAGGCGCTGGATTTAGGCTCCAGTCTCTTTGGAGGCGTGGTTTCAAATCCCACCGCTGCCAAATATTACATTTTTAGTGTATTGTGCATTATTCATAAAGGCCAAATTGTCCATTTGTCAACTCATATGATCACTGAAAACAGAGTCACGTTCATGGCTCTTTTTGTTTGGGATTTAAAATGGGCTTTTTTTTTACTTCAAAGTGGCAAGTAAAATTTGCCACGCATGAACAGCTGTTAATCAAGCCAATAATAACTCTTATAGAAAAGAACATCCTGCTTCAGCTTTAAAGCACCCAAAACATTTCTTAAGACGTCTACTGAATTGGATAAAACAACACCTCACTTTGAGAATTCCAAAATGTATTTGTACTTACTGCAAATGAATCATTCCTCTGCTGCAGGTAAAATCTCCTCTTCTCAAGTCTCGGTAGAAGACCTCTAGTTCATTGTGGTTTTTAAACAACAACAACAGAAATTGCAGGTACTCGTCACGCTTCAAAAGATAATTTACCCCCACCGTGAAAAAAAGGCAGAAAAAAATGAAACCAACTGTACGTGTTCCAGTTAAATCACCCAAAACATTTCTTAAAACGTCTACTTAATTGGATAAAACAACAACTCACTTTGATAATTCCATAAATGTATTTGTGCTTACTCCAAAGGAATTGTCTACCTAATTGGATAAAACAACATCTCACTTTGAGAATTCCAAAATGTATTTGTACTTTCTTCAAAGGAATCATTCCTCTGCTGTAGGTAAAATCTCCTCTACTCAAGTCTCAGTCGAAGATTTCTTGTCCTTTGTGGTTTTCAAACAACAACAACAGAAATTGCAGGTACTTGTGACCCTTCGACAGACAATTTAACCCCACCGTAAAAAGAAGTGGGAAAAAAACTGAAGCCAACTGTACGTGTTCCTGATAATAAGCTGTGTGCCTGTAATCGAAGGTAGCGTGGCCGAGCGGTCTAAGGCGCTGGATTTAGGCTCCAGTCTCTTTGGAGGCGTGGGTTCGAATCCCACCGCTGCCAAATATTACATTTTTAGTGTATTGTGCATTAATCATATAGGCCAAATTGTCCATTTGTCAAATCATATGATCACTGAAAACAGAGTCACGTTCATGGCTCTTTTCGTCTGGGATTTAAAATGGGCTTTTTTTTTACTTCAAAGTGGCAAGTAAAATTTGCCACGCATGAACAGCTGTTAATCAAGCCAATAATAACTCTTATAGAAAAGAACATCCTGCTTCAGCTTTAAAGCACCCAAAACATTTCTTAAGACGTCTACTGAATTGGATAAAACAACACCTCACTTTGAGAATTCCAAAATGTATTTGTACTTACTGCAAATGAATCATTCCTCTGCTGCAGGTAAAATCTCCTCTTCTCAAGTCTCGGTAGAAGACCTCTAGTCCATTGTGGTTTTTAAACGACAACAACAGAAATTGCAGGTACTCGTCACGCTTCGAAAGACAATTTACCCCCACCGTGAAAAAAAGGCAGAAAAAAATGAAACCAACTGTACGTGTTCCAGTTAAATCACCCAAAACATTTCTTAAAACGTCTACTTAATTGGATAAAACAACAACTCACTTTGATAGTTCCATAAATGTATTTGTGCTTATTTCAAAGGAATCGTCTACCTAATTGGATAAAACAACATCTCACTTTGAGAATTCTGAAATGTATTTGTACTTACTTCAAAGGAATCATTCCTCTGCTGTAGGTAAAATCTCCTCTACTCAAGTCTCAGTCGAAGATTTCTTGTCCTTTGTGGTTTTCAAACAACAACAACAGAAATTGCAGGTACTTGTGACCCTTCGACAGACAATTTAACACCACCGTGAAAAGAAGTGGGAAAAAAACTGAAACCAACTGTACGTGTTCCTGATAATAAGCTGTGTGCCTGTAATCGAAGGTAGCGTGGCCGAGTGGTCTAAGGCGCTGGATTTAGGCTCCAGTCTCTTTGGAGGCGTGGTTTCAAATCCCACCGCTGCCAAATATTACATTTTTAGTGTATTGTGCATTATTCATAAAGGCCAAAATGTCCATTTGTCAACTCATATGATCACTGAAAACAGAGTCACGTTCATGGCTCTTTTTGTTTGGGATTTAAAATGGGCTTTTTTTTTTACTTCAAAGTGGCAAGTAAAATTTGCCACGCATGAACAGCTGTTAATCAAGCCAATAATAACTCTTATAGAAAAGAACATCCTGCTTCAGCTTTAAAGCACCCAAAACATTTCTTAAGACGTCTACTGAATTGGATAAAACAACACCTCACTTTGAGAATTCCAAAATGTATTCGTACTTACTGCAAATTAATCATTCCTCTGCTGCAGGTAAAATCTCCTCTTCTCAAGTCTCGGTAGAAGACCTCTAGTCCATTGTGGTTTTTAAATGACAACAACAGAAATTGCAGGTACTCGTCACGCTTCGAAAGATAATTTACCCCCACCGTGAAAAAAAGGCAGAAAAAAATGAAACCAACTGTACGTGTTCCAGTTAAATCACCCAAAACATTTCTTAAAACGTCTACTTAATTGGATAAAACAACAACTCACTTTGATAATTCCATAAATGTATTTGTGCTTACTCCAAAGGAATTGTCTACCTAATTGGATAAAACAACATCTCACTTTGAGAATTCCAAAATGTATTTGTACTTACTTCAAAGGAATCATTCCTCTGCTGTAGGTAAAATCTCCTCTACTCAAGTCTCAGTCGAAGATTTCTTGTCCTTTGTGGTTTTCAAACAACAACAACAGAAATTGCAGGTACTTGTGACCCTTCGACAGACAATTTAACCCCACCGTAAAAAGAAGTGGGAAAAAAACTGAAGCCAACTGTACGTGTTCCTGATAATAAGCTGTGTGCCTGTAATCGAAGGTAGCGTGGCCGAGCGGTCTAAGGCGCTGGATTTAGGCTCCAGTCTCTTTGGAGGCGTGGGTTCAAATCCCACCGCTGCCAAATATTATATTTTTAGTGTATTGTGCATTAATCATATAGGCCAAATTGTCCATTTGTCAAATCATATGATCACTGAAAACAGAGTCACGTTCATGGCTCTTTTCGTCTGGGATTTAAAATGGGCTTTTTTTTTACTTCAAAGTGGCAAGTAAAATTTGCCACGCATGAACAGCTGTTAATCAAGCCAATAATAACTCTTATAGAAAAGAACATCCTGCTTCAGCTTTAAAGCACCCAAAACATTTCTTAAGACGTCTACTGAATTGGATAAAACAACACCTCACTTTGAGAATTCCAAAATGTATTTGTACTTACTGCAAATGAATCATTCCTCTGCTGCAGGTAAAATCTCCTCTTCTCAAGTCTCGGTAGAAGACCTCTAGTCCATTGTGGTTTTTAAACGACAACAACAGAAATTGCAGGTACTCGTCACGCTTCGAAAGACAATTTACCCCCACCGTGAAAAAAAGGCAGAAAAAAATGAAACCAACTGTACGTGTTCCAGTTAAATCACCCAAAACATTTCTTAAAACGTCTACTTAATTGGATAAAACAACAACTCACTTTGATAGTTCCATAAATGTATTTGTGCTTACTCCAAAGGAATCTTCTACCTAATTGGATAAAACAACATCTCACTTTGAGAATTCCAAAATGTATTTGTACTTACTTCAAAGGAATCATTCCTCTGCTGTATGTAAAATCTCCTCTACTCAAGTCTCAGTCGAAGATTTCTTGTCCTTTGTGGTTTTCAAACAACAACAACAGAAATTGCAGGTACTTGTGACCCTTCGACAGACAATTTAACACCACCGTGAAAAGAAGTGGGAAAAAAACTGAAACCAACTGTACGTGTTCCTGATAATAAGCTGTGGGCCTGTAATCGAAGGTAGCGTGGCCGAGTGGTCTAAGGCGCTGGATTTAGGCTCCAGTCTCTTTGGAGGCGTGGTTTCAAATCCCACCGCTGCCAAATATTACATTTTTAGTGTATTGTGCATTATTCATAAAGGCCAAATTGTCCATTTGTCAACTCATATGATCACTGAAAACAGAGTCACGTTCATGGCTCTTTTTGTTTGGGATTTAAAATGGGCTTTTTTTTTACTTCAAAGTGGCAAGTAAAATTTGCCACGCATGAACAGCTGTTAATCAAGCCAATAATAACTCTTATAGAAAAGAACATCCTGCTTCAGCTTTAAAGCACCCAAAACATTTCTTAAGACGTCTACTGAATTGGATAAAACAACACCTCACTTTGAGAATTCCAAAATGTATTTGTACTTACTGCAAATGAATCATTCCTCTGCTGCAGGTAAAATCTCCTCTTCTCAAGTCTCGGTAGAAGACCTCTAGTCCATTGTGGTTTTTAAACAACAACAACAGAAATTGCAGGTACTCGTCAAGCTTCGAAAGATAATTTACCCCCACCGTGAAAAAAAGGCAGAAAAAAATGAAACCAACTGTACGTGTTCCAGTTAAATCACCCAAAACATTTCTTAAAACGTCTACTTAATTGGATAAAACAACAACTCACTTTGATAATTCCATAAATGTATTTGTGCTTACTCCAAAGGAATTGTCTACCTAATTGGATAAAACAACATCTCACTTTGAGAATTCCAAAATGTATTTGTACTTACTTCAAAGGAATCATTCCTCTGCTGTAGGTAAAATCTCCTCTACTCAAGTCTCAGTCGAAGATTTCTTGTCCTTTGTGGTTTTCAAACAACAACAACAGAAATTGCAGGTACTTGTGACCCTTCGACAGACAATTTAACCCCACCGTAAAAAGAAGTGGGAAAAAAACTGAAGCCAACTGTACGTGTTCCTGATAATAAGCTGTGTGCCTGTAATCGAAGGTAGCGTGGCCGAGCGGTCTAAGGCGCTGGATTTAGGCTCCAGTCTCTTTGGAGGCGTGGGTACAAATCCCACCGCTGCCAAATATTATATTTTTAGTGGATTGTGCATTAATCATATAGGCCAAATTGTCCATTTGTCAAATCATATGATCACTGAAAACAGAGTCACGTTCATGGCTCTTTTCGTCTGGGATTTAAAATGGGCTTTTTTTTTACTTCAAAGTGGCAAGTAAAATTTGCCACGCATGAACAGCTGTTAATCAAGCCAATAATAACTCTTATAGAAAAGAACATCCTGCTTCAGCTTTAAAGCACCCAAAACATTTCTTAAGACGTCTACTGAATTGGATAAAACAACACCTCACTTTGAGAATTCCAAAATGTATTTGTACTTACTGCAAATTAATCATTCCTCTGCTGCAGGTAAAATCTCCTCTTCTCAAGTCTCGGTAGAAGACCTCTAGTCCATTGTGGTTTTTAAACAACAACAACAGAAATTGCAGGTACTCGTCACGCTTCGAAAGATAATTTACCCCCACCGTGAAAAAAAGGCAGAAAAAAATGAAACCAACTGTACGTGGTCCAGTTAAATCACCCAAAACATTTCTTAAAACGTCTACTTAATTGGATAAAACAACAACTCACTTTGATAATTCCATAAATGTATTTGTGCTTACTCCAAAGGAATTGTCTACCTAATTGGATAAAACAACATCTCACTTTGAGAATTCCAAAATGTATTTGTACTTACTTCAAAGGAATCATTCCTCTGCTGTAGGTAAAATCTCCTCTACTCAAGTCTCAGTCGAAGATTTCTTGTCCTTTGTGGTTTTCAAACAACAACAACAGAAATTGCAGGTACTTGTGACCCTTCGACAGACAATTTAACCCCACCGTAAAAAGAAGTGGGAAAAAAACTGAAGCCAACTGTACGTGTTCCTGATAATAAGCTGTGTGCCTGTAATCGAAGGTAGCGTGGCCGAGCGGTCTAAGGCGCTGGATTTAGGCTCCAGTCTCTTTGGAGGCGTGGGTTCGAATCCCACCGCTGCCAAATATTACATTTTTAGTGTATTGTGCATTAATCATATAGGCCAAATTGTCCATTTGTCAAATCATATGATCACTGAAAACAGAGTCACGTTCATGGCTCTTTTCGTCTGGGATTTAAAATGGGCTTTTTTTTTACTTCAAAGTGGCAAGTAAAATTTGCCACGCATGAACAGCTGTTAATCAAGCCAATAATAACTCTTATAGAAAAGAACATCCTGCTTCAGCTTTAAAGCACCCAAAACATTTCTTAAGACGTCTACTGAATTGGATAAAAAAACACCTCACTTTGAGAATTCCAAAATGTATTTGTACTTACTGCAAATGAATCATTCCTCTGCTGCAGGTAAAATCTCCTCTTCTCAAGTCTCGGTAGAAGACCTCTAGTCCATTGTGGTTTTTAAACGACAACAACAGAAATTGCAGGTACTCGTCACGCTTCGAAAGACAATTTACCCCCACCGTGAAAAAAAGGCAGAAAAAAATGAAACCAACTGTACGTGTTCCAGTTAAATCACCCAAAACATTTCTTAAAACGTCTACTTAATTGGATAAAACAACAACTCACTTTGATAGTTCCATAAATGTATTTGTGCTTATTTCAAAGGAATCGTCTACCTAATTGGATAAAACAACATCTCACTTTGAGAATTCCAAAATGTATTTGTACTTACTTCAAAGGAATCATTCCTCTGCTGTAGGTAAAATCTCCTCTACTCAAGTCTCAGTCGAAGATTTCTTGTCCTTTGTGGTTTTCAAACAACAACAACAGAAATTGCAGGTACTTGTGACCCTTCGACAGACAATTTAACACCACCGTGAAAAGAAGTGGGAAAAAAACTGAAACCAACTGTACGTGTTCCTGATAATAAGCTGTGTACCTGTAATCGAAGGTAGCGTGGCCGAGTGGTCTAAGGCGCTGGATTTAGGCTCCAGTCTCTTTGGAGGCGTGGTTTCAAATCCCACCGCTGCCAAATATTACATTTTTAGTGTATTGTGCATTATTCATAAAGGCCAAATTGTCCATTTGTCAACTCATATGATCACTGAAAACAGAGTCACGTTCATGGCTCTTTTTGTTTGGGATTTAAAATTGGCTTTTTTTTTACTTCAAAGTGGCAAGTAAAATTTGCCACGCATGAACAGCTGTTAATCAAGCCAATAATAACTCTTATAGAAAAGAACATCCTGCTTCAGCTTTAAAGCACCCAAAACATTTCTTAAGACGTCTACTGAATTGGATAAAACAACACCTCACTTTGAGAATTCCAAAATGTATTTGTACTTACTGCAAATGAATCATTCCTCTGCTGCAGGTAAAATCTCCTCTTCTCAAGTCTCGGAAGAAGACCTCTAGTCCATTGTGGTTTTTAAACAACAACAACAGAAATTGCAGGTACTCGTCACGCTTCGAAAGATAATTTACCCCCACCGTGAAAAAAAGGCAGAAAAAAATGAAACCAACTGTACGTGTTCCAGTTAAATCACCCAAAACATTTCTTAAAACGTCTACTTAATTGGATAAAACAACAACTCACTTTGATAATTCCATAAATGTATTTGTGCTTACTCCAAAGGAATTGTCTACCTAATTGGATAAAACAACATCTCACTTTGAGAATTCCAAAATGTATTTGTACTTACTTCAAAGGAATCATTCCTCTGCTGTAGGTAAAATCTCCTCTACTCAAGTCTCAGTCGAAGATTTCTTGTCCTTTGTGGTTTTCAAACAACAACAACAGAAATTGCAGGTACTTGTGACCCTTCGACAGACAATTTAACCCCACCGTAAAAAGAAGTGGGAAAAAAACTGAAGCCAACTGTACGTGTTCCTGATAATAAGCTGTGTGCCTGTAATCGAAGGTAGCGTGGCCGAGCGGTCTAAGGCGCTGGATTTAGGCTCCAGTCTCTTTGGAGGCGTGGGTTCGAATCCCACCGCTGCCAAATATTACATTTTTAGTGTATTGTGCATTAATCATATAGGCCAAATTGTCCATTGTGGCAAGTGGCAAGTAAAATTTGCCACGCATGAACAGCTGTTAATCAAGCCAATAATAACTCTTATAGAAAAGAACATCCTGCTTCAGCTTTAAAGCACCCAAAACATTTCTTAAGACGTCTACTGAATTGGATAAAACAACACCTCACTTTGAGAATTCCAAAATGTATTTGTACTTACTGCAAATGAATCATTCCTCTGATGCAGGTAAAATCTCCTCTTCTCAAGTCTCGGTAGAAGACCTCTAGTCCATTGTGGTTTTTAAACGACAACAACAGAAATTGCAGGTACTCGTCACGCTTCGAAAGACAATTTACCCCCACCGTGAAAAAAAGGCAGAAAAAAATGAAACCAACTGTACGTGTTCCAGTTAAATCACCCAAAATATTTCTTAAAACGTCTACTTAATTGGATAAAACAACAACTCACTTTGATAATTCCATAAATGTATTTGTGCTTACTCCAAAGGAATCGTCTACCTAATTGGATAAAACAACATCTCACTTTGAGAATTCCAAAATGTATTTGTACTTACTTCAAAGGAATCATTCCTCTGCTGTAGGTAAAATCTCCTCTACTCAAGTCTCAGTCGAAGATTTCTTGTCCTTTGTGGTTTTCAAACAACAACAACAGAAATTGCAGGTACTTGTGACCCTTCGACAGACAATTTAACCCCACCGTAAAAAGAAGTGGGAAAAAAACTGAAGCCAACTGTATGTGTTCCTGATAATAAGCTGTGTGCCTGTAATCGAAGGTAGCGCAGCCGAGCGGTCTAAGGCGCTGGATTTAGGCTCCAGTCTCTTTGGAGGCGTGGGTTCGAATCCCACCGCTGCCAAATATTACATTTTTAGTGTATTGTGCATTAATCATATAGGCCAAATTGTCCATTTGTCAAATCATATGATCACTGAAAACAGAGTCACGTTCATGGCTCTTTTCGTCTGGGATTTAAAATGGGCTTTTTTTTTACTTCAAAGTGGCAAGTAAAATTTGCCACGCATGAACAGCTGTTAATCAAGCCAATAATAACTCTTATAGAAAAGAACATCCTGCTTCAGCTTTAAAGCACCCAAAACATTTCTTAAGACGTCTACTGAATTGGATAAAACAACACCTCACTTTGAGAATTCCAAAATGTATTTGTACTTACTGCAAATGAATCATTCCTCTGCTGCAGGTAAAATCTCCTCTTCTCAAGTCTCGGTAGAAGACCTCTAGTCCATTGTGGTTTTTAAACGACAACAACAGAAATTGCAGGTACTCGTCACGCTTCGAAAGACAATTTACCCCCACCGTGAAAAAAAGGCAGAAAAAAATGAAACCAACTGTACGTGTTCCAGTTAAATCACCCAAAACATTTCTTAAAACGTCTACTTAATTGGATAAAACAACAACTCACTTTGATAGTTCCATAAATGTATTTGTGCTTATTTCAAAGGAATCGTCTACCTAATTGGATAAAACAACATCTCACTTTGAGAATTCCAAAATGTATTTGTACTTACTTCAAAGGAATCATTCCTCTGCTGTAGGTAAAATCTCCTCTACTCAAGTCTCAGTCGAAGATTTCTTGTCCTTTGTGGTTTTCAAACAACAACAACAGAAATTGCAGGTACTTGTGACCCTTCGACAGACAATTTAACACCACCGTGAAAAGAAGTGGGAAAAAAACTGAAACCAACTGTACGTGTTCCTGATAATAAGCTGTGTACCTGTAATCGAAGGTAGCGTGGCCGAGTGGTCTAAGGCGCTGGATTTAGGCTCCAGTCTCTTTGGAGGCGTGGTTTCAAATCCCACCGCTGCCAAATATTACATTTTTAGTGTATTGTGCATTATTCATAAAGGCCAAATTGTCCATTTGTCAACTCATATGATCACTGAAAACAGAGTCACGTTCATGGCTCTTTTTGTTTGGGATTTAAAATTGGCTTTTTTTTTACTTCAAAGTGGCAAGTAAAATTTGCCACGCATGAACAGCTGTTAATCAAGCCAATAATAACTCTTATAGAAAAGAACATCCTGCTTCAGCTTTAAAGCACCCAAAACATTTCTTAAGACGTCTACTGAATTGGATAAAACAACACCTCACTTTGAGAATTCCAAAATGTATTTGTACTTACTGCAAATGAATCATTCCTCTGCTGCAGGTAAAATCTCCTCTTCTCAAGTCTCGGAAGAAGACCTCTAGTCCATTGTGGTTTTTAAACAACAACAACAGAAATTGCAGGTACTCGTCACGCTTCGAAAGATAATTTACCCCCACCGTGAAAAAAAGGCAAAAAAAAATGAAACCAACTGTACGTGTTCCAGTTAAATCACCCAAAACATTTCTTAAAACGTCTACTTAATTGGATAAAACAACAACTCACTTTGATAATTCCATAAATGTATTTGTGCTTACTCCAAAGGAATTGTCTACCTAATTGGATAAAACAACATCTCACTTTGAGAATTCCAAAATGTATTTGTACTTACTTCAAAGGAATCATTCCTCTGCTGTAGGTAAAATCTCCTCTACTCAAGTCTCAGTCGAAGATTTCTTGTCCTTTGTGGTTTTCAAACAACAACAACAGAAATTGCAGGTACTTGTGACCCTTCGACAGACAATTTAACCCCACCGTAAAAAGAAGTGGGAAAAAAACTGAAGCCAACTGTACGTGTTCCTGATAATAAGCTGTGTGCCTGTAATCGAAGGTAGCGTGGCCGAGCGGTCTAAGGCGCTGGATTTAGGCTCTAGTCTTTTTGGAGGCGTGGGTTCGAATCCCACCGCTGCCAAATATTACATTTTTAGTGTATTGTGCATTAATCATATAGGCCAAATTGTCCATTGTGGCAAGTGGCAAGTAAAATTTGCCACGCATGAACAGCTGTTAATCAAGCCAATAATAACTCTTATAGAAAAGAACATCCTGCTTCAGCTTTAAAGCACCCAAAACATTTCTTAAGACGTCTACTGAATTGGATAAAACAACACCTCACTTTGAGAATTCCAAAATGTATTTGTACTTACTGCAAATGAATCATTCCTCTGATGCAGGTAAAATCTCCTCTTCTCAAGTCTCGGTAGAAGACCTCTAGTCCATTGTGGTTTTTAAACGACAACAACAGAAATTGCAGGTACTCGTCACGCTTCGAAAGACAATTTACCCCCACCGTGAAAAAAAGGCAGAAAAAAATGAAACCAACTGTACGTGTTCCAGTTAAATCACCCAAAATATTTCTTAAAACGTCTACTTAATTGGATAAAACAACAACTCACTTTGATAATTCCATAAATGTATTTGTGCTTACTCCAAAGGAATCGTCTACCTAATTGGATAAAACAACATCTCACTTTGAGAATTCCAAAATGTATTTGTACTTACTTCAAAGGAATCATTCCTCTGCTGTAGGTAAAATCTCCTCTACTCAAGTCTCAGTCGAAGATTTCTTGTCCTTTGTGGTTTTCAAACAACAACAACAGAAATTGCAGGTACTTGTGACCCTTCGACAGACAATTTAACCCCACCGTGAAAAGAAGTGGGAAAAAAACTGAAACCAACTGTACGTGTTCCTGATAATAAGCTGTGTGCCTGTAATCGAAGGTAGCGTGGCCGAGCGGTCTAAGGCGCTGGATTTAGGCTCCAGTCTCTTTGGAGGCGTGGGTTCAAATCCCACCGCTGCCAAATATTACATTTTTAGTGTATTGTGCATTATTCATAAAGGCCAAATTGTCCATTTGTCAACTCATATGATCACTGAAAACAGAGTCACGTTCATGGCTCTTTTTGTTTAGGATTTAAAATGGGCTTTTTTTTTTTACTTCAAAGTGGCAAGTAAAATTTGCCACGCATGAACAGCTGTTAATCAAGCCAATAATAACTCTTATAGAAAAGAACATCCTGCTTCAGCTTTAAAGCACCCAAAACATTTCTTAAGACGTCTACTGAATTGGATAAAACAACACCTCACTTTGAGAATTCCAAAATGTATTTGTACTTACTGCAAATGAATCATTCCTCTGCTGCAGGTAAAATCTCCTCTTCTCAAGTCTCGGTAGAAGACCTCTAGTCCATTGTTGTTTTTAAACGACAACAACAGAAATTGCAGGTACTCGTCACGCTTCGAAAGACAATTTACCCCCACCGTGAAAAAAAGGCAGAAAAAAATGAAACCAACTGCACGTGTTCCAGTTAAATCACCCAAAACATTTCTTAAAACGTCTACTTAATTGGATAAAACAACAACTCACTTTGATAATTCCATAAATGTATTTGTGCTTACTCCAAAGGAATCGTCTACCTAATTGGATAAAACAACATCTCACTTTGAGAATTCCAAAATGTATTTGTACTTACTTCAAAGGAATCATTCCTCTGCTGTAGGTAAAATCTCCTCTACTCAAGTCTCAGTCGAAGATTTCTTGTCCTTTGTGGTTTTCAAACAACAACAACAGAAATTGCAGGTACTTGTGACCCTTCGACAGACAATTTAACACCACCGTGAAAAGAAGTGGGAAAAAGACTGAAACCAACTGTACGTGTTCCTGATAATAAGCTGTGTACCTGTAATCGAAGGTAGCGTGGCCGAGTGGTCTAAGGCGCTGGATTTAGGCTCCAGTCTCTTTGGAGGCGTGGTTTCAAATCCCACCGCTGCCAAATATTACATTTTTAGTGTATTGTGCATTATTCATAAAGGCCAAATTGTCCATTTGTCAACTCATATGATCACTGAAAACAGAGTCACGTTCATGGCTCTTTTTGTTTGGGATTTAAAATTGGCTTTTTTTTTACTTCAAAGTGGCAAGTAAAATTTGCCACGCATGAACAGCTGTTAATCAAGCCAATAATAACTCTTATAGAAAAGAACATCCTGCTTCAGCTTTAAAGCACCCAAAACATTTCTTAAGACGTCTACTGAATTGGATAAAACAACACCTCACTTTGAGAATTCCAAAATGTATTTGTACTTACTGCAAATGAATCATTCCTCTGCTGCAGGTAAAATCTCCTCTTCTCAAGTCTCGGAAGAAGACCTCTAGTCCATTGTGGTTTTTAAACAACAACAACAGAAATTGCAGGTACTCGTCACGCTTCGAAAGATAATTTACCCCCACCGTGAAAAAAAGGCAGAAAAAAATGAAACCAACTGTACGTGTTCCAGTTTAATCACCCAAAACATTTCTTAAAACGTCTACTTAATTGGATAAAACAACAACTCACTTTGATAATTCCATAAATGTATTTGTGCTTACTCCAAAGGAATTGTCTACCTAATTGGATAAAACAACATCTCACTTTGAGAATTCCAAAATGTATTTGTACTTACTTCAAAGGAATCATTCCTCTGCTGTAGGTAAAATCTCCTCTACTCAAGTCTCAGTCGAAGATTTCTTGTCCTTTGTGGTTTTCAAACAACAACAACAGAAATTGCAGGTACTTGTGACCCTTCGACAGACAATTTAACCCCACCGTAAAAAGAAGTGGGAAAAAAACTGAAGCCAACTGTATGTGTTCCTGATAATAAGCTGTGTGCCTGTAATCGAAGGTAGCGCAGCCGAGCGGTCTAAGGCGCTGGATTTAGGCTCCAGTCTCTTTGGAGGCGTGGGTTCGAATCCCACCGCTGCCAAATATTACATTTTTAGTGTATTGTGCATTATTCATAAAGGCCAAATTGTCCATTTGTCAACTCATATGATCACTGAAAACAGAGTCACGTTCATGGCTCTTTTTGTTTGGGATTTAAAATGGGCTTTTTTTTTACTTCAAAGTGGCAAGTAAAATTTGCCACGCATGAACAGCTGTTAATCAAGCCAATAATAACTCTTATAGAAAAGAACATCCTGCTTCAGCTTTAAAGCACCCAAAACATTTCTTAAGACGTCTACTGAATTGGATAAAACAACACCTCACTTTGAGAATTCCAAAATGTATTTGTACTTACTGCAAATGAATCATTCCTCTGCTGCAGGTAAAATCACCTCTTCTCAAGTCTCGGTAGAAGACCTCTAGTCCATTGTGGTTTTTAAACGACAACAACAGAAATTGCAGGTACTCGTCACGCTTCGAAAGACAATTTACCCCACCGTGAAAAAAAGGCAGAAAAAAATGAAACCAACTGTACGTGTTCCAGTTAAATCACCCAAAACATTTCTTAAAACGTCTACTTAATTGGATAAAACAACAACTCACTTTGATAATTCCATAAATGTATTTGTGCTTACTCCAAAGGAATCGTCTACCTAATTGGATAAAACAACATCTCACTTTGAGAATTCCAAAATGTATTTGTACTTACTTCAAAGGAATCATTCCTCTGCTGTAGGTAAAATCTCCTCTACTCAAGTCTCAGTCGAAGATTTCTTGTCCTTTGTGGTTTTCAAACAACAACAACAGAAATTGCAGGTACTTGTGACCCTTCGACAGAAAATTTAACCACATCGTAATAAGAAGTGGGAAAAAAACTGAAGCCAACTGTACGTGTTCCTGATAATAAGCTGTGTGCCTGTAATCGAAGGTAGCGTGGCCGAGCGGTCTAAGGCGCTGGATTTAGGCTCCAGTCTCTTTGGAGGTGTGGGTTCAAATCCCACCGCTGCCAAATATTACATTTTTAGTGTATTGTGCATTATTCATAAAGGCCAAATTGTCCATTTGTCAACTCATATGATCACTGAAAACAGAGTCACGTTCATGGCTCTTTTTGTTTGGGATTTAAAATGGGCTTTTTTTTTACTTCAAAGTGGCAAGTAAAATTTGCCACGCATGAACAGCTGTTAATCAAGCCAATAATAACTCTTATAGAAAAGAACATCCTGCTTCAGCTTTAAAGCACCCAAAACATTTCTTAAGACGTCTACTGAATTGGATAAAACAACATCTCACTTTGAGAATTCCAAAATGTATTTGTACTTACTTCAAAGGAATCATTCCTCTGCTGTAGGTAAAATCACCTCTACTCAAGTCTCAGTCGAAGATTTCTTGTCCTTTGTGGTTTTCAAACAACAACAACAGAAATTGCAGGTACTTGTGACCCTTCGACAGACAATTTAACCCCACCGTAAAAAGAAGTGGGAAAAAAACTGAAGCCAACTGTATGTGTTCCTGATAATAAGCTGTGTGCCTGTAATCGAAGGTAGCGCAGCCGAGCGGTCTAAGGCGCTGGATTTAGGCTCCAGTCTCTTTGGAGGCGTGGGTTCGAATCCCACCGCTGCCAAATATTACATTTTTAGTGTATTGTGCATTATTCATAAAGGCCAAATTGTCCATTTGTCAACTCATATGATCACTGAAAACAGAGTCACGTTCATGGCTCTTTTTGTTTGGGATTTAAAATGGGCTTTTTTTTTACTTCAAAGTGGCAAGTAAAATTTGCCACGCATGAACAGCTGTTAATCAAGCCAATAATAACTCTTATAGAAAAGAACATCCTGCTTCAGCTTTAAAGCACCCAAAACATTTCTTAAGACGTCTACTGAATTGGATAAAACAACACCTCACTTTGAGAATTCCAAAATGTATTTGTACTTACTGCAAATGAATCATTCCTCTGCTGCAGGTAAAATCACCTCTTCTCAAGTCTCGGTAGAAGACCTCTAGTCCATTGTGGTTTTTAAACGACAACAACAGAAATTGCAGGTACTCGTCACGCTTCGAAAGACAATTTACCCCACCGTGAAAAAAAGGCAGAAAAAAATGAAACCAACTGTACGTGTTCCAGTTAAATCACCCAAAACATTTCTTAAAACGTCTACTTAATTGGATAAAACAACAACTCACTTTGATAATTCCATAAATGTATTTGTGCTTACTCCAAAGGAATCGTCTACCTAATTGGATAAAACAACATCTCACTTTGAGAATTCCAAAATGTATTTGTACTTACTTCAAAGGAATCATTCCTCTGCTGTAGGTAAAATCTCCTCTACTCAAGTCTCAGTCGAAGATTTCTTGTCCTTTGTGGTTTTCAAACAACAACAACAGAAATTGCAGGTACTTGTGACCCTTCGACAGAAAATTTAACCACATCGTAATAAGAAGTGGGAAAAAAACTGAAGCCAACTGTACGTGTTCCTGATAATAAGCTGTGTGCCTGTAATCGAAGGTAGCGTGGTCCAGCAGTCTAAGGCGCTGGATTTAGGCTCCAGTCTCTTTGGAGGTGTGGGTTCAAATCCCACCGCTGCCAAATATTACATTTTTAGTGTATTGTGCATTATTCATAAAGGCCGAATTGTCCATTTGTCAACTCATATGATCACTGAAAACAGAGTCACGTTCATGGCTCTTTTTGTTTGGGATTTAAAATGGGCTTTTTTTTTACTTCAAAGTGGCAAGTAAAATTTTCCACGCATGAACAGCTGTTAATCAAGCCAATAATAACTCTTATAGAAAAGAACATCCTGCTTCAGCTTTAAAGCACCCAAAACATTTCTTAAGACGTCTACAGAATTGGATAAAACAACACCTCACTTTGAGAATTCCAAAATGTATTTGTACTTACTGCAAATGAATCATTCCTCTGCTGCAGGTAAAATCTCCTCTTCTCAAGTCTCGGTAGAAGACCTCTAGTCCATTGTGGTTTTTAAACGACAACAACAGAAATTGCAGGTACTCGTCACGCTTCGAAAGACAATTTACCCCCACCGTGAAAAAAAGGCAGAAAAAAATGAAACCAACTGTACGTGTTCCAGTTAAATCACCCAAAACATTTCTTAAAACGTCTACTTAATTGGATAAAACAACAACTCACTTTGATAATTCCATAAATGTATTTGTGCTTACTCCAAAGGAATCGTCTACCTAATTGGATAAAACAACATCTCACTTTGAGAATTCCAAAATGTATTTGTACTTACTTCAAATGAATCATTCCTCTGCTGTAGGTAAAATCTCCTCTACTCAAGTCTCAGTCGAAGATTTCTTGTCCTTTGTGGTTTTCAAACAACAACAACAGAAATTGCAGGTACTTGTGACCCTTCGACAGACAATTTAACCCCACCGTAAAAAGAAGTGGGAAAAAAACTGAAGCCAACTGTACGTGTTCCTGATAATAAGCTGTGTGCCTGTAATCGAAGGTAGCGTGGCCGAGCGGTCTAAGGCGCTGGATTTAGGCTCCAGTCTCTTTGGAGGCGTGGGTTCAAATCCCACCGCTGCCAAATATTACATTTTTAGTGTATTGTGCATTATTCATAAAGGCCAAATTGTCCATTTGTCAACTCATATGATCACTGAAAACAGAGTCACGTTCATGGCTCTTTTTGTTTGGGATTTAAAATGGGCTTTTTTTTTACTTCAAAGTGGCAAGTAAAATTTGCCACGCATGAACAGCTGTTAATCAAGCCAATAATAACTCTTATAGAAAAGAACATCCTGCTTCAGCTTTAAAGCACCCAAAACATTTCTTAAGACGTCTACTGAATTGGATAAAACAACACCTCACTTTGAGAATTCCAAAATGTATTTGTACTTACTGCAAATGAATCATTCCTCTGCTGCAGGTAAAATCACCTCTTCTCAAGTCTCGGTAGAAGACCTCTAGTCCATTGTGGTTTTTAAACGACAACAACAGAAATTGCAGGTACTCGTCACGCTTCGAAAGACAATTTACCCCACCGTGAAAAAAAGGCAGAAAAAAATGAAACCAACTGTACGTGTTCCAGTTAAATCACCCAAAACATTTCTTAAAACGTCTACTTAATTGGATAAAACAACAACTCACTTTGATAATTCCATAAATGTATTTGTGCTTACTCCAAAGGAATCGTCTACCTAATTGGATAAAACAACATCTCACTTTGAGAATTCCAAAATGTATTTGTACTTACTTCAAAGGAATCATTCCTCTGCTGTAGGTAAAATCTCCTCTACTCAAGTCTCAGTCGAAGATTTCTTGTCCTTTGTGGTTTTCAAACAACAACAACAGAAATTGCAGGTACTTGTGACCCTTCGACAGAAAATTTAACCACATCGTAATAAGAAGTGGGAAAAAAACTGAAGCCAACTGTACGTGTTCCTGATAATAAGCTGTGTACCTGTAATCGAAGGTAGCGTGGTCCAGCAGTCTAAGGCGCTGGATTTAGGCTCCAGTCTCTTTGGAGGTGTGGGTTCAAATCCCACCGCTGCCAAATATTACATTTTTAGTGTATTGTGCATTATTCATAAAGGCCGAATTGTCCATTTGTCAACTCATATGATCACTGAAAACAGAGTCACGTTCATGGCTCTTTTTGTTTGGGATTTAAAATGGGCTTTTTTTTTACTTCAAAGTGGCAAGTAAAATTTGCCACGCATGAACAGCTGTTAATCAAGCCAATAATAACTCTTATAGAAAAGAACATCCTGCTTCAGCTTTAAAGCACCCAAAACATTTCTTAAGACGTCTACTGAATTGGATAAAACAACACCTCACTTTGAGAATTCCAAAATGTATTTGTACTTACTGCAAATGAATCATTCCTCTGCTGCAGGTAAAATCTCCTCTTCTCAAGTCTCGGTAGAAGACCTCTAGTCCATTGTGGTTTTTAAACGACAACAACAGAAATTGCAGGTACTCGTCACGCTTCGAAAGACAATTTACCCCACCGTATAAAAAAGGCATAAAAAAATGAAACCAACTGTACGTGTTCCAGTTAAATCACCCAAAACATTTCTTAAAACGTCTACTTAATTGGATAAAACAACAACTCACTTTGATAATTCCATAAATGTATTTGTGCTTACTCCAAAGGAATCGTCTACCTAATTGGATAAAACAACATCTCACTTTGAGAATTCTAAAATGTATTTGTACTTACTTCAAAGGAATCATTCCTCTGCTGTAGGTAAAATCTCCTCTACTCAAGTCTCAGTCGAAGATTTCTTGTCCTTTGTGGTTTTCAAACAACAACAACAGAAATTGCAGGTACTTGTGACCCTTCGACAGACAATTTAACCCCACCGTGAAAAGAAGTGGGAAAAAAACTGAAACCAACTGTACGTGTTCCTGATAATAAGCTGTGTGCCTGTAATCGAAGGTAGCGTGGCCGAGTGGTCTAAGGCGCTGGATTTAGGCTCCAGTCTCTTTGGAGGTGTGGGTTCGAATCCCACCGCTGCCAAATATTACATTTTTAGTGTATTGTGCATTATTCATAAAGGCCAAATTGTCCATTTGTCAAGTCATATGATCACTGAAAACAGAGTCACGTTCATGGCTCTTTTTGTTTGGGATTTAAAATGGGCTTTTTTTTTACTTCAAAGTGGCAAGTAAAATTTGCCACGCATGAACAGCTGTTAATCAAGCCAATAATAACTCTTATAGAAAAGAACATCCTGCTTCAGCTTTAAAGCACCCAAAACATTTCTTAAGACGTCTACTGAATTGGATAAAACAACACCTCACTTTGAGAATTCCAAAATGTATTTGTACTTACTGCAAATGAATCATTCCTCTGCTGCAGGTAAAATCTCCTCTTCTCAAGTCTCGGTAGAAGACCTCTAGTCCATTGTGGTTTTTAAACGACAACAACAGAAATTGCAGGTACTCGTCACGCTTCGAAAGACAATTTACCCCCACCGTGAAAAAAAGGCATAAAAAAATGAAACCAACTGTACGTGTTCCAGTTAAATCACCCAAAACATTTCTTAAAACGTCTACTTAATTGGATAAAAACACAACTCACTTTGATAATTCCATAAATGTATTTGTGCTTACTCCAAAGGAATCGTCTACCTAATTGGATAAAACAACATCTCACTTTGAGAATTCTAAAATGTATTTGTACTTACTTCAAAGGAATCATTCCTCTGCTGTAGGTAAAATCTCCTCTACTCAAGTCTCAGTCGAAGATTTCTTGTCCTTTGTGGTTTTCAAACAACAACAACAGAAATTGCAGGTACTTGTGACCCTTCGACAGACAATTTAACCCCACCGTGAAAAGAAGTGGGAAAAAAACTGAAACCAACTGTACGTGTTCCTGATAATAAGCTGTGTGCCTGTAATCGAAGGTAGCGTGGCCGAGCGGTCTAAGGCGCTGGATTTAGGCTCCAGTCTCTTTGGAGGCGTGGGTTCAAATCCCACCGCTGCCAAATATTACATTTTTAGTGTATTGTGCATTATTCATAAAGGCCGAATTGTCCATTTGTCAACTCATATGATCACTGAAAACAGAGTCACGTTCATGGCTCTTTTTGTTTGGGATTTAAAATGGGCTTTTTTTTTACTTCAAAGTGGCAAGTAAAATTTGCCACGCATGAACAGCTGTTAATCAAGCCAATAATAACTCTTATAGAAAAGAACATCCTGCTTCAGCTTTAAAGCACCCAAAACATTTCTTAAGACGTCTACTGAATTGGATAAAACAACACCTCACTTTGAGAATTCCAAAATGTATTTGTACTTACTGCAAATGAATCATTCCTCTGCTGCAGGTAAAATCTCCTCTTCTCAAGTCTCGGTAGAAGACCTCTAGTCCATTGTGGTTTTTAAACGACAACAACAGAAATTGCAGGTACTCGTCACGCTTCGAAAGACAATTTACCCCCACCGTGAAAAAAAGGCATAAAAAAATGAAACCAACTGTACGTGTTCCAGTTAAATCACCCAAAACATTTCTTAAAACGTCTACTTAATTGGATAAAACAACAACTCACTTTGATAATTCCATAAATGTATTTGTGCTTACTCCAAAGGAATCGTCTACCTAATTGGATAAAACAACATCTCACTTTGAGAATTCTAAAATGTATTTGTACTTACTTCAAAGGAATCATTCCTCTGCTGTAGGTAAAATCTCCTCTACTCAAGTCTCAGTCGAAGATTTCTTGTCCTTTGTGGTTTTCAAACAACAACAACAGAAATTGCAGGTACTTGTGACCCTTCGACAGACAATTTAACCCCACCGTGAAAAGAAGTGGGAAAAAAACTGAAACCAACTGTACGTGTTCCTGATAATAAGCTGTGTGCCTGTAATCGAAGGTAGCGTGGCCGAGCGGTCTAAGGCGCTGGATTTAGGCTCCAGTCTCTTTGGAGGCGTGGGTTCAAATCCCACCGCTGCCAAATATTACATTTTTAGTGTATTGTGCATTATTCATAAAGGCCAAATTGTCCATTTGTCAACTCATATGATCACTGAAAACAGAGTCACGTTCATGGCTCTTTTTGTTTGGGATTTAAAATGGGCTTTTTTTTTACTTCAAAGTGGCAAGTAAAATTTGCCACGCATGAACAGCTGTTAATCAAGCCAATAATAACTCTTATAGAAAAGAACATCCTGCTTCAGCTTTAACCCCTTAAGGACCACACTTCTGGAATAAAAGGGAATCATGACATGTCACACATGTCATGTGTCCTTAAGGGGTTAAAGCACCCAAAACATTTCTTAAGACGTCTACTGAATTGGATAAAACAACACCTCACTTTGAGAATTCCAAAATGTATTTGTACTTACTGCAAATGAATCATTCCTCTGCTGCAGGTAAAATCTCCTCTTCTCAAGTCTCGGTAGAAGACCTCTAGTCCATTGTGGTTTTTAAACGACAACAACAGAAATTGCAGGTACTCGTCACGCTTCGAAAGACAATTTACCCCCACCGTGAAAAAAAGGCAGAAAAAAATGAAACCAACTGTACGTGTTCCAGTTAAATCACCCAAAACATTTCTTAAAACGTCTACTTAATTGGATAAAACAACAACTCACTTTGATAATTCCAAAATGTATTTGTACTTACTTCAAAGGAATCATTCCTCTGCTGTAGGTAAAATCTCCTCTACTCAAGTCTCAGTCGAAGATTTCTTGTCCTTTGTGGTTTTCAAACAACAACAACAGAAATTGCAGGTACTTGTGACCCTTCGACAGACAATTTAACCCCACCGTGAAAAGAAGTGGGAAAAAAACTGAAACCAACTGTACGTGTTCCTGATAATAAGCTGTGTGCCTGTAATCGAAGGTAGCGTGGCCGAGCGGTCTAAGGCGCTGGATTTAGGCTCCAGTCTCTTTGGAGGCGTGGGTTCAAATCCCACCGCTGCCAAATATTACATTTTTAGTGTATTGTGCATTATTCATAAAGGCCGAATTGTCCATTTGTCAACTCATATGATCACTGAAAACAGAGTCACGTTCATGGCTCTTTTTGTTTGGGATTTAAAATGGGCTTTTTTTTTACTTCAAAGTGGCAAGTAAAATTTGCCACGCATGAACAGCTGTTAATCAAGCCAATAATAACTCTTATAGAAAAGAACATCCTGCTTCAGCTTTAAAGCACCCAAAACATTTCTTAAGACGTCTACTGAATTGGATAAAACAACACCTCACTTTGAGAATTCCAAAATGTATTTGTACTTACTGCAAATGAATCATTCCTCTGCTGCAGGTAAAATCTCCTCTTCTCAAGTCTCGGTAGAAGACCTCTAGTCCATTGTGGTTTTTAAACGACAACAACAGAAATTGCAGGTACTCGTCACGCTTCGAAAGACAATTTACCCCCACCGTGAAAAAAAGGCATAAAAAAATGAAACCAACTGTACGTGTTCCAGTTAAATCACCCAAAACATTTCTTAAAACGTCTACTTAATTGGATAAAACAACAACTCACTTTGATAATTCCATAAATGTATTTGTGCTTACTCCAAAGGAATCGTCTACCTAATTGGATAAAACAACATCTCACTTTGAGAATTCTAAAATGTATTTGTACTTACTTCAAAGGAATCATTCCTCTGCTGTAGGTAAAATCTCCTCTACTCAAGTCTCAGTCGAAGATTTCTTGTCCTTTGTGGTTTTCAAACAACAACAACAGAAATTGCAGGTACTTGTGACCCTTCGACAGACAATTTAACCCCACCGTGAAAAGAAGTGGGAAAAAAACTGAAACCAACTGTACGTGTTCCTGATAATAAGCTGTGTGCCTGTAATCGAAGGTAGCGTGGCCGAGCGGTCTAAGGCGCTGGATTTAGGCTCCAGTCTCTTTGGAGGCGTGGGTTCAAATCCCACCGCTGCCAAATATTACATTTTTAGTGTATTGTGCATTATTCATAAAGGCCAAATTGTCCATTTGTCAACTCATATGATCACTGAAAACAGAGTCACGTTCATGGCTCTTTTTGTTTGGGATTTAAAATGGGCTTTTTTTTTACTTCAAAGTGGCAAGTAAAATTTGCCACGCATGAACAGCTGTTAATCAAGCCAATAATAACTCTTATAGAAAAGAACATCCTGCTTCAGCTTTAACCCCTTAAGGACCACACTTCTGGAATAAAAGGGAATCATGACATGTCACACATGTCATGTGTCCTTAAGGGGTTAAAGCACCCAAAACATTTCTTAAGACGTCTACTGAATTGGATAAAACAACACCTCACTTTGAGAATTCCAAAATGTATTTGTACTTACTGCAAATGAATCATTCCTCTGCTGCAGGTAAAATCTCCTCTTCTCAAGTCTCGGTAGAAGACCTCTAGTCCATTGTGGTTTTTAAACGACAACAACAGAAATTGCAGGTACTCGTCACGCTTCGAAAGACAATTTACCCCCACCGTGAAAAAAAGGCAGAAAAAAATGAAACCAACTGTACGTGTTCCAGTTAAATCACCCAAAACATTTCTTAAAACGTCTACTTAATTGGATAAAACAACAACTCACTTTGATAATTCCAAAATGTATTTGTACTTACTTCAAAGGAATCATTCCTCTGCTGTAGGTAAAATCTCCTCTACTCAAGTCTCAGTCGAAGATTTCTTGTCCTTTGTGGTTTTCAAACAACAACAACAGAAATTGCAGGTACTTGTGACCCTTCGACAGACAATTTAACCCCACCGTAAAAAGAAGTGGGAAAAAAACTGAAGCCAACTGTACGTGTTCCTGATAATAAGCTGTGTGCCTGTAATCGAAGGTAGCGTGGCAGAGCGGTCTAAGGCGCTGGATTTAGGCTCCAGTCTCTTTGGAGGCGTGGGTTCAAATCCCACCGCTGCCAAATATTACATTTTTAGTGTATTGTGCATTATTCATAAAGGCCAAATTGTCCATTTGTCAACTCATATGATCACTGAAAACAGAGTCACGTTCATGGCTCTTTTTGTTTGGGATTTAAAATGGGCTTTTTTTTACTTCAAAGTGGCAAGTAAAATTTTCCACGCATGAACAGCTGTTAATCAAGCCAATAATAACTCTTATAGAAAAGAAAATCCTGCTTCAGCTTTAAAGCACCCAAAACATTTCTTAAGACGTCTACAGAATTGGATAAAACAACACCTCACTTTGAGAATTCCAAAATGTATTTGTACTTACTGCAAATGAATCATTCCTCTGCTGCAGGTAAAATCTCCTCTTCTCAAGTCTCGGTAGAAGACCTCTAGTCCATTGTGGTTTTTAAACGACAACAACAGAAATTGCAGGTACTCGTCACGCTTCGAAAGACAATTTACCCCCACCGTGAAAAAAAGGCAGAAAAAAATGAAACCAACTGTACGTGTTCCAGTTAAATCACCCAAAACATTTCTTAAAACGTCTACTTAATTGGATAAAACAACAACTCACTTTGATAATTCCATAAATGTATTTGTGCTTACTCCAAAGGAATCGTCTACCTAATTGGATAAAACAACATCTCACTTTGAGAATTCCAAAATGTATTTGTACTTACTTCAAAGGAATCATTCCTCTGCTGTAGGTAAAATCTCCTCTACTCAAGTCTCAGTCGAAGATTTCTTGTCCTTTGTGGTTTTCAAACAACAACAACAGAAATTGCAGGTATTTGTGACCCTTCGACAGACAATTTAACCCCACCGTGAAAAGAAGTGGGAAAAAAACTGAAACCAACTGTACGTGTTCCTGATAATAAGCTGTGTGCTTGTAATCGAAGGTACCGTGGCCGAGCGGTCTAAGGCGCTGGATTTAGGCTCCAGTCTCTTTGGAGGTGTGGGTTCAAATCCCACCGCTGCCAAATATTACATTTTTAGTGTATTGTGCATTATTCATAAAGGCCAAATTGTCCATTTGTCAACTCATATGATCACTGAAAACAGAGTCACGTTCATGGCTCTTTTTGTTTGGGATTTAAAATGGGCTTTTTTTTTACTTCAAAGTGGCAAGTAAAATTTGCCACGCATGAACAGCTGTTAATCAAGCCAATAATAACTCTTATAGAAAAGAACATCCTGCTTCAGCTTTAAAGCACCCAAAACATTTCTTAAGACGTCTACTGAATTGGATAAAACAACACCTCACTTTGAGAATTCCAAAATGTATTTGTACTTACTGCAAATGAATCATTCCTCTGCTGCAGGTAAAATCTCCTCTTCTCAAGTCTCGGTAGAAGACCTCTAGTCCATTGTGGTTTTTAAACGACAACAACAGAAATTGCAGGTACTCGTCACGCTTCGAAAGACAATTTACCCCCACCGTGAAAAAAAGGCATAAAAAAATGAAACCAACTGTACGTGTTCCAGTTAAATCACCCAAAACATTTCTTAAAACGTCTACTTAATTGGATAAAACAACAACTCACTTTGATAATTCCATAAATGTATTTGTGCTTACTCCAAAGGAATCGTCTACCTAATTGGATAAAACAACATCTCACTTTGAGAATTCTAAAATGTATTTGTACTTACTTCAAAGGAATCATTCCTCTGCTGTAGGTAAAATCTCCTCTACTCAAGTCTCAGTCGAAGATTTCTTGTCCTTTGTGGTTTTCAAACAACAACAACAGAAATTGCAGGTACTTGTGACCCTTCGACAGACAATTTAACCCCACCGTGAAAAGAAGTGGGAAAAAAACTGAAACCAACTGTACGTGTTCCTGATAATAAGCTGTGTGCCTGTAATTGAAGGTAGCGTGGCCGAGCGGTCTAAGGCGCTGGATTTAGGCTCCAGTCTCTTTGGAGGCGTGGGTTCAAATCCCACCGCTGCCAAATATTACATTTTTAGTGTATTGTGCATTATTCATAAAGGCCAAATTGTCCATTTGTCAACTCATATGATCACTGAAAACAGAGTCACGTTCATGGCTCTTTTTGTTTGGGATTTAAAATGGGCTTTTTTTTTACTTCAAAGTGGCAAGTAAAATTTGCCACGCATGAACAGCTGTTAATCAAGCCAATAATAACTCTTATAGAAAAGAACATCCTGCTTCAGCTTTAAAGCACCCAAAACATTTCTTAAGACGTCTACTGAATTGGATAAAACAACACCTCACTTTGAGAATTCCAAAATGTATTTGTACTTACTGCAAATGAATCATTCCTCTGCTGCAGGTAAAATCTCCTCTTCTCAAGTCTCGGTAGAAGACCTCTAGTCCATTGTGGTTTTTAAACGACAACAACAGAAATTGCAGGTACTCGTCACGCTTCGAAAGACAATTTACCCCCACCGTGAAAAAAAGGCAGAAAAAAATGAAACCAACTGTACGTGTTCCAGTTAAATCACCCAAAACATTTCTTAAAACGTCTACTTAATTGGATAAAACAACAACTCACTTTGATAATTCCATAAATGTATTTGTGCTTACTCCAAAGGAATCGTCTACCTAATTGGATAAAACAACATCTCACTTTGAGAATTCTAAAATGTATTTGTACTTACTTCAAAGGAATCATTCCTCTGCTGTAGGTAAAATCTCCTCTACTCAAGTCTCAGTCGAAGATTTCTTGTCCTTTGTGGTTTTCAAACAACAACAACAGAAATTGCAGGTACTTGTGACCCTTCGACAGACAATTTAACCCCACCGTGAAAAGAAGTGGGAAAAAAACTGAAACCAACTGTACGTGTTCCTGATAATAAGCTGTGTGCCTGTAATCGAAGGTAGCGTGGCCGAGCGGTCTAAGGCGCTGGATTTAGGCTCCAGTCTCTTTGGAGGCGTGGGTTCAAATCCCACCGCTGCCAAATATTACATTTTTAGTGTATTGTGCATTATTCATAAAGGCCAAATTGTCCATTTGTCAACTCATATGATCACTGAAAACAGAGTCACGTTCATGGCTCTTTTTGTTTGGGATTTAAAATGGGCTTTTTTTTTACTTCAAAGTGGCAAGTAAAATTTGCCACGCATGAACAGCTGTTAATCAAGCCAATAATAACTCTTATAGAAAAGAACATCCTGCTTCAGCTTTAACCCCTTAAGGACCACACTTCTGGAATAAAAGGGAATCATGACATGTCACACATGTCATGTGTCCTTAAGGGGTTAAAGCACCCAAAACATTTCTTAAGACGTCTACTGAATTGGATAAAACAACACCTCACTTTGAGAATTCCAAAATGTATTTGTACTTACTGCAAATGAATTATTCCTCTGCTGCAGGTAAAATCTCCTCTTCTCAAGTCTCGGTAGAAGACCTCTAGTCCATTGTGGTTTTTAAACGACAACAACAGAAATTGCAGGTACTCGTCACGCTTCGAAAGACAATTTACCCCCACCGTGAAAAAAAGGCAGAAAAAAATGAAACCAACTGTACGTGTTCCAGTTAAATCACCCAAAACATTTCTTAAAACGTCTACTTAATTGGATAAAACAACAACTCACTTTGATAATTCCAAAATGTATTTGTACTTACTTCAAAGGAATCATTCCTCTGCTGTAGGTAAAATCTCCTCTACTCAAGTCTCAGTCGAAGATTTCTTGTCCTTTGTGGTTTTCAAACAACAACAACAGAAATTGCAGGTACTTGTGACCCTTCGACAGACAATTTAACCCCACCGTAAAAAGAAGTGGGAAAAAAACTGAAGCCAACTGTACGTGTTCCTGATAATAAGCTGTGTGCCTGTAATCGAAGGTAGCGTGGCAGAGCGGTCTAAGGCGCTGGATTTAGGCTCCAGTCTCTTTGGAGGCGTGGGTTCAAATCCCACCGCTGCCAAATATTACATTTTTAGTGTATTGTGCATTATTCATAAAGGCCAAATTGTCCATTTGTCAACTCATATGATCACTGAAAACAGAGTCACGTTCATGGCTCTTTTTGTTTGGGATTTAAAATGGGCTTTTTTTTACTTCAAAGTGGCAAGTAAAATTTTCCACGCATGAACAGCTGTTAATCAAGCCAATAATAACTCTTATAGAAAAGAACATCCTGCTTCAGCTTTAAAGCACCCAAAACATTTCTTAAGACGTCTACAGAATTGGATAAAACAACACCTCACTTTGAGAATTCCAAAATGTATTTGTACTTACTGCAAATGAATCATTCCTCTGCTGCAGGTAAAATCTCCTCTTCTCAAGTCTCGGTAGAAGACCTCTAGTCCATTGTGGTTTTTAAACGACAACAACAGAAATTGCAGGTACTCGTCACGCTTCGAAAGACAATTTACCCCCACCGTGAAAAAAAGGCAGAAAAAAATGAAACCAACTGTACGTGTTCCAGTTAAATCACCCAAAACATTTCTTAAAACGTCTACTTAATTGGATAAAACAACAACTCACTTTGATAATTCCATAAATGTATTTGTGCTTACTCCAAAGGAATCGTCTACCTAATTGGATAAAACAACATCTCACTTTGAGAATTCCAAAATGTATTTGTACTTACTTCAAAGGAATCATTCCTCTGCTGTAGGTAAAATCTCCTCTACTCAAGTCTCAGTCGAAGATTTCTTGTCCTTTGTGGTTTTCAAACAACAACAACAGAAATTGCAGGTATTTGTGACCCTTCGACAGACAATTTAACCCCACCGTGAAAAGAAGTGGGAAAAAAACTGAAACCAACTGTACGTGTTCCTGATAATAAGCTGTGTGCTTGTAATCGAAGGTACCGTGGCCGAGCGGTCTAAGGCGCTGGATTTAGGCTCCAGTCTCTTTGGAGGTGTGGGTTCAAATCCCACCGCTGCCAAATATTACATTTTTAGTGTATTGTGCATTATTCATAAAGGCCAAATTGTCCATTTGTCAACTCATATGATCACTGAAAACAGAGTCACGTTCATGGCTCTTTTTGTTTGGGATTTAAAATGGGCTTTTTTTTTACTTCAAAGTGGCAAGTAAAATTTGCCACGCATGAACAGCTGTTAATCAAGCCAATAATAACTCTTATAGAAAAGAACATCCTGCTTCAGCTTTAAAGCACCCAAAACATTTCTTAAGACGTCTACTGAATTGGATAAAACAACACCTCACTTTGAGAATTCCAAAATGTATTTGTACTTACTGCAAATGAATCATTCCTCTGCTGCAGGTAAAATCTCCTCTTCTCAAGTCTCGGTAGAAGACCTCTAGTCCCTTGTGGTTTTTAAACGACAACAACAGAAATTGCAGGTACTCGTCACGCTTCGAAAGACAATTTACCCCCACCGTGAAAAAAAGGCATAAAAAAATGAAACCAACTGTACGTGTTCCAGTTAAATCACCCAAAACATTTCTTAAAACGTCTACTTAATTGGATAAAACAACAACTCACTTTGATAATTCCATAAATGTATTTGTGCTTACTCCAAAGGAATCGTCTACCTAATTGGATAAAACAACATCTCACTTTGAGAATTCTAAAATGTATTTGTACTTACTTCAAAGGAATCATTCCTCTGCTGTAGGTAAAATCTCCTCTACTCAAGTCTCAGTCGAAGATTTCTTGTCCTTTGTGGTTTTCAAACAACAACAACAGAAATTGCAGGTACTTGTGACCCTTCGACAGACAATTTAACCCCACCGTGAAAAGAAGTGGGAAAAAAACTGAAACCAACTGTACGTGTTCCTGATAATAAGCTGTGTGCCTGTAATTGAAGGTAGCGTGGCCGAGCGGTCTAAGGCGCTGGATTTAGGCTCCAGTCTCTTTGGAGGCGTGGGTTCAAATCCCACCGCTGCCAAATATTACATTTTTAGTGTATTGTGCATTATTCATAAAGGCCAAATTGTCCATTTGTCAACTCATATGATCACTGAAAACAGAGTCACGTTCATGGCTCTTTTTGTTTGGGATTTAAAATGGGCTTTTTTTTTACTTCAAAGTGGCAAGTAAAATTTGCCACGCATGAACAGCTGTTAATCAAGCCAATAATAACTCTTATAGAAAAGAACATCCTGCTTCAGCTTTAAAGCACCCAAAACATTTCTTAAGACGTCTACTGAATTGGATAAAACAACACCTCACTTTGAGAATTCCAAAATGTATTTGTACTTACTGCAAATGAATCATTCCTCTGCTGCAGGTAAAATCTCCTCTTCTCAAGTCTCGGTAGAAGACCTCTAGTCCATTGTGGTTTTTAAACGACAACAACAGAAATTGCAGGTACTCGTCACGCTTCGAAAGACAATTTACCCCCACCGTGAAAAAAAGGCAGAAAAAAATGAAACCAACTGTACGTGTTCCAGTTAAATCACCCAAAACATTTCTTAAAACGTCTACTTAATTGGATAAAACAACAACTCACTTTGATAATTCCATAAATGTATTTGTGCTTACTCCAAAGGAATCGTCTACCTAATTGGATAAAACAACATCTCACTTTGAGAATTCCAAAATGTATTTGTACTTACTTCAAAGGAATCATTCCTCTGCTGTAGGTAAAATCTCCTCTACTCAAGTCTCAGTCGAAGATTTCTTGTCCTTTGTGGTTTTCAAACAACAACAACAGAAATTGCAGGTACTTGTGACCCTTCGACAGACAATTTAACCCCACCGTAAAAAGAAGTGGGAAAAAAACTGAAGCCAACTGTACGTGTTCCTGATAATAAGCTGTGTGCCTGTAATCGAAGGTAGCGTGGCCGAGCGGTCTAAGGCGCTGGATTTAGGCTCCAGTCTCTTTGGAGGCGTGGGTTCAAATCCCACCGCTGCCAAATATTACATTTTTAGTGTATTGTGCATTATTCATAAAGGCCAAATTGTCCATTTGTCAACTCATATGATCACTGAAAACAGAGTCACGTTCATGGCTCTTTTTGTTTGGGATTTAAAATGGGCTTTTTTTTTACTTCAAAGTGGCAAGTAAAATTTGCCACGCATGAACAGCTGTTAATCAAGCCAATAATAACTCTTATAGAAAAGAACATCCTGCTTCAGCTTTAAAGCACCCAAAACATTTCTTAAGACGTCTACTGAATTGGATAAAACAACACCTCACTTTGAGAATTCCAAAATGTATTTGTACTTACTGCAAATGAATCATTCCTCTGCTGCAGGTAAAATCACCTCTTCTCAAGTCTCGGTAGAAGACCTCTAGTCCATTGTGGTTTTTAAACGACAACAACAGAAATTGCAGGTACTCGTCACGCTTCGAAAGACAATTTACCCCACCGTGAAAAAAAGGCAGAAAAAAATGAAACCAACTGTACGTGTTCCAGTTAAATCACCCAAAACATTTCTTAAAACGTCTACTTAATTGGATAAAACAACAACTCACTTTGATAATTCCATAAATGTATTTGTGCTTACTCCAAAGGAATCGTCTACCTAATTGGATAAAACAACATCTCACTTTGAGAATTCCAAAATGTATTTGTACTTACTTCAAAGGAATCATTCCTCTGCTGTAGGTAAAATCTCCTCTACTCAAGTCTCAGTCGAAGATTTCTTGTCCTTTGTGGTTTTCAAACAACAACAACAGAAATTGCAGGTACTTGTGACCCTTCGACAGAAAATTTAACCACATCGTAATAAGAAGTGGGAAAAAAACTGAAGCCAACTGTACGTGTTCCTGATAATAAGCTGTGTGCCTGTAATCGAAGGTAGCGTGGTCCAGCAGTCTAAGGCGCTGGATTTAGGCTCCAGTCTCTTTGGAGGTGTGGGTTCAAATCCCACCGCTGCCAAATATTACATTTTTAGTGTATTGTGCATTATTCATAAAGGCCGAATTGTCCATTTGTCAACTCATATGATCACTGAAAACAGAGTCACGTTCATGGCTCTTTTTGTTTGGGATTTAAAATGGGCTTTTTTTTTACTTCAAAGTGGCAAGTAAAATTTTCCACGCATGAACAGCTGTTAATCAAGCCAATAATAACTCTTATAGAAAAGAACATCCTGCTTCAGCTTTAAAGCACCCAAAACATTTCTTAAGACGTCTACAGAATTGGATAAAACAACACCTCACTTTGAGAATTCCAAAATGTATTTGTACTTACTGCAAATGAATCATTCCTCTGCTGCAGGTAAAATCTCCTCTTCTCAAGTCTCGGTAGAAGACCTCTAGTCCATTGTGGTTTTTAAACGACAACAACAGAAATTGCAGGTACTCGTCACGCTTCGAAAGACAATTTACCCCCACCGTGAAAAAAAGGCAGAAAAAAATGAAACCAACTGTACGTGTTCCAGTTAAATCACCCAAAACATTTCTTAAAACGTCTACTTAATTGGATAAAACAACAACTCACTTTGATAATTCCATAAATGTATTTGTGCTTACTCCAAAGGAATCGTCTACCTAATTGGATAAAACAACATCTCACTTTGAGAATTCCAAAATGTATTTGTACTTACTTCAAAGGAATCATTCCTCTGCTGTAGGTAAAATCTCCTCTACTCAAGTCTCAGTCGAAGATTTCTTGTCCTTTGTGGTTTTCAAACAACAACAACAGAAATTGCAGGTATTTGTGACCCTTCGACAGACAATTTAACCCCACCGTGAAAAGAAGTGGGAAAAAAACTGAAACCAACTGTACGTGTTCCTGATAATAAGCTGTGTGCCTGTAATCGAAGGTACCGTGGCCGAGCGGTCTAAGGTGCTGGATTTAGGCTCCAGTCTCTTTGGAGGTGTGGGTTCAAATCCCACCGCTGCCAAATATTACATTTTTAGTGTATTGTGCATTATTCATAAAGGCCAAATTGTCCATTTGTCAACTCATATGATCACTGAAAACAGAGTCACGTTCATGGCTCTTTTTGTTTGGGATTTAAAATGGGCTTTTTTTTTACTTCAAAGTGGCAAGTAAAATTTGCCACGCATGAACAGCTGTTAATCAAGCCAATAATAACTCTTATAGAAAAGAACATCCTGCTTCAGCTTTAAAGCACCCAAAACATTTCTTAAGACGTCTACTGAATTGGATAAAACAACACCTCACTTTGAGAATTCCAAAATGTATTTGTACTTACTGCAAATGAATCATTCCTCTGCTGCAGGTAAAATCTCCTCTTCTCAAGTCTCGGTAGAAGACCTCTAGTCCATTGTGGTTTTTAAACGACAACAACAGAAATTGCAGGTACTCGTCACGCTTCGAAAGACAATTTACCCCCACCGTGAAAAAAAGGCAGAAAAAAATGAAACCAACTGTACGTGTTCCAGTTAAATCACCCAAAACATTTCTTAAAACGTCTACTTAATTGGATAAAACAACAACTCACTTTGATAATTCCAAAATGTATTTGTACTTACTTCAAAGGAATCATTCCTCTGCTGTAGGTAAAATCTCCTCTACTCAAGTCTCAGTCGAAGATTTCTTGTCCTTTGTGGTTTTCAAACAACAACAACAGAAATTGCAGGTACTTGTGACCCTTCGACAGACAATTTAACCCCACCGTAAAAAGAAGTGGGAAAAAAACTGAAGCCAACTGTACGTGTTCCTGATAATAAGCTGTGTGCCTGTAATCGAAGGTAGCGTGGCAGAGCGGTCTAAGGTGCTGGATTTAGGCTCCAGTCTCTTTGGAGGCGTGGGTTCAAATCCCACCGCTGCCAAATATTACATTTTTAGTGTATTGTGCATTATTCATAAAGGCCAAATTGTCCATTTGTCAACTCATATGATCACTGAAAACAGAGTCACGTTCATGGCTCTTTTTGTTTGGGATTTAAAATGGGCTTTTTTTTACTTCAAAGTGGCAAGTAAAATTTTCCACGCATGAACAGCTGTTAATCAAGCCAATAATAACTCTTATAGAAAAGAACATCCTGCTTCAGCTTTAAAGCACCCAAAACATTTCTTAAGACGTCTACAGAATTGGATAAAACAACACCTCACTTTGAGAATTCCAAAATGTATTTGTACTTACTGCAAATGAATCATTCCTCTGCTGCAGGTAAAATCTCCTCTTCTCAAGTCTCGGTAGAAGACCTCTAGTCCATTGTGGTTTTTAAACGACAACAACAGAAATTGCAGGTACTCGTCACGCTTCGAAAGACAATTTACCCCCACCGTGAAAAAAAGGCAGAAAAAAATGAAACCAACTGTACGTGTTCCAGTTAAATCACCCAAAACATTTCTTAAAACGTCTACTTAATTGGATAAAACAACAACTCACTTTGATAATTCCATAAATGTATTTGTGCTTACTCCAAAGGAATCGTCTACCTAATTGGATAAAACAACATCTCACTTTGAGAATTCCAAAATGTATTTGTACTTACTTCAAAGGAATCATTCCTCTGCTGTAGGTAAAATCTCCTCTACTCAAGTCTCAGTCGAAGATTTCTTGTCCTTTGTGGTTTTCAAACAACAACAGAAATTGCAGGTATTTGTGACCCTTCGACAGACAATTTAACCCCACCGTGAAAAGAAGTGGGAAAAAAACTGAAACCAACTGTACGTGTTCCTGATAATAAGCTGTGTGCCTGTAATCGAAGGTACCGTGGCTGAGCGGTCTAAGGCGCTGGATTTAGGCTCCAGTCTCTTTGGAGGTGTGGGTTCAAATCCCACCGCTGCCAAATATTACATTTTTAGTGTATTGTGCATTATTCATAAAGGCCAAATTGTCCATTTGTCAACTCATATGATCACTGAAAACAGAGTCACGTTCATGGCTCTTTTTGTTTGGGATTTAAAATGGGCTTTTTTTTTACTTCAAAGTGGCAAGTAAAATTTGCCACGCATGAACAGCTGTTAATCAAGCCAATAATAACTCTTATAGAAAAGAACATCCTGCTTCAGCTTTAAAGCACCCAAAACATTTCTTAAGACGTCTACTGAATTGGATAAAACAACACCTCACTTTGAGAATTCCAAAATGTATTTGTACTTACTGCAAATGAATCATTCCTCTGCTGCAGGTAAAATCTCCTCTTCTCAAGTCTCGGTAGAAGACCTCTAGTCCATTGTGGTTTTTAAACGACAACAACAGAAATTGCAGGTACTCGTCACACTTCGAAAGACAATTTACCCCCACCGTGAAAAAAAGGCATAAAAAAATGAAACCAACTGTACGTGTTCCAGTTAAATCACCCAAAACATTTCTTAAAACGTCTACTTAATTGGATAAAACAACAACTCACTTTGATAATTCCATAAATGTATTTGTGCTTACTCCAAAGGAATCGTCTACCTAATTGGATAAAACAACATCTCACTTTGAGAATTCTAAAATGTATTTGTACTTACTTCAAAGGAATCATTCCTCTGCTGTAGGTAAAATCTCCTCTACTCAAGTCTCAGTCGAAGATTTCTTGTCCTTTGTGGTTTTCAAACAACAACAACAGAAATTGCAGGTACTTGTGACCCTTCGACAGACAATTTAACCCCACCGTGAAAAGAAGTGGGAAAAAAACTGAAACCAACTGTACGTGTTCCTGATAATAAGCTGTGTGCCTGTAATCGAAGGTAGCGTGGCCGAGTGGTCTAAGGCGCTGGATTTAGGCTCCAGTCTCTTTGGAGGCGTGGGTTCAAATCCCACCGCTGCCAAATATTACATTTTTAGTGTATTGTGCATTATTCATAAAGGCCAAATTGTCCATTTGTCAACTCATATGATCACTGAAAACAGAGTCACGTTCATGGCTCTTTTTGTTTGGGATTTAAAATGGGCTTTTTTTTTACTTCAAAGTGGCAAGTAAAATTTGCCACGCATGAACAGCTGTTAATCAAGCCAATAATAACTCTTATAGAAAAGAACATCCTGCTTCAGCTTTAAAGCACCCAAAACATTTCTTAAGACGTCTACTGAATTGGATAAAACAACACCTCACTTTGAGAATTCCAAAATGTATTTGTACTTACTGCAAATGAATCATTCCTCTGCTGCAGGTAAAATCTCCTCTTCTCAAGTCTCGGTAGAAGACCTCTAGTCCATTGTGGTTTTTAAACGACAACAACAGAAATTGCAGGTACTCGTCACGCTTCGAAAGACAATTTACCCCCACCGTGAAAAAAAGGCAGAAAAAAATGAAACCAACTGTACGTGTTCCAGTTAAATCACCCAAAACATTTCTTAAAACGTCTACTTAATTGGATAAAACAACAACTCACTTTGATAATTCCATAAATGTATTTGTGCTTACTCCAAAGGAATCGTCTACCTAATTGGATAAAACAACATCTCACTTTGAGAATTCTAAAATGTATTTGTACTTACTTCAAAGGAATCATTCCTCTGCTGTAGGTAAAATCTCCTCTACTCAAGTCTCAGTCGAAGATTTCTTGTCCTTTGTGGTTTTCAAACAACAACAACAGAAATTGCAGGTACTTGTGACCCTTCGACAGACAATTTAACCCCACCGTGAAAAGAAGTGGGAAAAAAACTGAAACCAACTGTACGTGTTCCTGATAATAAGCTGTGTGCCTGTAATCAAAGGTAGCGTGGCCGAGCGGTCTAAGGCGCTGGATTTAGGCTCCAGTCTCTTTGGAGGCGTGGGTTCAAATCCCACCGCTGCCAAATATTACATTTTTAGTGTATTGTGCATTATTCATAAAGGCCAAATTGTCCATTTGTCAACTCATATGATCACTGAAAACAGAGTCACGTTCATGGCTCTTTTTGTTTGGGATTTAAAATGGGCTTTTTTTTTACTTCAAAGTGGCAAGTAAAATTTGCCACGCATGAACAGCTGTTAATCAAGCCAATAATAACTCTTATAGAAAAGAACATCCTGCTTCAGCTTTAAAGCACCCAAAACATTTCTTAAGATGTCTACTGAATTGGATAAAACAACACCTCACTGTGAGAATTCCAAAATGTATTTGTACTTACTGCAAATGAATCATTCCTCTGCTGCAGGTAAAATCTCCTCTTCTCAAGTCTCGGTAGAAGACCTCTAGTCCATTGTGGTTTTTAAACGACAACAACAGAAATTGCAGGTACTCGTCACGCTTCGAAAGACAATTTACCCCCACCGTGAAAAAAAGGCAGAAAAAAATGAAACCAACTGTACGTGTTCCAGTTAAATCACCCAAAACATTTCTTAAAACGTCTACTTAATTGGATAAAACAACAACTCACTTTGATAATTCCATAAATGTATTTGTGCTTACTCCAAAGGAATCGTCTACCTAATTGGATAAAACAACATCTCACTTTGAGAATTCCAAAATGTATTTGTACTTACTTCAAAGGAATCATTCCTCTGCTGTAGGTAAAATCTCCTCTACTCAAGTCTCAGTCGAAGATTTCTTGTCCTTTGTGGTTTTCAAACAACAACAACAGAAATTGCAGGTACTTGTGACCCTTCGACAGACAATTTAACCCCACCATAAAAAGAAGTGGGAAAAAAACTGAAGCCAACAGTACGTGTTCCTGATAATAAGCTGTGTGCCTGTAATCGAAGGTAGCGTGGCCGAGCGGTCTAAGGCGCTGGATTTAGGCTCCAGTCTTTTTGGAAGCGTGGGTTCAAATCCCACCGCTGCCAAATATTACATTTTTAGTGTATTGTGCATTATTCATAAAGGCCAAATTGTCCATTTGTCAACTCATATGATCACTGAAAACAGAGTCACGTTCATGGCTCTTTTTGTTTGGGATTTAAAATGGGCTTTTTTTTACTTCAAAGTGGCAAGTAAAATTTGCCACGCATGAACAGCTGTTAATCAAGCCAATAATAACTCTTATAGAAAAGAACATCCTGCTTCAGCTTTAAAGCACCCAAAACATTTCTTAAGACGTCTACTGAATTGGATAAAACAACACCTCACTTTGAGAATTCCAAAATGTATTTGTACTTACTGCAAATGAATCATTCCTCTGCTGCAGGTAAAATCTCCTCTTCTCAAGTCTCGGTAGAAGACCTCTAGTCCATTGTGGTTTTTAAACGACAACAACAGAAATTGCAGGTACTCGTCACGCTTCGAAAGACAATTTACCCCCACCGTGAAAAAAAGGCAGAAAAAAATGAAACCAACTGTACGTGTTCCAGTTAAATCACCCAAAACATTTCTTAAAACGTCTACTTAATTGGATAAAACAACAACTCACTTTGATAATTCCATAAATGTATTTGTGCTTACTCCAAAGGAATCGTCTACCTAATTGGATAAAACAACATCTCACTTTGAGAATTCCAAAATGTATTTGTACTTACTTCAAAGGAATCATTCCTCTGCTGTAGGTAAAATCTCCTCTACTCAAGTCTCAGTCGAAGATTTCTTGTCCTTTGTGGTTTTCAAACAACAACAACAGAAATTGCAGGTACTTGTGACCCTTCGACAGACAATTTAACCCCACCGTGAAAAGAAGTGGGAAAAAAACTGAAACCAACTGTACGTGTTCCTGATAATAAGCTGTGTGCCTGTAATTGAAGGTAGCGTGGCCGAGCGGTCTAAGGCGCTGGATTTAGGCTCCAGTCTCTTTGGAGGCGTGGGTTCAAATCCCACCGCTGCCAAATATTACATTTTTAGTGTATTGTGCATTATTCATAAAGGCCAAATTGTCCATTTGTCAACTCATATGATCACTGAAAACAGAGTCACGTTCATGGCTCTTTTTGTTTGGGATTTAAAATGGGCTTTTTTTTTACTTCAAAGTGGCAAGTAAAATTTGCCACGCATGAACAGCTGTTAATCAAGCCAATAATAACTCTTATAGAAAAGAACATCCTGCTTCAGCTTTAAAGCACCCAAAACATTTCTTAAGACGTCTACTGAATTGGATAAAACAACACCTCACTTTGAGAATTCCAAAATGTATTTGTACTTACTGCAAATGAATCATTCCTCTGCTGCAGGTAAAATCTCCTCTTCTCAAGTCTCGGTAGAAGACCTCTAGTCCATTGTGGTTTTTAAACGACAACAACAGAAATTGCAGGTACTCGTCACGCTTCGAAAGACAATTTACCCCCACCGTGAAAAAAAGGCAGAAAAAAATGAAACCAACTGTACGTGTTCCAGTTAAATCACCCAAAACATTTCTTAAAACGTCTACTTAATTGGATAAAACAACAACTCACTTTGATAATTCCATAAATGTATTTGTGCTTACTCCAAAGGAATCGTCTACCTAATTGGATAAAACAACATCTCACTTTGAGAATTCCAAAATGTATTTGTACTTACTTCAAAGGAATCATTCCTCTGCTGTAGGTAAAATCTCCTCTACTCAAGTCTCAGTCGAAGATGTCTTGTCCTTTGTGGTTTTCAAACAACAACAACAGAAATTGCAGGTACTTGTGACCCTTCGACAGACAATTTAACCCCACCATAAAAAGAAGTGGGAAAAAAACTGAAGCCAACAGTACGTGTTCCTGATAATAAGCTGTGTGCCTGTAATCGAAGGTAGCGTGGCCGAGCGGTCTAAGGCGCTGGATTTAGGCTCCAGTCTCTTTGGAGGCGTGGGTTCAACTCCCACCGCTGCCAAATATTACATTTTTAGTGTATTGTGCATTTTTTTTTACTTCAAAGTGGCAAGTAAAATTTGCCACGCATGAACAGCTGTTAATCAAGCCAATAATAACTCTTATAGAAAAGAACATCCTGCTTCAGCTTTAAAGCACCCAAAACATTTCTTAAGACGTCTACTGAATTGGATAAAACAACACCTCACTTTGAGAATTCCAAAATGTATTTGTACTTACTGCAAATGAATCATTCCTCTGCTGCAGGTAAAATCTCCTCTTCTCAAGTCTCGGTAGAAGACCTCTAGTCCATTGTGGTTTTTAAACGACAACAACAGAAATTGCAGGTACTCGTCACGCTTCGAAAGACAATTTACCCCCACCGTGAAAAAAAGGCAGAAAAAAATGAAACCAACTGTACGTGTTCCAGTTAAATCACCCAAAACATTTCTTAAAACGTCTACTTAATTGGATAAAACAACAACTCACTTTGATAATTCCATAAATGTATTTGTGCTTACTCCAAAGGAATCGTCTACCTAATTGGATAAAACAACATCTCACTTTGAGAATTCCAAAATGTATTTGTACTTACTTCAAAGGAATCATTCCTCTGCTGTAGGTAAAATCTCCTCTACTCAAGTCTCAGTCGAAGATTTCTTGTCCTTTGTGGTTTTCAAACAACAACAACAGAAATTGCAGGTACTTGTGACCCTTCGACAGACAATTTAACCCCACCGTGAAAAGAAGTGGGAAAAAAACTGAAACCATCTGTACGTGTTCCTGATAATAAGCTGTGTGCATGTAATCGAAGGTAGCATGGCCGAGCGGTCTAAGGCGCTGGATTTAGGCTCCAGTCTCTTTGGAGGCGTGGGTTCAAATCCCACCGCTGCCAAATATTACATTTTTAGTGTATTGTGCATTATTCATAAAGGCCAAATTGTCCATTTGTCAACTCATATGATCACTGAAAACAGAGTCACCTTCATGGCTCTTTTTGTTTGGGATTTAAAATGGGCTTTTTTTTTTACTTCAAAGTGGCAAGTAAAATTTGCCACGCATGAACAGCTGTTAATCAAGCCAATAATAACTCTTATAGAAAAGAACATCCTGCTTCAGCTTTAAAGCACCCAAAACATTTCTTAAGACGTCTACTGAATTGGATAAAACAACACCTCACTTTGAGAATTCCAAAATGTATTTGTACTTACTGCAAATGAATCATTCCTCTGCTGCAGGTAAAATCTCCTCTTCTCAAGTCTCGGTAGAAGACCTCTAGTCCATTGTGGTTTTTAAACGACAACAACAGAAATTGCAGGTACTCGTCACGCTTCGAAAGACAATTTACCCCCACCGTGAAAAAAAGGCAGAAAAAAATGAAACCAACTGTACGTGTTCCAGTTAAATCACCCAAAACATTTCTTAAAACGTCTACTTAATTGGATAAAACAACAACTCACTTTGATAATTCCATAAATGTATTTGTGCTTACTCCAAAGGAATCGTCTACCTAATTGGATAAAACAACATCTCACTTTGAGAATTCCAAAATGTATTTGTACTTACTTCAAAGGAATCATTCCTCTGCTGTAGGTAAAATCTCCTCTACTCAAGTCTCAGTCGAAGATTTCTTGTCCTTTGTGGTTTTCAAACAACAACAACAGAAATTGCAGGTACTTGTGACCCTTCGACAGACAATTTAACCCCACCGTGAAAAGAAGTGGGAAAAAAACTGAAACCAACTGTACGTGTTCCTGATAATAAGCTGTGTGCCTGTAATCGAAGGTAGCGTGGCCGAGCGGTCTAAGGCGCTGGATTTAGGCTCCAGTCTCTTTGGAGGCGTGGGTTCAAATCCCACCGCTGCCAAATATTACATTTTTAGTGTATGGTGCATTATTCATAAAGGCCAAATTGTCCATTTGTCAACTCATATGATCACTGAAAACAGAGTCACGTTCATGGCTTGGCTCTTTTTGTTTGGGATTTAAAATGGGCTTTTTTTTTACTTCAAAGTGGCAAGTAAAATTTGCCACGCATGAACAGCTGTTAATCAAGCCAATAATAACTCTTATAGAAAAGAACATCCTGCTTCAGCTTTAAAGCACCCAAAACATTTCTTAAGACGTCTACTGAATTGGATAAAACAACACCTCACTTTGAGAATTCCAAAATGTATTTGTACTTACTGCAAATGAATCATTCCTCTGCTGCAGGTAAAATCTCCTCTTCTCAAGTCTCGGTAGAAGACCTCTAGTCCATTGTTGTTTTTAAACGACAACAACAGAAATTGCAGGTACTCGTCACGCTTCGAAAGACAATTTACCCCCACCGTGAAAAGAAGGCAGAAAAAAATGAAACCAACTGCACGTGTTCCAGTTAAATCACCCAAAACATTTCTTAAAACGTCTACTTAATTGGATAAAACAACAACTCACTTTGATAATTCCATAAATGTATTTGTGCTTACTCCAAAGGAATCGTCTACCTAATTGGATAAAACAACATCTCACTTTGAGAATTCCAAAATGTATTTGTACTTACTTCAAAGGAATCATTCCTCTGCTGTAGGTAAAATCTCCTCTACTCAAGTCTCAGTCGAAGATTTCTTGTCCTTTGTGGTTTTCAAACAACAACAACAGAAATTGCAGGTACTTGTGACCCTTCGACAGACAATTTAACCCCACCGTGAAAAGAAGTGGGAAAAAAACTGAAACCAACTGTACGTGTTCCTGATAATAAGCTGTGTGCCTGTAATCGAAGGTAGCGTGGCCGAACGGTCTAAGGCGCTGGATTTAGGCTCCAGTCTCTTTGGAGGCGTGGGTTCAAATCCCACCGCTGCCAAATATTACATTTTTAGTGTATTGTGCATTATTCATAAAGGCCAAATTGTCCATTTGTCAACTCATATGATCACTGAAAACAGAGTCACGTTCATGGCTCTTTTTGTTTGGGATTTAAAATGGGCTTTTTTTTTACTTCAAAGTGGCAAGTAAAATTTGCCACGCATGAACAGCTGTTAATCAAGCCAATAATAACTCTTATAGAAAAGAACATCCTGCTTCAGCTTTAAAGCACCCAAAACATTTCTTAAGACGTCTACTGAATTGGATAAAACAACACCTCACTTTGAGAATTCCAAAATGTATTTGTACTTACTGCAAATGAATCATTCCTCTGCTGCAGGTAAAATCTCCTCTTCTCAAGTCTCGGTAGAAGACCTCTAGTCCATTGTGGTTTTTAAACGACAACAACAGAAATTGCAGGTACTCGTCACGCTTCGAAAGACAATTTACCCCCACCGTGAAAAAAAGGCATAAAAAAATGAAACCAACTGTACGTGTTCCAGTTAAATCACCCAAAACATTTCTTAAAACGTCTACTTAATTGGATAAAACAACAACTCACTTTGATAATTCCATAAATGTATTTGTGCTTACTCCAAAGGAATCGTCTACCTAATTGGATAAAACAACATCTCACTTTGAGAATTCCAAAATGTATTTGTACTTACTTCAAAGGAATCATTCCTCTGCTGTAGGTAAAATCTCCTCTACTCAAGTCTCAGTCGAAGATTTCTTGTCCTTTGTGGTTTTCAAACAACAACAACAGAAATTGCAGGTACTTGTGACCCTTCGACAGACAATTTAACCCCACCGTGAAAAGAAGTGGGAAAAAAACTGAAACCATCTGTACGTGTTCCTGATAATAAGCTGTGTGCATGTAATCGAAGGTAGCATGGCCGAGCGGTCTAAGGCGCTGGATTTAGGCTCCAGTCTCTTTGGAGGCGTGGGTTCAAATCCCACCGCTGCCAAATATTACATTTTTAGTGTATTGTGCATTATTCATAAAGGCCAAATTGTCCATTTGTCAACTCATATGATCACTGAAAACAGAGTCACCTTCATGGCTCTTTTTGTTTGGGATTTAAAATGGGCTTTTTTTTTACTTCAAAGTGGCAAGTAAAATTTGCCACGCATGAACAGCTGTTAATCAAGCCAATAATAACTCTTATAGAAAAGAACATCCTGCTTCAGCTTTAAAGCACCCAAAACATTTCTTAAGACGTCTACTGAATTGGATAAAACAACACCTCACTTTGAGAATTCCAAAATGTATTTGTACTTACTGCAAATGAATCATTCCTCTGCTGCAGGTAAAATCTCCTCTTCTCAAGTCTCGGTAGAAGACCTCTAGTCCATTGTGGTTTTTAAACGACAACAACAGAAATTGCAGGTACTCGTCACGCTTCGAAAGACAATTTACCCCCACCGTGAAAAAAAGGCAGAAAAAAATGAAACCAACTGTACGTGTTCCAGTTAAATCACCCAAAACATTTCTTAAAACGTCTACTTAATTGGATAAAACAACAACTCACTTTGATAATTCCATAAATTTATTTGTGCTTACTCCAAAGGAATCGTCTACCTAATTGGATAAAACAACATCTCACTTTGAGAATTCCAAAATGTATTTGTACTTACTTCAAAGGAATCATTCCTCTGCTGTAGGTAAAATCTCCTCTACTCAAGTCTCAGTCGAAGATTTCTTGTCCTTTGTGGTTTTCAAACAACAACAACAGAAATTGCAGGTACTTGTGACCCTTCGACAGACAATTTAACCCCACCGTGAAAAGAAGTGGGAAAAAAACTGAAACCAACTGTACGTGTTCCTGATAATAAGCTGTGTGCCTGTAATCGAAGGTAGCGTGGCCGAGCGGTCTAAGGCGCTGGATTTAGGCTCCAGTCTCTTTGGAGGCGTGGGTTCAAATCCCACCGCTGCCAAATATTACATTTTTAGTGTATGGTGCATTATTCATAAAGGCCAAATTGTCCATTTGTCAACTCATATGATCACTGAAAACAGAGTCACGTTCATGGCTTGGCTCTTTTTGTTTGGGATTTAAAATGGGCTTTTTTTTTACTTCAAAGTGGCAAGTAAAATTTGCCACGCATGAACAGCTGTTAATCAAGCCAATAATAACTCTTATAGAAAAGAACATCCTGCTTCAGCTTTAAAGCACCCAAAACATTTCTTAAGACGTCTACTGAATTGGATAAAACAACACCTCACTTTGAGAATTCCAAAATGTATTTGTACTTACTGCAAATGAATCATTCCTCTGCTGCAGGTAAAATCTCCTCTTCTCAAGTCTCGGTAGAAGACCTCTAGTCCATTGTTGTTTTTAAACGACAACAACAGAAATTGCAGGTACTCGTCACGCTTCGAAAGACAATTTACCCCCACCGTGAAAAAAAGGCAGAAAAAAATGAAACCAACTGCACGTGTTCCAGTTAAATCACCCAAAACATTTCTTAAAACGTCTACTTAATTGGATAAAACAACAACTCACTTTGATAATTCCATAAATGTATTTGTGCTTACTCCAAAGGAATCGTCTACCTAATTGGATAAAACAACATCTCACTTTGAGAATTCCAAAATGTATTTGTACTTACTTCAAAGGAATCATTCCTCTGCTGTAGGTAAAATCTCCTCTACTCAAGTCTCAGTCGAAGATTTCTTGTCCTTTGTGGTTTTCAAACAACAACAACAGAAATTGCAGGTACTTGTGACCCTTCGACAGACAATTTAACCCCACCGTGAAAAGAAGTGGGAAAAAAACTGAAACCAACTGTACGTGTTCCTGATAATAAGCTGTGTGCCTGTAATCGAAGGTAGCGTGGCCGAACGGTCTAAGGCGCTGGATTTAGGCTCCAGTCTCTTTGGAGGCGTGGGTTCAAATCCCACCGCTGCCAAATATTACATTTTTAGTGTATTGTGCATTATTCATAAAGGCCAAATTGTCCATTTGTCAACTCATATGATCACTGAAAACAGAGTCACGTTCATGGCTCTTTTTGTTTGGGATTTAAAATGGGCTTTTTTTTTACTTCAAAGTGGCAAGTAAAATTTGCCACGCATGAACAGCTGTTAATCAAGCCAATAATAACTCTTATAGAAAAGAACATCCTGCTTCAGCTTTAAAGCACCCAAAACATTTCTTAAGACGTCTACTGAATTGGATAAAACAACACCTCACTTTGAGAATTCCAAAATGTATTTGTACTTACTGCAAATGAATCATTCCTCTGCTGCAGGTAAAATCTCCTCTTCTCAAGTCTCGGTAGAAGACCTCTAGTCCATTGTGGTTTTTAAACGACAACAACAGAAATTGCAGGTACTCGTCACGCTTCGAAAGACAATTTACCCCCACCGTGAAAAAAAGGCAGAAAAAAATGAAACCAACTGTACGTGTTCCAGTTAAATCACCCAAAACATTTCTTAAAACGTCTACTTAATTGGATAAAACAACAACTCACTTTGATAATTCCATAAATGTATTTGTGCTTACTCCAAAGGAATCGTCTACCTAATTGGATAAAACAACATCTCACTTTGAGAATTCCAAAATGTATTTGTACTTACTTCAAAGGAATCATTCCTCTGCTGTAGGTAAAATCTCCTCTACTCAAGTCTCAGTCGAAGATTTCTTGTCCTTTGTGGTTTTCAAACAACAACAACAGAAATTGCAGGTACTTGTGACCCTTCGACAGACAATTTAACCCCACCATAAAAAGAAGTGGGAAAAAAACTGAAGCCAACAGTACGTGTTCTTGATAATAACCAGTGTGCCTGTAATAGAAGGTAGCGTGGCCGAGCGGTCTAAGGCGCTGGATTTAGGCTCCAGTCTCTTTGGAGGCGTGGGTTCAAATCCCACCGCTGCCAAATATTACATTTTTAGTGTATTGTGCATTATTCATAAAGGCCAAATTGTCCATTTGTCAACTCATATGATCACTGAAAACAGATTCACTTTCATGGCTCTTTTTGTTTGGGATTTAAAATGGGCTTTTTTTTTACTTCAAAGTGGCAAGTAAAATTTGCCACGCATGAACAGCTGTTAATCAAGCCAATAATAACTCTTATAGAAAAGAACATCCTGCTTCAGCTTTAAAGCACCCAAAACATTTCTTAAGACGTCTACTGAATTGGATAAAACAACATCTCACTTTGAGAATTCCAAAATGTATTTGTACTTACTTCAAAGGAATCATTCCTCTGCTGTAGGTAAAATCTCCTCTACTCAAGTCTCAGTCGAAGATTTCTTGTCCTTTGTGGTTTTCAAACAACAACAACAGAAATTGCAGGTACTTGTGACCCTTCGACAGACAATTTAACCCCACCATAAAAAGAAGTGGGAAAAAAACTGAAACCAACTGTACGTGTTCCTGATAATAAGCTGTGTGCCTGTAATTGAAGGTAGCGTGGCCGAGCGGTCTAAGGTGCTGGATTTAGGCTCCAGTCTCTTTGGAGGCGTGGGTTCAAATCCCACCGCTGCCAAATATTACATTTTTAGTGTATTGTGCATTATTCATAAAGGCCAAATTGTCCATTTGTCAACTCATATGATCACTGAAAACAGAGTCACGTTCATGGCTCTTTTTGTTTGGGATTTAAAATGGGCTTTTTTTTTACTTCAAAGTGGCAAGTAAAATTTGCCACGCATGAACAGCTGTTAATCAAGCCAATAATAACTCTTATAGAAAAGAACATCCTGCTTCAGCTTTAAAGCACCCAAAACATTTCTTAAGACGTCTACTGAATTGGATAAAACAACACCTCACTTTGAGAATTCCAAAATGTATTTGTACTTACTGCAAATGAATCATTCCTCTGCTGCAGGTAAAATCTCCTCTTCTCAAGTCTCGGTAGAAGACCTCTAGTCCATTGTGGTTTTTAAACGACAACAACAGAAATTGCAGGTACTCGTCACGCTTCGAAAGACAATTTACCCCCACCGTGAAAAAAAGGCAGAAAAAAATGAAACCAACTGTACGTGTTCCAGTTAAATCACCCAAAACATTTCTTAAAACGTCTACTTAATTGGATAAAACAACAACTCACTTTGATAATTCCATAAATGTATTTGTGCTTACTCCAAAGGAATCGTCTACCTAATTGGATAAAACAACATCTCACTTTGAGAATTCCAAAATGTATTTGTACTTACTTCAAAGGAATCATTCCTCTGCTGTAGGTAAAATCTCCTCTACTCAAGTCTCAGTCGAAGATTTCTTGTCCTTTGTGGTTTTCAAACAACAACAACAGAAATTGCAGGTACTTGTGACCCTTCGACAGACAATTTAACCCCACCATAAAAAGAAGTGGGAAAAAAACTGAAGCCAACAGTACGTGTTCTTGATAATAACCAGTGTGCCTGTAATAGAAGGTAGCGTGGCCGAGCGGTCTAAGGCGCTGGATTTAGGCTCCAGTCTCTTTGGAGGCGTGGGTTCAAATCCCACCGCTGCCAAATATTACATTTTTAGTGTATTGTGCATTATTCATAAAGGCCAAATTGTCCATTTGTCAACTCATATGATCACTGAAAACAGATTCACTTTCATGGCTCTTTTTGTTTGGGATTTAAAATGGGCTTTTTTTTTACTTCAAAGTGGCAAGTAAAATTTGCCACGCATGAACAGCTGTTAATCAAGCCAATAATAACTCTTATAGAAAAGAACATCCTGCTTCAGCTTTAAAGCACCCAAAACATTTCTTAAGACGTCTACTGAATTGGATAAAACAACATCTCACTTTGAGAATTCCAAAATGTATTTGTACTTACTTCAAAGGAATCATTCCTCTGCTGTAGGTAAAATCTCCTCTACTCAAGTCTCAGTCGAAGATTTCTTGTCCTTTGTGGTTTTCAAACAACAACAACAGAAATTGCAGGTACTTGTGACCCTTCGACAGACAATTTAACCCCACCATAAAAAGAAGTGGGAAAAAAACTGAAACCAACTGTACGTGTTCCTGATAATAAGCTGTGTGCCTGTAATCGAAGGTAGCGTGGCCGAGCGGTCTAAGGTGCTGGATTTAGGCTCCAGTCTCTTTGGAGGCGTGGGTTCAAATCCCACCGCTGCCAAATATTACATTTTTAGTGTATTGTGCATTATTCATAAAGGCCAAATTGTCCATTTGTCAACTCATATGATCACTGAAAACAGAGTCACGTTCATGGCTCTTTTTGTTTGGGATTTAAAATGGGCTTTTTTTTTACTTCAAAGTGGCAAGTAAAATTTGCCACGCATGAACAGCTGTTAATCAAGCCAATAATAACTCTTATAGAAAAGAACATCCTGCTTCAGCTTTAAAGCACCCAAAACATTTCTTAAGACGTCTACTGAATTGGATAAAACAACACCTCACTTTGAGAATTCCAAAATGTATTTGTACTTACTGCAAATGAATCATTCCTCTGCTGCAGGTAAAATCTCCTCTTCTCAAGTCTCGGTAGAAGACCTCTAGTCCATTGTGGTTTTTAAACGACAACAACAGAAATTGCAGGTACTCGTCACGCTTCGAAAGACAATTTACCCCCACCGTGAAAAAAAGGCAGAAAAAAATGAAACCAACTGTACGTGTTCCAGTTAAATCACCCAAAACATTTCTTAAAACGTCTACTTAATTGGATAAAACAACAACTCACTTTGATAATTCCATAAATGTATTTGTGCTTACTCCAAAGGAATCGTCTACCTAATTGGATAAAACAACATCTCACTTTGAGAATTCCAAAATGTATTTGTACTTACTTCAAAGGAATCATTCCTCTGCTGTAGGTAAAATCTCCTCTACTCAAGTCTCAGTCGAAGATTTCTTGTCCTTTGTGGTTTTCAAACAACAACAACAGAAATTGCAGGTACTTGTGACCCTTCGACAGACAATTTAACCCCACCATAAAAAGAAGTGGGAAAAAAACTGAAGCCAACAGTACGTGTTCTTGATAATAACCAGTGTGCCTGTAATAGAAGGTAGCGTGGCCGAGCGGTCTAAGGCGCTGGATTTAGGCTCCAGTCTCTTTGGAGGCGTGGGTTCAAATCCCACCGCTGCCAAATATTACATTTTTAGTGTATTGTGCATTATTCATAAAGGCCAAATTGTCCATTTGTCAACTCATATGATCACTGAAAACAGATTCACTTTCATGGCTCTTTTTGTTTGGGATTTAAAATGGGCTTTTTTTTTACTTCAAAGTGGCAAGTAAAATTTGCCACGCATGAACAGCTGTTAATCAAGCCAATAATAACTCTTATAGAAAAGAACATCCTGCTTCAGCTTTAAAGCACCCAAAACATTTCTTAAGACGTCTACTGAATTGGATAAAACAACACCTCACTTTGAGAATTCCAAAATGTATTTGTACTTACTGCAAATGAATCATTCCTCTGCTGCAGGTAAAATCTCATCTTCTCAAGTCTCGGTAGAAGACCTCTAGTCCATTGTGGTTTTTAAACGACAACAACAGAAATTGCAGGTACTCGTCACGCTTCGAAAGATAATTTACCCCCACCGTGAAAAAAAGGCAGAAAAAAATGAAACCAACTGTACGTGTTCCAGTTAAATCACCCAAAACATTTCTTAAAACGTCTACTTAATTGGATAAAACAACAACTCACTTTGATAATTCCATAAATGTATTTGTGCTTACTCCAAAGGAATTGTCTACCTAATTGGATAAAACAACATCTCACTTTGAGAATTCCAAAATGTATTTGTACTTACTTCAAAGGAATCATTCCTCTGCTGTAGGTAAAATCTCCTCTACTCAAGTCTCAGTCGAAGATTTCTTGTCCTTTGTGGTTTTCAAACAACAACAACAGAAATTGCAGGTACTTGTGACCCTTCGACAGACAATTTAACCCCACCGTGAAAAGAAGTGGGAAAAAAACTGAAACCAACTGTACGTGTTCCTGATAATAAGCTGTGTGCCTGTAATCGAAGGTAGCGTGGCCGAGCGGTCTAAGGCGCTGGATTTAGGCTCTAGTCTCTTTGGAAGCGTGGGTTCAAATCCCACTGCTGCCAAATATTACATTTTTAGTGTATTGTGCATTATTCATAAAGGCCAAATTGTCCATTTGTCAACTCATATGATCACTGAAAACAGAGTCACGTTCATGGCTCTTTTTGTTTGGGATTTAAAATTGGCTTTTTTTTTACTTCAAAGTGGCAAGTAAAATTTGCCACGCATGAACAGCTGTTAATCAAGCCAATAATAACTCTTATAGAAAAGAACATCCTGCTTCAGCTTTAAAGCACCCAAAACATTTCTTAAGACGTCTACTGAATTGGATAAAACAACACCTCACTTTCAGAATTCCAAAATGTATTTGTACTTACTGCAAATGAATCATTCCTCTGCTGCAGGTAAAATCTCCTCTTCTCAAGTCTCGGTAGAAGACCTCTAGTCCATTGTGGTTTTTAAACGACAACAACAGAAAATGCAGGTACTCGTCACGCTTCGAAAGACAATTTACCCCCACCGTGAAAAAAAGGCAGAAAAAAATGAAACCAACTGTACATGTTCCAGTTAAATCACCCAAAACATTTCTTAAAACGTCTACTTAATTGGATAAAACAACAACTCCCTTTGATAATTCCATAAATGTATTTGTGCTTACTCCAAAGGAATCGTCTACCTAATTGGATAAAACAACATCTCACTTTGAGAATTCCAAAATGTATTTGTACTTACTTCAAAGGAATCATTCCTCTGCTGTAGGTAAAATCTCCTCTACTCAAGTCTCAGTCGAAGATTTCTTGTCCTTTGTGGTTTTCAAACAACAACAACAGAAATTGCAGGTACTTGTGACCCTTCGACAGACAATTTAACCCCACCGTGAAAAGAAGTGGGAAAAAAACTGAAACCAACTGTACGTGTTCCTGATAATAAGCTGTGTGCCTGTAATCGAAGGTAGCGTGGCCGAGCGGTCTAAGGCGCTGGATTTAGGCTCCAGTCTCTTTGGAGGCGTGGGTTCAAATCCCACCGCTGCCAAATATTACATTTTTAGTGTATTGTGCATTATTCATAAAGGCCAAATTGTCCATTTGTCAACTCATATGATCACTGAAAACAGTGTCACGTTCATGGCTCTTTTTGTTTGGGATTTAAAATGGGCTTTTTTTTTTACTTCAAAGTGGCAAGTAAAATTTGCCACGCATGAACAGCTGTTAATCAAGCCAATAATAACTCTTATAGAAAAGAACATCCTGCTTCAGCTTTAAAGCACCCAAAACATTTCTTAAGACGTCTACTGAATTGGATAAAACCACAACTCACTTTGAGAATTCCAAAATGTATTTGTACTTACTGCAAATGAATCATTCCTCTGCTGCAGGTAAAATCTCCTCTTCTCAAGTCTCGGTAGAAGACCTCTAGTCCATTGTTGTTTTTAAACGACAACAACAGAAATTGCAGGTACTCGTCACGCTTCGAAAGACAATTTACCCCCACCGTGAAAAAAAGGCAGAAAAAAATGAAACCAACTGCACGTGTTCCAGTTAAATCACCCAAAACATTTCTTAAAACGTCTACTTAATTGGATAAAACAACAACTCACTTTGATAATTCCATAAATGTATTTGTGCTTACTCCAAAGGAATCGTCTACCTAATTGGATAAAACAACATCTCACTTTGAGAATTCCAAAATGTATTTGTACTTACTTCAAAGGAATCATTCCTCTGCTGTAGGTAAAATCTCCTCTACTCAAGTCTCAGTCGAAGATTTCTTGTCCTTTGTGGTTTTCAAACAACAACAACAGAAATTGCAGGTACTTGTGACCCTTCGACAGACAATTTAACCCCACCGTAAAAAGAAGTGGGAAAAAAACTGAAGCCAACTGTACGTGTTCCTGATAATAAGCTGTGTGCCTGTAATCGAAGGTAGCGTGGTCGAGCGGTCTAAGGCGCTGGATTTAGGCTCCAGTCTCTTTGGAGGCGTGGGTTCGAATCCCACCGCTGCCAAATATTACATTTTTAGTGTATTGTGCATTAATCATATAGGCCAAATTGTCCATTTGTCAAATCATATGATCACTGAAAACAGAGTTACGTTCATGGCTCTTTTCGTCTGGGATTTAAAATGGGCTTTTTTTTTACTTCAAAGTGGCAAGTAAAATTTGCCACACATGAACAGCTGTTAATCAAGCCAATAATAACTCTTATAGAAAAGAACATCCTGCTTCAGCTTTAAAGCACCCAAAACATTTCTTAAGACGTCTACTGAATTGGATAAAACAACACCTCACTTTGAGAATTCCAAAATGTATTTGTACTTACTGCAAATGAATCATTCCCAAAACATTTCTTAAGACGTCTACTGAATTGGATAAAACAACACCTCACTTTGAGAATTCCAAAATGTATTTGTACTTACTGCAAATGAATCATTCCTCTGCTGCAGGTAAAATCTCCTCTTCTCAAGTCTCGGTAGAAGACCTCTAGTCCATTGTGGTTTTTAAACGACAACAACAGAAATTGCAGGTACTCGTCACGCTTCGAAAGACAATTTACCCCCACCGTGAAAAAAAGGCAGAAAAAAATGAAACCAACTGTACGTGTTCCAGTTAAATCACCCAAAACATTTCTTAAAACGTCTACTTAATTGGATAAAACAACAACTCACTTTGATAGTTCTATAAATGTATTTGTGCTTACTCCAAAGGAATCGTCTACCTAATTGGATAAAACAACATCTCACTTTGAGAATTCCAAAATGTATTTGTACTTACTTCAAAGGAATCATTCCTCTGCTGTAGGTAAAATCTCCTCTACTCAAGTCTCAGTCGAAGATTTCTTGTCCTTTGTGGTTTTCAAACAACAACAACAGAAATTGCAGGTACTTGTGACCCTTCGACAGACAATTTAACACCACCGTGAAAAGAAGTGGGAAAAAAACTGAAACCAACTGTACGTGTTCCTGATAATAAGCTGTGTGCCTGTAATCGAAGGTAGCGTGGCCGAGTGGTCTAAGGCGCTAGATTTAGGCTCCAGTCTATTTGGAGGCGTGGTTTCAAATCCCACTGCTGCCAAATATTAAATTTTTAGTGTATTGTGCATTATTCATAAAGGCCAAATTGTCCATTTGTCAACTCATATGATCACTGAAAACAGAGTCACGTTCATGGCTCTTTTTGTTTGGGATTTAAAATTGGCTTTTTTTTTACTTCAAAGTGGCAAGTAAAATTTGCCACGCATGAACAGCTGTTAATCAAGCCAATAATAACTCTTATAGAAAAGAACATCCTGCTTCAGCTTTAAAGCACCCAAAACATTTCTTAAGACGTCTACTGAATTGGATAAAACAACACCTCACTTTGAGAATTCCAAAATGTATTTGTACTTACTGCAAATGAATCATTCCTCTGCTGCAGGTAAAATCTCCTCTTCTCAAGTCTCGGTAGAAGACCTCTAGTCCATTGTGGTTTTTAAACGACAACAACAGAAATTGCAGGTACTCGTCACGCTTCGAAAGACAATTTACCCCCACCGTGAAAAAAAGGCAGAAAAAAATGAAACCAACTGTACGTGTTCCAGTTAAATCACCCAAAATATTTCTTAAAACGTCTACTTAATTGGATAAAACAACAACTCACTTTGATAATTCCATAAATGTATTTGTGCTTACTCCAAAGGAATTGTCTACCTAATTGGATAAAACAACATCTCACTTTGAGAATTCCAAAATGTATTTGTACTTACTTCAAAGGAATCATTCCTCTGCTGTAGGTAAAATCTCCTCTACTCAAGTCTCAGTCGAAGATTTCTTGTCCTTTGTGGTTTTCAAACAACAACAACAGAAATTGCAGGTACTTGTGACCCTTCGACAGACAATTTAACACCACCGTGAAAAGAAGTGGGAAAAAAACTGAAACCAACTGTACGTGTTCCTAATAATAAGCTGTGTGCCTGTAATCGAAGGTAGCGTGGCCGAGTGGTCTAAGGCGCTGGATTTAGGCTCCAGTCTCTTTGGAGGCGTGGTTTCAAATCCCACCGCTGCCAAATATTACATTTTTAGTGTATTGTGCATTATTCATAAAGGCCAAATTGTCCATTTGTCAACTCATATGATCACTGAAAACAGAGTCACGTTCATGGCTCTTTTTGTTTGGGATTTAAAATTGGCTTTTTTTTTACTTCAAAGTGGCAAGTAAAATTTGCCACGCATGAACAGCTGTTAATCAAGCCAATAATAACTCTTATAGAAAAGAACATCCTGCTTCAGCTTTAAAGCACCCAAAACATTTCTTAAGACGTCTACTGAATTGGATAAAACAACACCTCACTTTGAGAATTCCAAAATGTATTTGTACTTACTGCAAATGAATCATTCCTCTGCTGCAGGTAAAATCTCCTCTTCTCAAGTCTCGGTAGAAGACCTCTAGTCCATTGTGGTTTTTAAACGACAACAACAGAAATTGCAGGTACTCGTCACGCTTCGAAAGACAATTTACCCCCACCGTGAAAAAAAGGCAGAAAAAAATGAAACCAACTGCACGTGTTCCAGTTAAATCACCCAAAACATTTCTTAAAACGTCTACTTAATTGGATAAAACAACAACTCACTTTGATAATTCCATAAATGTATTTGTGCTTACTCCAAAGGAATCGTCTACCTAATTGGATAAAACAACATCTCACTTTGAGAATTCCAAAATGTATTTGTACTTACTTCAAAGGAATCATTCCTCTGCTGTAGGTAAAATCTCCTCTACTCAAGTCTCAGTCGAAGATTTCTTGTCCTTTGTGGTTTTCAAACAACAACAACAGAAATTGCAGGTACTTGTGACCCTTCGACAGACAATTTAACCCCACCGTAAAAAGAAGTGGGAAAAAAACTGAAGCCAACTGTACGTGTTCCTGATAATAAGCTGTGTGCCTGTAATCGAAGGTAGCGTGGCCGAGCGGTCTAAGGGCTGGATTTAGGCTCCAGTCTCTTTGGAGGCGTGGGTTCAAATCCCACCGCTGCCAAATATTACATTTTTAGTGTATTGTGCATTATTCATAAAGGCCAAATTGTCCATTTGTCAACTCATATGATCACTGAAAACAGAGTCACGTTCATGGCTCTTTTTGTTTGGGATTTAAAATGGGCTTTTTTTTTACTTCAAAGTGGCAAGTAAAATTTGCCACGCATGAACAGCTGTTAATCAAGCCAATAATAACTCTTATAGAAAAGAACATCCTGCTTCAGCTTTAAAGCACCCAAAACATTTCTTAAGACGTCTACTGAATTGGATAAAACAACACCTCACTTTGAGAATTCCAAAATGTATTTGTACTTACTGCAAATGAATCATTCCTCTGCTGCAGGTAAAATCTCCTCTTCTCAAGTCTCGGTAGAAGACCTCTAGTCCATTGTGGTTTTTAAACGACAACAACAGAAATTGCAGGTACTCGTCACGCTTCGAAAGATAATTTACCCCCACCGTGAAAAAAAGGCAGAAAAAAATGAAACCAACTGTACGTGTTCCAGTTAAATCACCCAAAACATTTCTTAAAACGTCTACTTAATTGGATAAAACAACAACTCACTTTGATAATTCCATAAATGTATTTGTGCTTACTCCAAAGGAATTGTCTACCTAATTGGATAAAACAACATCTCACTTTGAGAATTCCAAAATGTATTTGTACTTACTTCAAAGGAATCATTCCTCTGCTGTAGGTAAAATCTCCTCTACTCAAGTCTCAGTCGAAGATTTCTTGTCCTTTGTGGTTTTCAAACAACAACAACAGAAATTGCAGGTACTTGTGACCCTTCGACAGACAATTTAACCCCACCGTAAAAAGAAGTGGGAAAAAAACTGAAGCCAACTGTACGTGTTCCTGATAATAAGCTGTGTGCCTGTAATCGAAGGTAGCGTGGCCGAGCGGTCTAAGGCGCTGGATTTAGGCTCCAGTCTCTTTGGAGGCGTGGGTTCAAATCCCACCGCTGCCAAATATTATATTTTTAGTGTATTGTGCATTAATCATATAGGCCAAATTGTCCATTTGTCAAATCATATGATCACTGTAAACAGAGTCACGTTCATGGCTCTTTTCGTCTGGGATTTAAAATGGGCTTTTTTTTTACTTCAAAGTGGCAAGTAAAATTTGCCACGCATGAACAGCTGTTAATCAAGCCAATAATAACTCTTATAGAAAAGAACATCCTGCTTCAGCTTTAAAGCACCCAAAACATTTCTTAAGACGTCTACTGAATTGGATAAAACAACACCTCACTTTGAGAATTCCAAAATGTATTTGTACTTACTGCAAATGAATCATTCCTCTGCTGCAGGTAAAATCTCCTCTTCTCAAGTCTCGGTAGAAGACCTCTAGTCCATTGTGGTTTTTAAACGACAACAACAGAAATTGCAGGTACTCGTCACGCTTCGAAAGACAATTTACCCCCACCGTGAAAAAAAGGCAGAAAAAAATGAAACCAACTGTACGTGTTCCAGTTAAATCACCCAAAACATTTCTTAAAACGTCTACTTAATTGGATAAAACAACAACTCACTTTGATAGTTCCATAAATGTATTTGTGCTTACTCCAAAGGAATCTTCTACCTAATTGGATAAAACAACATCTCACTTTGAGAATTCCAAAATGTATTTGTACTTACTTCAAAGGAATCATTCCTCTGCTGTAGGTAAAATCTCCTCTACTCAAGTCTCAGTCGAAGATTTCTTGTCTTTTGTGGTTTTCAAACAACAACAACAGAAATTGCAGGTACTTGTGACCCTTCGACAGACAATTTAACACCACCGTGAAAAGAAGTGGGAAAAAAACTGAAACCAACTGTACGTGTTCCTGATAATAAGCTGTGTGCCTGTAATCGAAGGTAGCGTGGCCGAGTGGTCTAAGGCGCTGGATTTAGGCTCCAGTCTCTTTGGAGGCGTGGTTTCAAATCCCACCGCTGCCAAATATTACATTTTTAGTGTATTGTGCATTATTCATAAAGGCCAAATTGTCCATTTGTCAACTCATATGATCACTGAAAACAGAGTCACGTTCATGGCTCTTTTTGTTTGGGATTTAAAATGGGCTTTTTTTTTACTTCAAAGTGGCAAGTAAAATTTGCCACGCATGAACAGCTGTTAATCAAGCCAATAATAACTCTTATAGAAAAGAACATCCTGCTTCAGCTTTAAAGCACCCAAAACATTTCTTAAGACGTCTACTGAATTGGATAAAACAACACCTCACTTTGAGAATTCCAAAATGTATTTGTACTTACTGCAAATGAATCATTCCTCTGCTGCAGGTAAAATCTCCTCTTCTCAAGTCTCGGTAGAAGACCTCTAGTCCATTGTGGTTTTTAAACGACAACAACAGAAATTGCAGGTACTCGTCACGCTTCGAAAGACAATTTACCCCCACCGTGAAAAAAAGGCAGAAAAAAATGAAACCAACTGTACGTGTTCCAGTTAAATCACCCAAAACATTTCTTAAAACGTCTACTGAATTGGATAAAACAACACCTCACTTTGAGAATTCCAAAATGTATTTGTACTTACTGCAAATGAATCATTCCTCTGCTGCAGGTAAAATCTCCTCTTCTCAAGTCTCGGTAGAAGACCTCTAGTTCATTGTGGTTTTTAAACAACAACAACAGAAATTGCAGGTACTCGTCACGCTTCGAAAGATAATTTACCCCCACCGTGAAAAAAAGGCAGAAAAAAATGAAACCAACTGTACGTGTTCCAGTTAAATCACCCAAAACATTTCTTAAAACGTCTACTTAATTGGATAAAACAACAACTCACTTTGATAATTCCATAAATGTATTTGTGCTTACTCCAAAGGAATTGTCTACCTAATTGGATAAAACAACATCTCACTTTGAGAATTCCAAAATGTATTTGTACTTACTTCAAAGGAATCATTCCTCTGCTGTAGGTAAAATCTCCTCTACTCAAGTCTCAGTCGAAGATTTCTTGTCCTTTGTGGTTTTCAAACAACAACAACAGAAATTGCAGGTACTTGTGACCCTTCGACAGACAATTTAACCCCACCGTAAAAAGAAGTGGGAAAAAAACTGAAGCCAACTGTACGTGTTCCTGATAATAAGCTGTGTGCCTGTAATCGAAGGTAGCGTGGCCGAGCGGTCTAAGGCGCTGGATTTAGGCTCCAGTCTCTTTGGAGGCGTGGGTTCGAATCCCACTGCTGCCAAATATTACATTTTTAGTGTATTGTGCATTAATCATATAGGCCAAATTGTCCATTTGTCAAATCATATGATCACTGAAAACAGAGTCACGTTCATGGCTCTTTTCGTCTGGGATTTAAAATGGGCTTTTTTTTTACTTCAAAGTGGCAAGTAAAATTTGCCACGCATGAACAGCTGTTAATCAAGCCAATAATAACTCTTATAGAAAAGAACATCCTGCTTCAGCTTTAAAGCACCCAAAACATTTCTTAAGACGTCTACTGAATTGGATAAAACAACACCTCACTTTGAGAATTCCAAAATGTATTTGTACTTACTGCAAATGAATCATTCCTCTGCTGCAGGTAAAATCTCCTCTTCTCAAGTCTCGGTAGAAGACCTCTAGTCCATTGTGGTTTTTAAACGACAACAACAGAAATTGCAGGTACTCGTCACGCTTCGAAAGACAATTTACCCCCACCGTGAAAAAAAGGCAGAAAAAAATGAAACCAACTGTACGTGTTCCAGTTAAATCACCCAAAACATTTCTTAAAACGTCTACTTAATTGGATAAAACAACAACTCACTTTGATAGTTCCATAAATGTATTTGTGCTTACTCCAAAGGAATCTTCTACCTAATTGGATAAAACAACATCTCACTTTGAGAATTCTGAAATGTATTTGTACTTACTTCAAAGGAATCATTCCTCTGCTGTAGGTAAAATCTCCTCTACTCAAGTCTCAGTCGAAGATTTCTTGTCTTTTGTGGTTTTCAAACAACAACAACAGAAATTGCAGGTACTTGTGACCCTTCGACAGACAATTTAACACCACCGTGAAAAGAAGTGGGAAAAAAACTGAAACCAACTGTACGTGTTCCTGATAATAAGCTGTGTGCCTGTAATCGAAGGTAGCGTGGCCGAGTGGTCTAAGGCGCTGGATTTAGGCTCCAGTCTCTTTGGAGGCGTGGTTTCAAATCCCACCGCTGCCAAATATTACATTTTTAGTGTATTGTGCATTATTCATAAAGGCCAAATTGTCCATTTGTCAACTCATATGATCACTGAAAACAGAGTCACGTTCATGGCTCTTTTTGTTTGGGATTTAAAATGGGCTTTTTTTTTACTTCAAAGTGGCAAGTAAAATTTGCCACGCATGAACAGCTGTTAATCAAGCCAATAATAACTCTTATAGAAAAGAACATCCTGCTTCAGCTTTAAAGCACCCAAAACATTTCTTAAGACGTCTACTGAATTGGATAAAACAACACCTCACTTTGAGAATTCCAAAATGTATTTGTACTTACTGCAAATGAATCATTCCTCTGCTGCAGGTAAAATCTCCTCTTCTCAAGTCTCGGTAGAAGACCTCTAGTCCATTGTGGTTTTTAAACGACAACAACAGAAATTGCAGGTACTCGTCACGCTTCGAAAGATAATTTACCCCCACCGTGAAAAAAAGGCAGAAAAAAATGAAACCAACTGTACGTGTTCCAGTTAAATCACCCAAAACATTTCTTAAAACGTCTACTTAATTGGATAAAACAACAACTCACTTTGATAATTCCATAAATGTATTTGTGCTTACTCCAAAGGAATTGTCTACCTAATTGGATAAAACAACATCTCACTTTGAGAATTCCAAAATGTATTTGTACTTACTTCAAAGGAATCATTCCTCTGCTGTAGGTAAAATCTCCTCTACTCAAGTCTCAGTCGAAGATTTCTTGTCCTTTGTGGTTTTCAAACAACAACAACAGAAATTGCAGGTACTTGTGACCCTTCGACAGACAATTTAACCCCACCGTAAAAAGAAGTGGGAAAAAAACTGAAGCCAACTGTACGTGTTCCTGATAATAAGCTGTGTGCCTGTAATCGAAGGTAGCGTGGCCGAGCGGTCTAAGGCGCTGGATTTAGGCTCCAGTCTCTTTGGAGGCGTGGGTTCAAATCCCACCGCTGCCAAATATTATATTTTTAGTGTATTGTGCATTAATCATATAGGCCAAATTGTCCATTTGTCAAATCATATGATCACTGTAAACAGAGTCACGTTCATGGCTCTTTTCGTCTGGGATTTAAAATGGGCTTTTTTTTTACTTCAAAGTGGCAAGTAAAATTTGCCACGCATGAACAGCTGTTAATCAAGCCAATAATAACTCTTATAGAAAAGAACATCCTGCTTCAGCTTTAAAGCACCCAAAACATTTCTTAAGACGTCTACTGAATTGGATAAAACAACACCTCACTTTGAGAATTCCAAAATGTATTTGTACTTACTGCAAATGAATCATTCCTCTGCTGCAGGTAAAATCTCCTCTTCTCAAGTCTCGGTAGAAGACCTCTAGTCCATTGTGGTTTTTAAACGACAACAACAGAAATTGCAGGTACTCGTCACGCTTCGAAAGACAATTTACCCCCACCGTGAAAAAAAGGCAGAAAAAAATGAAACCAACTGTACGTGTTCCAGTTAAATCACCCAAAACATTTCTTAAAACGTCTACTTAATTGGATAAAACAACAACTCACTTTGATAGTTCCATAAATGTATTTGTGCTTACTCCAAAGGAATCTTCTACCTAATTGGATAAAACAACATCTCACTTTGAGAATTCCAAAATGTATTTGTACTTACTTCAAAGGAATCATTCCTCTGCTGTAGGTAAAATCTCCTCTACTCAAGTCTCAGTCGAAGATTTCTTGTCTTTTGTGGTTTTCAAACAACAACAACAGAAATTGCAGGTACTTGTGACCCTTCGACAGACAATTTAACACCACCGTGAAAAGAAGTGGGAAAAAAACTGAAACCAACTGTACGTGTTCCTGATAATAAGCTGTGTGCCTGTAATCGAAGGTAGCGTGGCCGAGTGGTCTAAGGCGCTGGATTTAGGCTCCAGTCTCTTTGGAGGCGTGGTTTCAAATCCCACCGCTGCCAAATATTACATTTTTAGTGTATTGTGCATTATTCATAAAGGCCAAATTGTCCATTTGTCAACTCATATGATCACTGAAAACAGAGTCACGTTCATGGCTCTTTTTGTTTGGGATTTAAAATGGGCTTTTTTTTTACTTCAAAGTGGCAAGTAAAATTTGCCACGCATGAACAGCTGTTAATCAAGCCAATAATAACTCTTATAGAAAAGAACATCCTGCTTCAGCTTTAAAGCACCCAAAACATTTCTTAAGACGTCTACTGAATTGGATAAAACAACACCTCACTTTGAGAATTCCAAAATGTATTTGTACTTACTGCAAATGAATCATTCCTCTGCTGCAGGTAAAATCTCCTCTTCTCAAGTCTCGGTAGAAGACCTCTAGTCCATTGTGGTTTTTAAACGACAACAACAGAAATTGCAGGTACTCGTCACGCTTCGAAAGACAATTTACCCCCACCGTGAAAAAAAGGCAGAAAAAAATGAAACCAACTGTACGTGTTCCAGTTAAATCACCCAAAACATTTCTTAAAACGTCTACTGAATTGGATAAAACAACACCTCACTTTGAGAATTCCAAAATGTATTTGTACTTACTGCAAATGAATCATTCCTCTGCTGCAGGTAAAATCTCCTCTTCTCAAGTCTCGGTAGAAGACCTCTAGTTCATTGTGGTTTTTAAACAACAACAACAGAAATTGCAGGTACTCGTCACGCTTCGAAAGATAATTTACCCCCACCGTGAAAAAAAGGCAGAAAAAAATGAAACCAACTGTACGTGTTCCAGTTAAATCACCCAAAACATTTCTTAAAACGTCTACTTAATTGGATAAAACAACAACTCACTTTGATAATTCCATAAATGTATTTGTGCTTACTCCAAAGGAATTGTCTACCTAATTGGATAAAACAACATCTCACTTTGAGAATTCCAAAATGTATTTGTACTTACTTCAAAGGAATCATTCCTCTGCTGTAGGTAAAATCTCCTCTACTCAAGTCTCAGTCGAAGATTTCTTGTCCTTTGTGGTTTTCAAACAACAACAACAGAAATTGCAGGTACTTGTGACCCTTCGACAGACAATTTAACCCCACCGTAAAAAGAAGTGGGAAAAAAACTGAAGCCAACTGTACGTGTTCCTGATAATAAGCTGTGTGCCTGTAATCGAAGGTAGCGTGGCCGAGCGGTCTAAGGCGCTGGATTTAGGCTCCAGTCTCTTTGGAGGCGTGGGTTCGAATCCCACTGCTGCCAAATATTACATTTTTAGTGTATTGTGCATTAATCATATAGGCCAAATTGTCCATTTGTCAAATCATATGATCACTGAAAACAGAGTCACGTTCATGGCTCTTTTCGTCTGGGATTTAAAATGGGCTTTTTTTTTACTTCAAAGTGGCAAGTAAAATTTGCCACGCATGAACAGCTGTTAATCAAGCCAATAATAACTCTTATAGAAAAGAACATCCTGCTTCAGCTTTAAAGCACCCAAAACATTTCTTAAGACGTCTACTGAATTGGATAAAACAACACCTCACTTTGAGAATTCCAAAATGTATTTGTACTTACTGCAAATGAATCATTCCTCTGCTGCAGGTAAAATCTCCTCTTCTCAAGTCTCGGTAGAAGACCTCTAGTCCATTGTGGTTTTTAAACGACAACAACAGAAATTGCAGGTACTCGTCACGCTTCGAAAGACAATTTACCCCCACCGTGAAAAAAAGGCAGAAAAAAATGAAACCAACTGTACGTGTTCCAGTTAAATCACCCAAAACATTTCTTAAAACGTCTACTTAATTGGATAAAACAACAACTCACTTTGATAGTTCCATAAATGTATTTGTGCTTACTCCAAAGGAATCTTCTACCTAATTGGATAAAACAACATCTCACTTTGAGAATTCTGAAATGTATTTGTACTTACTTCAAAGGAATCATTCCTCTGCTGTAGGTAAAATCTCCTCTACTCAAGTCTCAGTCGAAGATTTCTTGTCTTTTGTGGTTTTCAAACAACAACAACAGAAATTGCAGGTACTTGTGACCCTTCGACAGACAATTTAACACCACCGTGAAAAGAAGTGGGAAAAAAACTGAAACCAACTGTACGTGTTCCTGATAATAAGCTGTGTGCCTGTAATCGAAGGTAGCGTGGCCGAGTGGTCTAAGGCGCTGGATTTAGGCTCCAGTCTCTTTGGAGGCGTGGTTTCAAATCCCACCGCTGCCAAATATTACATTTTTAGTGTATTGTGCATTATTCATAAAGGCCAAATTGTCCATTTGTCAACTCATATGATCACTGAAAACAGAGTCACGTTCATGGCTCTTTTTGTTTGGGATTTAAAATGGGCTTTTTTTTTACTTCAAAGTGGCAAGTAAAATTTGCCACGCATGAACAGCTGTTAATCAAGCCAATAATAACTCTTATAGAAAAGAACATCCTGCTTCAGCTTTAAAGCACCCAAAACATTTCTTAAGACGTCTACTGAATTGGATAAAACAACACCTCACTTTGAGAATTCCAAAATGTATTTGTACTTACTGCAAATGAATCATTCCTCTGCTGCAGGTAAAATCTCCTCTTCTCAAGTCTCGGTAGAAGACCTCTAGTTCATTGTGGTTTTTAAACAACAACAACAGAAATTGCAGGTACTCGTCACGCTTCAAAAGATAATTTACCCCCACCGTGAAAAAAAGGCAGAAAAAAATGAAACCAACTGTACGTGTTCCAGTTAAATCACCCAAAACATTTCTTAAAACGTCTACTTAATTGGATAAAACAACAACTCACTTTGATAATTCCATAAATGTATTTGTGCTTACTCCAAAGGAATTGTCTACCTAATTGGATAAAACAACATCTCACTTTGAGAATTCCAAAATGTATTTGTACTTTCTTCAAAGGAATCATTCCTCTGCTGTAGGTAAAATCTCCTCTACTCAAGTCTCAGTCGAAGATTTCTTGTCCTTTGTGGTTTTCAAACAACAACAACAGAAATTGCAGGTACTTGTGACCCTTCGACAGACAATTTAACCCCACCGTAAAAAGAAGTGGGAAAAAAACTGAAGCCAACTGTACGTGTTCCTGATAATAAGCTGTGTGCCTGTAATCGAAGGTAGCGTGGCCGAGCGGTCTAAGGCGCTGGATTTAGGCTCCAGTCTCTTTGGAGGCGTGGGTTCGAATCCCACCGCTGCCAAATATTACATTTTTAGTGTATTGTGCATTAATCATATAGGCCAAATTGTCCATTTGTCAAATCATATGATCACTGAAAACAGAGTCACGTTCATGGCTCTTTTCGTCTGGGATTTAAAATGGGCTTTTTTTTTACTTCAAAGTGGCAAGTAAAATTTGCCACGCATGAACAGCTGTTAATCAAGCCAATAATAACTCTTATAGAAAAGAACATCCTGCTTCAGCTTTAAAGCACCCAAAACATTTCTTAAGACGTCTACTGAATTGGATAAAACAACACCTCACTTTGAGAATTCCAAAATGTATTTGTACTTACTGCAAATGAATCATTCCTCTGCTGCAGGTAAAATCTCCTCTTCTCAAGTCTCGGTAGAAGACCTCTAGTCCATTGTGGTTTTTAAACGACAACAACAGAAATTGCAGGTACTCGTCACGCTTCGAAAGACAATTTACCCCCACCGTGAAAAAAAGGCAGAAAAAAATGAAACCAACTGTACGTGTTCCAGTTAAATCACCCAAAACATTTCTTAAAACGTCTACTGAATTGGATAAAACAACACCTCACTTTGAGAATTCCAAAATGTATTTGTACTTACTGCAAATGAATCATTCCTCTGCTGCAGGTAAAATCTCCTCTTCTCAAGTCTCGGTAGAAGACCTCTAGTTCATTGTGGTTTTTAAACAACAACAACAGAAATTGCAGGTACTCGTCACGCTTCGAAAGATAATTTACCCCCACCGTGAAAAAAAGGCAGAAAAAAATGAAACCAACTGTACGTGTTCCAGTTAAATCACCCAAAACATTTCTTAAAACGTCTACTTAATTGGATAAAACAACAACTCACTTTGATAATTCCATAAATGTATTTGTGCTTACTCCAAAGGAATTGTCTACCTAATTGGATAAAACAACATCTCACTTTGAGAATTCCAAAATGTATTTGTACTTACTTCAAAGGAATCATTCCTCTGCTGTAGGTAAAATCTCCTCTACTCAAGTCTCAGTCGAAGATTTCTTGTCCTTTGTGGTTTTCAAACAACAACAACAGAAATTGCAGGTACTTGTGACCCTTCGACAGACAATTTAACCCCACCGTAAAAAGAAGTGGGAAAAAAACTGAAGCCAACTGTACGTGTTCCTGATAATAAGCTGTGTGCCTGTAATCGAAGGTAGCGTGGCCGAGCGGTCTAAGGCGCTGGATTTAGGCTCCAGTCTCTTTGGAGGCGTGGGTTCGAATCCCACCGCTGCCAAATATTACATTTTTAGTGTATTGTGCATTAATCATATAGGCCAAATTGTCCATTTGTCAAATCATATGATCACTGAAAACAGAGTCACGTTCATGGCTCTTTTCGTCTGGGATTTAAAATGGGCTTTTTTTTTACTTCAAAGTGGCAAGTAAAATTTGCCACGCATGAACAGCTGTTAATCAAGCCAATAATAACTCTTATAGAAAAGAACATCCTGCTTCAGCTTTAAAGCACCCAAAACATTTCTTAAGACGTCTACTGAATTGGATAAAACAACACCTCACTTTGAGAATTCCAAAATGTATTTGTACTTACTGCAAATGAATCATTCCTCTGCTGCAGGTAAAATCTCCTCTTCTCAAGTCTCGGTAGAAGACCTCTAGTCCATTGTGGTTTTTAAACGACAACAACAGAAATTGCAGGTACTCGTCACGCTTCGAAAGACAATTTACCCCCACCGTGAAAAAAAGGCAGAAAAAAATGAAACCAACTGTACGTGTTCCAGTTAAATCACCCAAAACATTTCTTAAAACGTCTACTTAATTGGATAAAACAACAACTCACTTTGATAGTTCCATAAATGTATTTGTGCTTACTCCAAAGGAATCTTCTACCTAATTGGATAAAACAACATCTCACTTTGAGAATTCTGAAATGTATTTGTACTTACTTCAAAGGAATCATTCCTCTGCTGTAGGTAAAATCTCCTCTACTCAAGTCTCAGTCGAAGATTTCTTGTCTTTTGTGGTTTTCAAACAACAACAACAGAAATTGCAGGTACTTGTGACCCTTCGACAGACAATTTAACACCACCGTGAAAAGAAGTGGGAAAAAAACTGAAACCAACTGTACGTGTTCCTGATAATAAGCTGTGTGCCTGTAATCGAAGGTAGCGTGGCCGAGTGGTCTAAGGCGCTGGATTTAGGCTCCAGTCTCTTTGGAGGCGTGGTTTCAAATCCCACCGCTGCCAAATATTACATTTTTAGTGTATTGTGCATTATTCATAAAGGCCAAATTGTCCATTTGTCAACTCATATGATCACTGAAAACAGAGTCACGTTCATGGCTCTTTTTGTTTGGGATTTAAAATGGGCTTTTTTTTTACTTCAAAGTGGCAAGTAAAATTTGCCACGCATGAACAGCTGTTAATCAAGCCAATAATAACTCTTATAGAAAAGAACATCCTGCTTCAGCTTTAAAGCACCCAAAACATTTCTTAAGACGTCTACTGAATTGGATAAAACAACACCTCACTTTGAGAATTCCAAAATGTATTTGTACTTACTGCAAATGAATCATTCCTCTGCTGCAGGTAAAATCTCCTCTTCTCAAGTCTCGGTAGAAGACCTCTAGTTCATTGTGGTTTTTAAACAACAACAACAGAAATTGCAGGTACTCGTCACGCTTCAAAAGATAATTTACCCCCACCGTGAAAAAAAGGCAGAAAAAAATGAAACCAACTGTACGTGTTCCAGTTAAATCACCCAAAACATTTCTTAAAACGTCTACTTAATTGGATAAAACAACAACTCACTTTGATAATTCCATAAATGTATTTGTGCTTACTCCAAAGGAATTGTCTACCTAATTGGATAAAACAACATCTCACTTTGAGAATTCCTAAATGTATTTGTACTTTCTTCAAAGGAATCATTCCTCTGCTGTAGGTAAAATCTCCTCTACTCAAGTCTCAGTCGAAGATTTCTTGTCCTTTGTGGTTTTCAAACAACAACAACAGAAATTGCAGGTACTTGTGACCCTTCGACAGACAATTTAACCCCACCGTAAAAAGAAGTGGGAAAAAAACTGAAGCCAACTGTACGTGTTCCTGATAATAAGCTGTGTGCCTGTAATCGAAGGTAGCGTGGCCGAGCGGTCTAAGGCGCTGGATTTAGGCTCCAGTCTCTTTGGAGGCGTGGGTTCGAATCCCACCGCTGCCAAATATTACATTTTTAGTGTATTGTGCATTAATCATATAGGCCAAATTGTCCATTTGTCAAATCATATGATCACTGAAAACAGAGTCACGTTCATGGCTCTTTTCGTCTGGGATTTAAAATGGGCTTTTTTTTTACTTCAAAGTGGCAAGTAAAATTTGCCACGCATGAACAGCTGTTAATCAAGCCAATAATAACTCTTATAGAAAAGAACATCCTGCTTCAGCTTTAAAGCACCCAAAACATTTCTTAAGACGTCTACTGAATTGGATAAAACAACACCTCACTTTGAGAATTCCAAAATGTATTTGTACTTACTGCAAATGAATCATTCCTCTGCTGCAGGTAAAATCTCCTCTTCTCAAGTCTCGGTAGAAGACCTCTAGTCCATTGTGGTTTTTAAACGACAACAACAGAAATTGCAGGTACTCGTCACGCTTCGAAAGACAATTTACCCCCACCGTGAAAAAAAGGCAGAAAAAAATGAAACCAACTGTACGTGTTCCAGTTAAATCACCCAAAACATTTCTTAAAACGTCTACTTAATTGGATAAAACAACAACTCACTTTGATAGTTCCATAAATGTATTTGTGCTTATTTCAAAGGAATCGTCTACCTAATTGGATAAAACAACATCTCACTTTGAGAATTCCAAAATGTATTTGTACTTACTTCAAAGGAATCATTCCTCTGCTGTAGGTAAAATCTCCTCTACTCAAGTCTCAGTCGAAGATTTCTTGTCCTTTGTGGTTTTCAAACAACAACAACAGAAATTGCAGGTACTTGTGACCCTTCGACAGACAATTTAACACCACCGTGAAAAGAAGTGGGAAAAAAACTGAAACCAACTGTACGTGTTCCTGATAATAAGCTGTGTGCCTGTAATCGAAGGTAGCGTGGCCGAGTGGTCTAAGGCGCTGGATTTAGGCTCCAGTCTCTTTGGAGGCGTGGTTTCAAATCCCACCGCTGCCAAATATTACATTTTTAGTGTATTGTGCATTATTCATAAAGGCCAAATTGTCCATTTGTCAACTCATATGATCACTGAAAACAGAGTCACGTTCATGGCTCTTTTTGTTTGGGATTTAAAATGGGCTTTTTTTTTACTTCAAAGTGGCAAGTAAAATTTGCCACGCATGAACAGCTGTTAATCAAGCCAATAATAACTCTTATAGAAAAGAACATCCTGCTTCAGCTTTAAAGCACCCAAAACATTTCTTAAGACGTCTACTGAATTGGATAAAACAACACCTCACTTTGAGAATTCCAAAATGTATTCGTACTTACTGCAAATTAATCATTCCTCTGCTGCAGGTAAAATCTCCTCTTCTCAAGTCTCGGTAGAAGACCTCTAGTCCATTGTGGTTTTTAAATGACAACAACAGAAATTGCAGGTACTCGTCACGCTTCGAAAGATAATTTACCCCCACCGTGAAAAAAAGGCAGAAAAAAATGAAACCAACTGTACGTGTTCCAGTTAAATCACCCAAAACATTTCTTAAAACGTCTACTTAATTGGATAAAACAACAACTCACTTTGATAATTCCATAAATGTATTTGTGCTTACTCCAAAGGAATTGTCTACCTAATTGGATAAAACAACATCTCACTTTGAGAATTCCAAAATGTATTTGTACTTACTTCAAAGGAATCATTCCTCTGCTGTAGGTAAAATCTCCTCTACTCAAGTCTCAGTCGAAGATTTCTTGTCCTTTGTGGTTTTCAAACAACAACAACAGAAATTGCAGGTACTTGTGACCCTTCGACAGACAATTTAACCCCACCGTAAAAAGAAGTGGGAAAAAAACTGAAGCCAACTGTACGTGTTCCTGATAATAAGCTGTGTGCCTGTAATTGAAGGTAGCGTGGCCGAGCGGTCTAAGGCGCTGGATTTAGGCTCCAGTCTCTTTGGAGGCGTGGGTTCAAATCCCACCGCTGCCAAATATTATATTTTTAGTGTATTGTGCATTAATCATATAGGCCAAATTGTCCATTTGTCAAATCATATGATCACTGAAAACAGAGTCACGTTCATGGCTCTTTTCGTCTGGGATTTAAAATGGGCTTTTTTTTTACTTCAAAGTGGCAAGTAAAATTTGCCACGCATGAACAGCTGTTAATCAAGCCAATAATAACTCTTATAGAAAAGAACATCCTGCTTCAGCTTTAAAGCACCCAAAACATTTCTTAAGACGTCTACTGAATTGGATAAAACAACACCTCACTTTGAGAATTCCAAAATGTATTTGTACTTACTGCAAATGAATCATTCCTCTGCTGCAGGTAAAATCTCCTCTTCTCAAGTCTCGGTAGAAGACCTCTAGTCCATTGTGGTTTTTAAACGACAACAACAGAAATTGCAGGTACTCGTCACGCTTCGAAAGACAATTTACCCCCACCGTGAAAAAAAGGCAGAAAAAAATGAAACCAACTGTACGTGTTCCAGTTAAATCACCCAAAACATTTCTTAAAACGTCTACTTAATTGGATAAAACAACAACTCACTTTGATAGTTCCATAAATGTATTTGTGCTTACTCCAAAGGAATCTTCTACCTAATTGGATAAAACAACATCTCACTTTGAGAATTCCAAAATGTATTTGTACTTACTTCAAAGGAATCATTCCTCTGCTGTATGTAAAATCTCCTCTACTCAAGTCTCAGTCGAAGATTTCTTGTCCTTTGTGGTTTTCAAACAACAACAACAGAAATTGCAGGTACTTGTGACCCTTCGACAGACAATTTAACACCACCGTGAAAAGAAGTGGGAAAAAAACTGAAACCAACTGTACGTGTTCCTGATAATAAGCTGTGGGCCTGTAATCGAAGGTAGCGTGGCCGAGCGGTCTAAGGCGCTGGATTTAGGCTCCAGTCTCTTTGGAGGCGTGGGTACAAATCCCACCGCTGCCAAATATTATATTTTTAGTGGATTGTGCATTAATCATATAGGCCAAATTGTCCATTTGTCAAATCATATGATCACTGAAAACAGAGTCACGTTCATGGCTCTTTTCGTCTGGGATTTAAAATGGGCTTTTTTTTTACTTCAAAGTGGCAAGTAAAATTTGCCACGCATGAACAGCTGTTAATCAAGCCAATAATAACTCTTATAGAAAAGAACATCCTGCTTCAGCTTTAAAGCACCCAAAACATTTCTTAAGACGTCTACTGAATTGGATAAAACAACACCTCACTTTGAGAATTCCAAAATGTATTTGTACTTACTGCAAATGAATCATTCCTCTGCTGCAGGTAAAATCTCCTCTTCTCAAGTCTCGGTAGAAGACCTCTAGTCCATTGTGGTTTTTAAACGACAACAACAGAAATTGCAGGTACTCGTCACGCTTCGAAAGACAATTTACCCCCACCGTGAAAAAAAGGCAGAAAAAAATGAAACCAACTGTACGTGTTCCAGTTAAATCACCCAAAACATTTCTTAAAACGTCTACTTAATTGGATAAAACAACAACTCACTTTGATAGTTCCATAAATGTATTTGTGCTTACTCCAAAGGAATCTTCTACCTAATTGGATAAAACAACATCTCACTTTGAGAATTCCAAAATGTATTTGTACTTACTTCAAAGGAATCATTCCTCTGCTGTATGTAAAATCTCCTCTACTCAAGTCTCAGTCGAAGATTTCTTGTCCTTTGTGGTTTTCAAACAACAACAACAGAAATTGCAGGTACTTGTGACCCTTCGACAGACAATTTAACACCACCGTGAAAAGAAGTGGGAAAAAAACTGAAACCAACTGTACGTGTTCCTGATAATAAGCTGTGTGCCTGTAATCGAAGGTAGCGTGGCCGAGTGGTCTAAGGCGCTGGATTTAGGCTCCAGTCTCTTTGGAGGCGTGGTTTCAAATCCCACCGCTGCCAAATATTACATTTTTAGTGTATTGTGCATTATTCATAAAGGCCAAATTGTCCATTTGTCAACTCATATGATCACTGAAAACAGAGTCACGTTCATGGCTCTTTTTGTTTGGGATTTAAAATTGGCTTTTTTTTTACTTCAAAGTGGCAAGTAAAATTTGCCACGCATGAACAGCTGTTAATCAAGCCAATAATAACTCTTATAGAAAAGAACATCCTGCTTCAGCTTTAAAGCACCCAAAACATTTCTTAAGACGTCTACTGAATTGGATAAAACAACACCTCACTTTGAGAATTCCAAAATGTATTTGTACTTACTGCAAATTAATCATTCCTCTGCTGCAGGTAAAATCTCCTCTTCTCAAGTCTCGGTAGAAGACCTCTAGTCCATTGTGGTTTTTAAACAACAACAACAGAAATTGCAGGTACTCATCACGCTTCGAAAGACAATTTACCCCCACCGTGAAAAAAAGGCAGAAAAAAATGAAACCAACTGTACGTGTTCCAGTTAAATCACCCAAAACATTTCTTAAAACGTCTACTTAATTGGATAAAACAACAACTCACTTTGATAGTTCCATAAATGTATTTGTGCTTATTTCAAAGGAATCGTCTACCTAATTGGATAAAACAACATCTCACTTTGAGAATTCCAAAATGTATTTGTACTTACTTCAAAGGAATCATTCCTCTGCTGTAGGTAAAATCTCCTCTACTCAAGTCTCAGTCGAAGATTTCTTGTCCTTTGTGGTTTTCAAACAACAACAACAGAAATTGCAGGTACTTGTGACCCTTCGACAGACAATTTAACACCACCGTGAAAAGAAGTGGGAAAAAAACTGAAACCAACTGTACGTGTTCCTGATAATAAGCTGTGTACCTGTAATCGAAGGTAGCGTGGCCGAGTGGTCTAAGGCGCTGGATTTAGGCTCCAGTCTCTTTGGAGGCGTGGTTTCAAATCCCACCGCTGCCAAATATTACATTTTTAGTGTATTGTGCATTATTCATAAAGGCCAAATTGTCCATTTGTCAACTCATATGATCACTGAAAACAGAGTCACGTTCATGGCTCTTTTTGTTTGGGATTTAAAATTGGCTTTTTTTTTACTTCAAAGTGGCAAGTAAAATTTGCCACGCATGAACAGCTGTTAATCAAGCCAATAATAACTCTTATAGAAAAGAACATCCTGCTTCAGCTTTAAAGCACCCAAAACATTTCTTAAGACGTCTACTGAATTGGATAAAACAACACCTCACTTTGAGAATTCCAAAATGTATTTGTACTTACTGCAAATGAATCATTCCTCTGCTGCAGGTAAAATCTCCTCTTCTCAAGTCTCGGAAGAAGACCTCTAGTCCATTGTGGTTTTTAAACAACAACAACAGAAATTGCAGGTACTCGTCACGCTTCGAAAGATAATTTACCCCCACCGTGAAAAAAAGGCAGAAAAAAATGAAACCAACTGTACGTGTTCCAGTTAAATCACCCAAAACATTTCTTAAAACGTCTACTTAATTGGATAAAACAACAACTCACTTTGATAATTCCATAAATGTATTTGTGCTTACTCCAAAGGAATTGTCTACCTAATTGGATAAAACAACATCTCACTTTGAGAATTCCAAAATGTATTTGTACTTACTTCAAAGGAATCATTCCTCTGCTGTAGGTAAAATCTCCTCTACTCAAGTCTCAGTCGAAGATTTCTTGTCCTTTGTGGTTTTCAAACAACAACAACAGAAATTGCAGGTACTTGTGACCCTTCGACAGACAATTTAACCCCACCGTAAAAAGAAGTGGGAAAAAAACTGAAGCCAACTGTACGTGTTCCTGATAATAAGCTGTGTGCCTGTAATCGAAGGTAGCGTGGCCGAGCGGTCTAAGGCGCTGGATTTAGGCTCCAGTCTCTTTGGAGGCGTGGGTTCGAATCCCACCGCTGCCAAATATTACATTTTTAGTGTATTGTGCATTAATCATATAGGCCAAATTGTCCATTGTGGCAAGTGGCAAGTAAAATTTGCCACGCATGAACAGCTGTTAATCAAGCCAATAATAACTCTTATAGAAAAGAACATCCTGCTTCAGCTTTAAAGCACCCAAAACATTTCTTAAGACGTCTACTGAATTGGATAAAACAACACCTCACTTTGAGAATTCCAAAATGTATTTGTACTTACTGCAAATGAATCATTCCTCTGATGCAGGTAAAATCTCCTCTTCTCAAGTCTCGGTAGAAGACCTCTAGTCCATTGTGGTTTTTAAATGACAACAACAGAAATTGCAGGTACTCGTCACGCTTCGAAAGACAATTTACCCCCACCGTGAAAAAAAGGCAGAAAAAAATGAAACCAACTGTACGTGTTCCAGTTAAATCACCCAAAATATTTCTTAAAACGTCTACTTAATTGGATAAAACAACAACTCACTTTGATAATTCCATAAATGTATTTGTGCTTACTCCAAAGGAATCGTCTACCTAATTGGATAAAACAACATCTCACTTTGAGAATTCCAAAATGTATTTGTACTTACTTCAAAGGAATCATTCCTCTGCTGTAGGTAAAATCTCCTCTACTCAAGTCTCAGTCGAAGATTTCTTGTCCTTTGTGGTTTTCAAACAACAACAACAGAAATTGCAGGTACTTGTGACCCTTCGACAGACAATTTAACCCCACCGTGAAAAGAAGTGGGAAAAAAACTGAAACCAACTGTACGTGTTCCTGATAATAAGCTGTGTACCTGTAATCGAAGGTAGCGTGGCCGAGCGGTCTAAGGCGCTGGATTTAGGCTCCAGTCTCTTTGGAGGCGTGGGTTCAAATCCCACCGCTGCCAAATATTACATTTTTAGTGTATTGTGCATTATTCATAAAGGCCAAATTGTCCATTTGTCAACTCATATGATCACTGAAAACAGAGTCACGTTCATGGCTCTTTTTGTTTAGGATTTAAAATGGGCTTTTTTTTTACTTCAAAGTGGCAAGTAAAATTTTCCACGCATGAACAGCTGTTAATCAAGCCAATAATAACTCTTATAGAAAAGAACATCCTGCTTCAGCTTTAAAGCACCCAAAACATTTCTTAAGACGTCTACTGAATTGGATAAAACAACACCTCACTTTGAGAATTCCAAAATGTATTTGTACTTACTGCAAATGAATCATTCCTCTGCTGCAGGTAAAATCTCCTCTTCTCAAGTCTCGGTAGAAGACCTCTAGTCCATTGTTGTTTTTAAACGACAACAACAGAAATTGCAGGTACTCGTCACGCTTCGAAAGACAATTTACCCCCACCGTGAAAAAAAGGCAGAAAAAAATGAAACCAACTGCACGTGTTCCAGTTAAATCACCCAAAACATTTCTTAAAACGTCTACTTAATTGGATAAAACAACAACTCACTTTGATAATTCCATAAATGTATTTGTGCTTACTCCAAAGGAATCGTCTACCTAATTGGATAAAACAACATCTCACTTTGAGAATTCCAAAATGTATTTGTACTTACTTCAAAGGAATCATTCCTCTGCTGTAGGTAAAATCTCCTCTACTCAAGTCTCAGTCGAAGATTTCTTGTCCTTTGTGGTTTTCAAACAACAACAACAGAAATTGCAGGTACTTGTGACCCTTCGACAGACAATTTAACACCACCGTGAAAAGAAGTGGGAAAAAGACTGAAACCAACTGTACGTGTTCCTGATAATAAGCTGTGTACCTGTAATCGAAGGTAGCGTGGCCGAGTGGTCTAAGGCGCTGGATTTAGGCTCCAGTCTCTTTGGAGGCGTGGTTTCAAATCCCACCGCTGCCAAATATTACATTTTTAGTGTATTGTGCATTATTCATAAAGGCCAAATTGTCCATTTGTCAACTCATATGATCACTGAAAACAGAGTCACGTTCATGGCTCTTTTTGTTTGGGATTTAAAATTGGCTTTTTTTTTACTTCAAAGTGGCAAGTAAAATTTGCCACGCATGAACAGCTGTTAATCAAGCCAATAATAACTCTTATAGAAAAGAACATCCTGCTTCAGCTTTAAAGCACCCAAAACATTTCTTAAGACGTCTACTGAATTGGATAAAACAACACCTCACTTTGAGAATTCCAAAATGTATTTGTACTTACTGCAAATGAATCATTCCTCTGCTGCAGGTAAAATCTCCTCTTCTCAAGTCTCGGAAGAAGACCTCTAGTCCATTGTGGTTTTTAAACAACAACAACAGAAATTGCAGGTACTCGTCACGCTTCGAAAGATAATTTACCCCCACCGTGAAAAAAAGGCAGAAAAAAATGAAACCAACTGTACGTGTTCCAGTTAAATCACCCAAAACATTTCTTAAAACGTCTACTTAATTGGATAAAACAACAACTCACTTTGATAATTCCATAAATGTATTTGTGCTTACTCCAAAGGAATTGTCTACCTAATTGGATAAAACAACATCTCACTTTGAGAATTCCAAAATGTATTTGTACTTACTTCAAAGGAATCATTCCTCTGCTGTAGGTAAAATCTCCTCTACTCAAGTCTCAGTCGAAGATTTCTTGTCCTTTGTGGTTTTCAAACAACAACAACAGAAATTGCAGGTACTTGTGACCCTTCGACAGACAATTTAACCCCACCGTAAAAAGAAGTGGGAAAAAAACTGAAGCCAACTGTATGTGTTCCTGATAATAAGCTGTGTGCCTGTAATCGAAGGTAGCGCAGCCGAGCGGTCTAAGGCGCTGGATTTAGGCTCCAGTCTCTTTGGAGGCGTGGGTTCGAATCCCACCGCTGCCAAATATTACATTTTTAGTGTATTGTGCATTAATCATATAGGCCAAATTGTCCATTTGTCAAATCATATGATCACTGAAAACAGAGTCACGTTCATGGCTCTTTTCGTCTGGGATTTAAAATGGGCTTTTTTTTTACTTCAAAGTGGCAAGTAAAATTTGCCACGCATGAACAGCTGTTAATCAAGCCAATAATAACTCTTATAGAAAAGAACATCCTGCTTCAGCTTTAAAGCACCCAAAACATTTCTTAAGACGTCTACTGAATTGGATAAAACAACACCTCACTTTGAGAATTCCAAAATGTATTTGTACTTACTGCAAATGAATCATTCCTCTGCTGCAGGTAAAATCTCCTCTTCTCAAGTCTCGGTAGAAGACCTCTAGTCCATTGTGGTTTTTAAACGACAACAACAGAAATTGCAGGTACTCGTCACGCTTCGAAAGACAATTTAACCCCACCGTGAAAAAAAGGCAGAAAAAAATGAAACCAACTGTACGTGTTCCAGTTAAATCACCCAAAACATTTCTTAAAACGTCTACTTAATTGGATAAAACAACAACTCACTTTGATAGTTCCATAAATGTATTTGTGCTTATTTCAAAGGAATCGTCTACCTAATTGGATAAAACAACATCTCACTTTGAGAATTCCAAAATGTATTTGTACTTACTTCAAAGGAATCATTCCTCTGCTGTAGGTAAAATCTCCTCTACTCAAGTCTCAGTCGAAGATTTCTTGTCCTTTGTGGTTTTCAAACAACAACAACAGAAATTGCAGGTACTTGTGACCCTTCGACAGACAATTTAACACCACCGTGAAAAGAAGTGGGAAAAAAACTGAAACCAACTGTACGTGTTCCTGATAATAAGCTGTGTACCTGTAATCGAAGGTAGCGTGGCCGAGTGGTCTAAGGCGCTGGATTTAGGCTCCAGTCTCTTTGGAGGCGTGGTTTCAAATCCCACCGCTGCCAAATATTACATTTTTAGTGTATTGTGCATTATTCATAAAGGCCAAATTGTCCATTTGTCAACTCATATGATCACTGAAAACAGAGTCACGTTCATGGCTCTTTTTGTTTGGGATTTAAAATTGGCTTTTTTTTTACTTCAAAGTGGCAAGTAAAATTTGCCACGCATGAACAGCTGTTAATCAAGCCAATAATAACTCTTATAGAAAAGAACATCCTGCTTCAGCTTTAAAGCACCCAAAACATTTCTTAAGACGTCTACTGAATTGGATAAAACAACACCTCACTTTGAGAATTCCAAAATGTATTTGTACTTACTGCAAATGAATCATTCCTCTGCTGCAGGTAAAATCTCCTCTTCTCAAGTCTCGGAAGAAGACCTCTAGTCCATTGTGGTTTTTAAACAACAACAACAGAAATTGCAGGTACTCGTCACGCTTCGAAAGATAATTTACCCCCACCGTGAAAAAAAGGCAGAAAAAAAATGAAACCAACTGTACGTGTTCCAGTTAAATCAACCAAAACATTTCTTAAAACGTCTACTTAATTGGATAAAACAACAACTCACTTTGATAATTCCATAAATGTATTTGTGCTTACTCCAAAGGAATTGTCTACCTAATTGGATAAAACAACATCTCACTTTGAGAATTCCAAAATGTATTTGTACTTACTTCAAAGGAATCATTCCTCTGCTGTAGGTAAAATCTCCTCTACTCAAGTCTCAGTCGAAGATTTCTTGTCCTTTGTGGTTTTCAAACAACAACAACAGAAATTGCAGGTACTTGTGACCCTTCGACAGACAATTTAACCCCACCGTAAAAAGAAGTGGGAAAAAAACTGAAGCCAACTGTACGTGTTCCTGATAATAAGCTGTGTGCCTGTAATCGAAGGTAGCGTGGCCGAGCGGTCTAAGGCGCTGGATTTAGGCTCTAGTCTCTTTGGAGGCGTGGGTTCGAATCCCACCGCTGCCAAATATTACATTTTTAGTGTATTGTGCATTAATCATATAGGCCAAATTGTCCATTGTGGCAAGTGGCAAGTAAAATTTGCCACGCATGAACAGCTGTTAATCAAGCCAATAATAACTCTTATAGAAAAGAACATCCTGCTTCAGCTTTAAAGCACCCAAAACATTTCTTAAGACGTCTACTGAATTGGATAAAACAACACCTCACTTTGAGAATTCCAAAATGTATTTGTACTTACTGCAAATGAATCATTCCTCTGATGCAGGTAAAATCTCCTCTTCTCAAGTCTCGGTAGAAGACCTCTAGTCCATTGTGGTTTTTAAACGACAACAACAGAAATTGCAGGTACTCGTCACGCTTCGAAAGACAATTTACCCCCACCGTGAAAAAAAGGCAGAAAAAAATGAAACCAACTGTACGTGTTCCAGTTAAATCACCCAAAATATTTCTTAAAACGTCTACTTAATTGGATAAAACAACAACTCACTTTGATAATTCCATAAATGTATTTGTGCTTACTCCAAAGGAATCGTCTACCTAATTGGATAAAACAACATCTCACTTTGAGAATTCCAAAATGTATTTGTACTTACTTCAAAGGAATCATTCCTCTGCTGTAGGTAAAATCTCCTCTACTCAAGTCTCAGTCGAAGATTTCTTGTCCTTTGTGGTTTTCAAACAACAACAACAGAAATTGCAGGTACTTGTGACCCTTCGACAGACAATTTAACCCCACCGTGAAAAGAAGTGGGAAAAAAACTGAAACCAACTGTACGTGTTCCTGATAATAAGCTGTGTGCCTGTAATCGAAGGTAGCGTGGCCGAGCGGTCTAAGGCGCTGGATTTAGGCTCCAGTCTCTTTGGAGGCGTGCGTTCAAATCCCACCGCTGCCAAATATTACATTTTTAGTGTATTGTGCATTATTCATAAAGGCCAAATTGTCCATTTGTCAACTCATATGATCACTGAAAACAGAGTCACGTTCATGGCTCTTTTTGTTTAGGATTTAAAATGGGCTTTTTTTTTTACTTCAAAGTGGCAAGTAAAATTTGCCACGCATGAACAGCTGTTAATCAAGCCAATAATAACTCTTATAGAAAAGAACATCCTGCTTCAGCTTTAAAGCACCCAAAACATTTCTTAAGACGTCTACTGAATTGGATAAAACAACACCTCACTTTGAGAATTCCAAAATGTATTTGTACTTACTGCAAATGAATCATTCCTCTGCTGCAGGTAAAATCTCCTCTTCTCAAGTCTCGGTAGAAGACCTCTAGTCCATTGTTGTTTTTAAACGACAACAACAGAAATTGCAGGTACTCGTCACGCTTCGAAAGACAATTTACCCCCACCGTGAAAAAAAGGCAGAAAAAAATGAAACCAACTGCACGTGTTCCAGTTAAATCACCCAAAACATTTCTTAAAACGTCTACTTAATTGGATAAAACAACAACTCACTTTGATAATTCCATAAATGTATTTGTGCTTACTCCAAAGGAATCGTCTACCTAATTGGATAAAACAACATCTCACTTTGAGAATTCCAAAATGTATTTGTACTTACTTCAAAGGAATCATTCCTCTGCTGTAGGTAAAATCTCCTCTACTCAAGTCTCAGTCGAAGATTTCTTGTCCTTTGTGGTTTTCAAACAACAACAACAGAAATTGCAGGTACTTGTGACCCTTCGACAGACAATTTAACACCACCGTGAAAAGAAGTGGGAAAAAGACTGAAACCAACTGTACGTGTTCCTGATAATAAGCTGTGTACCTGTAATCGAAGGTAGCGTGGCCGAGTGGTCTAAGGCGCTGGATTTAGGCTCCAGTCTCTTTGGAGGCGTGGTTTCTAATCCCACCGCTGCCAAATATTACATTTTTAGTGTATTGTGCATTATTCATAAAGGCCAAATTGTCCATTTGTCAACTCATATGATCACTGAAAACAGAGTCACGTTCATGGCTCTTTTTGTTTGGGATTTAAAATTGGCTTTTTTTTTACTTCAAAGTGGCAAGTAAAATTTGCCACGCATGAACAGCTGTTAATCAAGCCAATAATAACTCTTATAGAAAAGAACATCCTGCTTCAGCTTTAAAGCACCCAAAACATTTCTTAAGACGTCTACTGAATTGGATAAAACAACACCTCACTTTGAGAATTCCAAAATGTATTTGTACTTACTGCAAATGAATCATTCCTCTGCTGCAGGTAAAATCTCCTCTTCTCAAGTCTCGGAAGAAGACCTCTAGTCCATTGTGGTTTTTAAACAACAACAACAGAAATTGCAGGTACTCGTCACGCTTCGAAAGATAATTTACCCCCACCGTGAAAAAAAGGCAGAAAAAAATGAAACCAACTGTACGTGTTCCAGTTAAATCACCCAAAACATTTCTTAAAACGTCTACTTAATTGGATAAAACAACAACTCACTTTGATAATTCCATAAATGTATTTGTGCTTACTCCAAAGGAATTGTCTACCTAATTGGATAAAACAACATCTCACTTTGAGAATTCCAAAATGTATTTGTACTTACTTCAAAGGAATCATTCCTCTGCTGTAGGTAAAATCTCCTCTACTCAAGTCTCAGTCGAAGATTTCTTGTCCTTTGTGGTTTTCAAACAACAACAACAGAAATTGCAGGTACTTGTGACCCTTCGACAGACAATTTAACCCCACCGTAAAAAGAAGTGGGAAAAAAACTGAAGCCAACTGTATGTGTTCCTGATAATAAGCTGTGTGCCTATAATCGAAGGTAGCGCAGCCGAGCGGTCTAAGGCGCTGGATTTAGGCTCCAGTCTCTTTGGAGGCGTGGGTTCGAATCCCACCGCTGCCAAATATTACATTTTTAGTGTATTGTGCATTAATCATATAGGCCAAATTGTCCATTGTGGCAAGTGGCAAGTAAAATTTGCCACGCATGAACAGCTGTTAATCAAGCCAATAATAACTCTTATAGAAAAGAACATCCTGCTTCAGCTTCAAAGCACCCAAAACATTTCTTAAGACGTCTACTGAATTGGATAAAACAACACCTCACTTTGAGAATTCCAAAATGTATTTGTACTTACTGCAAATGAATCATTCCTCTGATGCAGGTAAAATCTCCTCTTCTCAAGTCTCGGTAGAAGACCTCTAGTCCATTGTGGTTTTTAAACGACAACAACAGAAATTGCAGGTACTCGTCACGCTTCGAAAGACAATTTACCCCCACCGTGAAAAAAAGGCAGAAAAAAATGAAACCAACTGTACGTGTTCCAGTTAAATCACCCAAAATATTTCTTAAAACGTCTACTTAATTGGATAAAACAAAAACTCACTTTGATAATTCCATAAATGTATTTGTGCTTACTCCAAAGGAATCGTCTACCTAATTGGATAAAACAACATCTCACTTTGAGAATTCCAAAATGTATTTGTACTTACTTCAAAGGAATCATTCCTCTGCTGTAGGTAAAATCTCCTCTACTCAAGTCTCAGTCGAAGATTTCTTGTCCTTTGTGGTTTTCAAACAACAACAACAGAAATTGCAGGTACTTGTGACCCTTCGACAGACAATTTAACCCCACCGTGAAAAGAAGTGGGAAAAAAACTGAAACCAACTGTACGTGTTCCTGATAATAAGCTGTGTGCCTGTAATCGAAGGTAGCGTGGCCGAGCGGTCTAAGGCGCTGGATTTAGGCTCCAGTCTCTTTGGAGGCGTGGGTTCAAATCCCACCGCTGCCAAATATTACATTTTTAGTGTATTGTGCATTATTCATAAAGGCCAAATTGTCCATTTGTCAACTCATATGATCACTGAAAACAGAGTCACGTTCATGGCTCTTTTTGTTTAGGATTTAAAATGGGCTTTTTTTTTACTTCAAAGTGGCAAGTAAAATTTGCCACGCATGAACAGCTGTTAATCAAGCCAATAATAACTCTTATAGAAAAGAACATCCTGCTTCAGCTTTAAAGCACCCAAAACATTTCTTAAGACGTCTACTGAATTGGATAAAACAACACCTCACTTTGAGAATTCCAAAATGTATTTGTACTTACTGCAAATGAATCATTCCTCTGCTGCAGGTAAAATCTCCTCTTCTCAAGTCTCGGTAGAAGACCTCTAGTCCATTGTTGTTTTTAAACGACAACAACAGAAATTGCAGGTACTCGTCACGCTTCGAAAGACAATTTACCCCCACCGTGAAAAAAAGGCAGAAAAAAATGAAACCAACTGCACGTGTTCCAGTTAAATCACCCAAAACATTTCTTAAAACGTCTACTTAATTGGATAAAACAACAACTCACTTTGATAATTCCATAAATGTATTTGTGCTTACTCCAAAGGAATCGTCTACCTAATTGGATAAAACAACATCTCACTTTGAGAATTCCAAAATGTATTTGTACTTACTTCAAAGGAATCATTCCTCTGCTGTAGGTAAAATCTCCTCTACTCAAGTCTCAGTCGAAGATTTCTTGTCCTTTGTGGTTTTCAAACAACAACAACAGAAATTGCAGGTACTTGTGACCCTTCGACAGACAATTTAACCCCACCGTAAAAAGAAGTGGGAAAAAAACTGAAGCCAACTGTACGTGTTCCTGATAATAAGCTGTGTGCCTGTAATCGAAGGTAGCGTGGCCGAGCGGTCTAAGGCGCTGGATTTAGGCTCCAGTCTCTTTGGAGGCGTGGGTTCAAATCCCACCGCTGCCAAATATTACATTTTTAGTGTATTGTGCATTATTCATAAAGGCCAAATTGTCCATTTGTCAACTCATATGATCACTGAAAACAGAGTCACGTTCATGGCTCTTTTTGTTTGGGATTTAAAATGGGCTTTTTTTTTACTTCAAAGTGGCAAGTAAAATTTGCCACGCATGAACAGCTGTTAATCAAGCCAATAATAACTCTTATAGAAAAGAACATCCTGCTTCAGCTTTAAAGCACCCAAAACATTTCTTAAGACGTCTACTGAATTGGATAAAACAACACCTCACTTTGAGAATTCCAAAATGTATTTGTACTTACTGCAAATGAATCATTCCTCTGCTGCAGGTAAAATCTCCTCTTCTCAAGTCTCGGTAGAAGACCTCTAGTCCATTGTGGTTTTTAAACGACAACAACAGAAATTGCAGGTACTCGTCACGCTTCGAAAGATAATTTACCCCCACCGTGAAAAAAAGGCAGAAAAAAATGAAACCAACTGTACGTGTTCCAGTTAAATCACCCAAAACATTTCTTAAAACGTCTACTTAATTGGATAAAACAACAACTCACTTTGATAATTCCATAAATGTATTTGTGCTTCCTCCAAAGGAATTGTCTACCTAATTGGATAAAACAACATCTCACTTTGAGAATTCCAAAATGTATTTGTACTTACTTCAAAGGAATCATTCCTCTGCTGTAGGTAAAATCTCCTCTACTCAAGTCTCAGTCGAAGATTTCTTGTCCTTTGTGGTTTTCAAACAAAAACAACAGAAATTGCAGGTACTTGTGACCCTTCGACAGACAATTTAACCCCACCGTAAAAAGAAGTGGGAAAAAAACTGAAGCCAACTGTACGTGTTCCTGATAATAAGCAGTGTGCCTGTAATCGAAGGTAGCGTGGCCGAGCGGTCTAAGGCGCTGGATTTAGGCTCCAGTCTCTTTGGAGGCGTGGGTTCAAATCCCACCGCTGCCAAATATTATATTTTTAGTGTATTGTGCATTAATCATATAGGCCAAATTGTCCATTTGTCAAATCATATGATCACTGAAAACAGAGTCACGTTCATGGCTCTTTTCGTCTGGGATTTAAAATGGGCTTTTTTTTTACTTCAAAGTGGCAAGTAAAATTTGCCACGCATGAACAGCTGTTAATCAAGCCAATAATAACTCTTATAGAAAAGAACATTCTGCTTCAGCTTTAAAGCACCCAAAACATTTCTTAAGACGTCTACTGAATTGGATAAAACAACACCTCACTTTGAGAATTCCAAAATGTATTTGTACTTACTGCAAATGAATCATTCCTCTGCTGCAGGTAAAATCTCCTCTTCTCAAGTCTCGGTAGAAGACCTCTAGTCCATTGTGGTTTTTAAACGACAACAACAGAAATTGCAGGTACTCGTCACGCTTCGAAAGACAATTTACCCCCACCGTGAAAAAAAGGCAGAAAAAAATGAAACCAACTGTACGTGTTCCAGTTAAATCACCCAAAACATTTCTTAAAACGTCTACTTAATTGGATAAAACAACAACTCACTTTGATAGTTCCATAAATGTATTTGTGCTTACTCCAAAGGAATCTTCTACCTAATTGGATAAAACAACATCTCACTTTGAGAATTCCAAAATGTATTTGTACTTACTTCAAAGGAATCATTCCTCTGCTGTAGGTAAAATCTCCTCTACTCAAGTCTCAGTCGAAGATTTCTTGTCCTTTGTGGTTTTCAAACAACAACAACAGAAATTGCAGGTACTTGTGACCCTTCGACAGACAATTTAACACCACCGTGAAAAGAAGTGGGAAAAAAACTGAAACCAACTGTACGTGTTCCTGATAATAAGCTGTGTGCCTGTAATCGAAGGTAGCGTGGCCGAGTGGTCTAAGGCGCTGGATTTAGGCTCCAGTCTCTTTGGAGGCGTGGTTTCAAATCCCACCGCTGCCAAATATTACATTTTTAGTGTATTGTGCATTATTCATAAAGGCCAAATTGTCCATTTGTCAACTCATATGATCACTGAAAACAGAGTCACGTTCATGGCTCTTTTTGTTTGGGATTTAAAATGGGCTTTTTTTTTACTTCAAAGTGGCAAGTAAAATTTGCCACTCAAGAACAGCTGTTAATCAAGCCAATAATAACTCTTATAGAAAAGAACATTCTGCTTCAGCTTTAAAGCACCCAAAACATTTCTTAAGACGTCTACTGAATTGGATAAAACAACACCTCACTTTGAGAATTCCAAAATGTATTTGTACTTACTGCAAATGAATCATTCCTCTGCTGCAGGTAAAATCTCCTCTTCTCAAGTCTCGGTAGAAGACCTCTAGTCCATTGTGGTTTTTAAACGACAACAACAGAAATTGCAGGTACTCGTCACGCTTCGAAAGACAATTTACCCCCACCGTGAAAAAAAGGCAGAAAAAAATGAAACCAACTGTACGTGTTCCAGTTAAATCACCCAAAACATTTCTTAAAACGTCTACTTAATTGGATAAAACAACAACTCACTTTGATAGTTCCATAAATGTATTTGTGCTTACTCCAAAGGAATCTTCTACCTAATTGGATAAAACAACATCTCACTTTGAGAATTCTAAAATGTATTTGTACTTACTTCAAAGGAATCATTCCTCTGCTGTAGGTAAAATCTCCTCTACTCAAGTCTCAGTCGAAGATTTCTTGTCCTTTGTGGTTTTCAAACAACAACAACAGAAATTGCAGGTACTTGTGACCCTTCGACAGACAATTTAACACCACCGTGAAAAGAAGTGGGAAAAAAACTGAAACCAACTGTACGTGTTCCTGATAATAAGCTGTGTGCCTGTAATCGAAGGTAGCGTGGCCGAGTGGTCTAAGGCGCTGGGTTTAGGCTCCAGTCTCTTTGGAGGCGTGGTTTCAAATCCCACCGCTGCCAAATATTACATTTTTAGTGTATTGTGCATTATTCATAAAGGCCAAATTGTCCATTTGTCAACTCATATGATCACTGAAAACAGAGTCACGTTCATGGCTCTTTTTGTTTGGGATTTAAAATGGGCTTTTTTTTTACTTCAAAGTGGCAAGTAAAATTTGCCACGCATGAACAGCTGTTAATCAAGCCAATAATAACTCTTATAGAAAAGAACATCCTGCTTCAGCTTTAAAGCACCCAAAACATTTCTTAAGACGTCTACTGAATTGGATAAAACAACACCTCACTTTGAGAATTCCAAAATGTATTTGTACTTACTGCAAATGAATCATTCCTCTGCTGCAGGTAAAATCTCCTCTTCTCAAGTCTCGGTAGAAGACCTCTAGTCCATTGTGGTTTTTAAACAACAACAACAGAAATTGCAGGTACTCGTCACGCTTCGAAAGATAATTTACCCCCACCGTGAAAAAAAGGCAGAAAAAAATGAAACCAACTGTACGTGTTCCAGTTAAATCACCCAAAACATTTCTTAAAACGTCTACTTAATTGGATAAAACAACAACTCACTTTGATAATTCCATAAATGTATTTGTGCTTACTCCAAAGGAATTGTCTACCTAATTGGATAAAACAACATCTCACTTTGAGAATTCCAAAATGTATTTGTACTTACTTCAAAGGAATCATTCCTCTGCTGTAGGTAAAATCTCCTCTACTCAAGTCTCAGTCGAAGATTTCTTGTCCTTTGTGGTTTTCAAACAACAACAACAGAAATTGCAGGTACTTGTGACCCTTCGACAGACAATTTAACCCCAGCGTAAAAAGAAGTGGGAAAAAAACTGAAGCCAACTGTACGTGTTCCTGATAATAAGCTGTGTGCCTGTAATCGAAGGTAGCGTGGCCGAGCGGTCTAAGGCGCTGGATATAGGCTCCAGTCTCTTTGGAGGCGTGGGTTCGAATCCCACCGCTGCCAAATATTACATTTTAGTGTATTGTGCATTAATCATATAGGCCAAATTGTCCATTTGTCAAATCATATGATCACTGAAAACAGAGTCACGTTCATGGCTCTTTTCGTCTGGGATTTAAAATGGGCTTTTTTTTACTTCAAAGTGGCAAGTAAAATTTGCCACGCATGAACAGCTGTTAATCAAGCCAATAATAACTCTTATAGAAAAGAACATCCTGCTTCAGCTTTAAAGCACCCAAAACATTTCTTAAGACGTCTACTGAATTGGATAAAACAACACCTCACTTTGAGAATTCCAAAATGTATTTGTACTTACTGCAAATGAATCATTCCTCTGCTGCAGGTAAAATCTCCTCTTCTCAAGTCTCGGTAGAAGACCTCTAGTCCATTGTGGTTTTTAAACGACAACAACAGAAATTGCAGGTAGTCGTCACGCTTCGAAAGATAATTTACCCCCACCGTGAAAAAAAGGCAGAAAAAAATGAAACCAACTGTACGTGTTCCAGTTAAATCACCCAAAACATTTCTTAAAACGTCTACTTAATTGGATAAAACAACAACTCACTTTGATAATTCCATAAATGTATTTGTGCTTCCTCCAAAGGAATTGTCTACCTAATTGGATAAAACAACATCTCACTTTGAGAATTCCAAAATGTATTTGTACTTACTTCAAAGGAATCATTCCTCTGCTGTAGGTAAAATCTCCTCTACTCAAGTCTCAGTCGAAGATTTCTTGTCCTTTGTGGTTTTCAAACAAAAACAACAGAAATTGCAGGTACTTGTGACCCTTCGACAGACAATTTAACCCCACCGTAAAAAGAAGTGGGAAAAAAACTGAAGCCAACTGTACGTGTTCCTGATAATAAGCAGTGTGCCTGTAATCGAAGGTAGCGTGGCCGAGCGGTCTAAGGCGCTGGATTTAGGCTCCAGTCTCTTTGGAGGCGTGGGTTCAAATCCCACCGCTGCCAAATATTATATATTTAGTGTATTGTGCATTAATCATATAGGCCAAATTGTCCATTTGTCAAATCATATGATCACTGAAAACAGAGTCACGTTCATGGCTCTTTTCGTCTGGGATTTAAAATGGGCTTTTTTTTTACTTCAAAGTGGCAAGTAAAATTTGCCACGCATGAACAGCTGTTAATCAAGCCAATAATAACTCTTATAGAAAAGAACATTCTGCTTCAGCTTTAAAGCACCCAAAACATTTCTTAAGACGTCTACTGAATTGGATAAAACAACACCTCACTTTGAGAATTCCAAAATGTATTTGTACTTACTGCAAATGAATCATTCCTCTGCTGCAGGTAAAATCTCCTCTTCTCAAGTCTCGGTAGAAGACCTCTAGTCCATTGTGGTTTTTAAACGACAACAACAGAAATTGCAGGTACTCGTCACGCTTCGAAAGACAATTTACCCCCACCGTGAAAAAAAGGCAGAAAAAAATGAAACCAACTGTACGTGTTCCAGTTAAATCACCCAAAACATTTCTTAAAACGTCTACTTAATTGGATAAAACAACAACTCACTTTGATAGTTCCATAAATGTATTTGTGCTTACTCCAAAGGAATCTTCTACCTAATTGGATAAAACAACATCTCACTTTGAGAATTCCAAAATGTATTTGTACTTACTTCAAAGGAATCATTCCTCTGCTGTAGGTAAAATCTCCTCTACTCAAGTCTCAGTCGAAGATTTCTTGTCCTTTGTGGTTTTCAAACAACAACAACAGAAATTGCAGGTACTTGTGACCCTTCGACAGACAATTTAACACCACCGTGAAAAGAAGTGGGAAAAAAACTGAAACCAACTGTACGTGTTCCTGATAATAAGCTGTGTGCCTGTAATCGAAGGTAGCGTGGCCGAGTGGTCTAAGGCGCCGGATTTAGGCTCCAGTCTCTTTGGAGGCGTGGTTTCAAATCCCACCGCTGCCAAATATTACATTTTTAGTGTATTGTGCATTATTCATAAAGGCCAAATTGTCCATTTGTCAACTCATATGATCACTGAAAACAGAGTCACGTTCATGGCTCTTTTTGTTTGGGATTTAAAATGGGCTTTTTTTTTACTTCAAAGTGGCAAGTAAAATTTGCCACGCATGAACAGCTGTTAATCAAGCCAATAATAACTCTTATAGAAAAGAACATTCTGCTTCAGCTTTAAAGCACCCAAAACATTTCTTAAGACGTCTACTGAATTGGATAAAACAACACCTCACTTTGAGAATTCCAAAATGTATTTGTACTTACTGCAAATGAATCATTCCTCTGCTGCAGGTAAAATCTCCTCTTCTCAAGTCTCGGTAGAAGACCTCTAGTCCATTGTGGTTTTTAAACGACAACAACAGAAATTGCAGGTACTCGTCACGCTTCGAAAGACAATTTACCCCCACCGTGAAAAAAAGGCAGAAAAAAATGAAACCAACTGTACGTGTTCCAGTTAAATCACCCAAAACATTTCTTAAAACGTCTACTTAATTGGATAAAACAACAACTCACTTTGATAGTTCCATAAATGTATTTGTGCTTACTCCAAAGGAATCTTCTACCTAATTGGATAAAACAACATCTCACTTTGAGAATTCCAAAATGTATTTGTACTTACTTCAAAGGAATCATTCCTCTGCTGTAGGTAAAATCTCCTCTACTCAAGTCTCAGTCGAAGATTTCTTGTCCTTTGTGGTTTTCAAACAACAACAACAGAAATTGCAGGTACTTGTGACCCTTCGACAGACAATTTAACACCACCGTGAAAAGAAGTGGGAAAAAAACTGAAACCAACTGTACGTGTTCCTGATAATAAGCTGTGTGCCTGTAATCGAAGGTAGCGTGGCCGAGTGGTCTAAGGCGCTGGATTTAGGCTCCAGTCTCTTTGGAGGCGTGGTTTCAAATCCCACCGCTGCCAAATATTACATTTTTAGTGTATTGTGCATTATTCATAAAGGCCAAATTGTCCATTTGTCAACTCATATGATCACTGAAAACAGAGTCACGTTCATGGCTCTTTTTGTTTGGGATTTAAAATGGGCTTTTTTTTTACTTCAAAGTGGCAAGTAAAATTTGCCACGCATGAACAGCTGTTAATCAAGCCAATAATAACTCTTATAGAAAAGAACATCCTGCTTCAGCTTTAAAGCACCCAAAACATTTCTTAAGACGTCTACTGAATTGGATAAAACAACACCTCACTTTGAGAATTCCAAAATGTATTTGTACTTACTGCAAATGAATCATTCCTCTGCTGCAGGTAAAATCTCCTCTTCTCAAGTCTCGGTAGAAGACCTCTAGTCCATTGTGGTTTTTAAACAACAACAACAGAAATTGCAGGTACTCGTCACGCTTCGAAAGATAATTTACCCCCACCGTGAAAAAAAGGCAGAAAAAAATGAAACCAACTGTACGTGTTCCAGTTAAATCACCCAAAACATTTCTTAAAACGTCTACTTAATTGGATAAAACAACAACTTACTTTGATAATTCCATAAATGTATTTGTGCTTACTCCAAAGGAATTGTCTACCTAATTGGATAAAACAACATCTCACTTTGAGAATTCCAAAATGTATTTGTACTTACTTCAAAGGAATCATTCCTCTGCTGTAGGTAAAATCTCCTCTACTCAAGTCTCAGTCGAAGATTTCTTGTCCTTTGTGGTTTTCAAACAACAACAACAGAAATTGCAGGTACTTGTGACCCTTCGACAGACAATTTAACCCCAGCGTAAAAAGAAGTGGGAAAAAAACTGAAGCCAACTGTATGTGTTCCTGATAATAAGCTGTGTGCCTGTAATCGAAGGTAGCGTGGCCGAGCGGTCTAAGGCGCTGGATATAGGCTCCAGTCTCTTTGGAGGCGTGGGTTCGAATCCCACCGCTGCCAAATATTACATTTTAGTGTATTGTGCATTAATCATATAGGCCAAATTGTCCATTTGTCAAATCATATGATCACTGAAAACAGAGTCACGTTCATGGCTCTTTTCGTCTGGGATTTAAAATGGGCTTTTTTTTACTTCAAAGTGGCAAGTAAAATTTGCCACGCATGAACAGCTGTTAATCAAGCCAATAATAACTCTTATAGAAAAGAACATCCTGCTTCAGCTTTAAAGCACCCAAAACATTTCTTAAGACGTCTACTGAATTGGATAAAACAACACCTCACTTTGAGAATTCCAAAATGTATTTGTACTTACTTCAAAGGAATCATTCCTCTGCTGTAGGTAAAATCTCCTCTACTCAAGTCTCAGTCGAAGATTTCTTGTCCTTTGTGGTTTTCAAACAACAACAACAGAAATTGCAGGTACTTGTGACCCTTCGACAGACAATTTAACACCACCGTGAAAAGAAGTGGGAAAAAAACTGAAACCAACTGTACGTGTTCCTGATAATAAGCTGTGTGCCTGTAATCGAAGGTAGCGTGGCCGAGTGGTCTAAGGCGCTGGATTTAGGCTCCAGTCTCTTTGGAGGCGTGGTTTCAAATCCCACCGCTGCCAAATATTACATTTTTAGTGTATTGTGCATTATTCATAAAGGCCAAATTGTCCATTTGTCAACTCATATGATCACTGAAAACAGAGTCACGTTCATGGCTCTTTTTGTTTGGGATTTAAAATTGGCTTTTTTTTTACTTCAAAGTGGCAAGTAAAATTTGCCACGCATGAACAGCTGTTAATCAAGCCAATAATAACTCTTATAGAAAAGAACATCCTGCTTCAGATTTAAAGCACCCAAAACATTTCTTAAGACGTCTACTGAATTGGATAAAACAACACCTCACTTTGAGAATTCCAAAATGTATTTGTACTTACTGCAAATGAATCATTCCTCTGCTGCAGGTAAAATCTCCTCTTCTCAAGTCTCGGTAGAAGACCTCTAGTCCATTGTGGTTTTTAAACAACAACAACAGAAATTGCAGGTACTCGTCACGCTTCGAAAGATAATTTACCCCCACCGTGAAAAAAAGGCAGAAAAAAATGAAACCAACTGTACGTGTTCCAGTTAAATCACCCAAAACATTTCTTAAAACGTCTACTTAATTGGATAAAACAACAACTCACTTTGATAATTCCATAAATGTATTTGTGCTTACTCCAAAGGAATTGTCTACCTAATTGGATAAAACAACATCTCACTTTGAGAATTCCAAAATGTATTTGTACTTACTTCAAAGGAATCATTCCTCTGCTGTAGGTAAAATCTCCTCTACTCAAGTCTCAGTCGAAGATTTCTTGTCCTTTGTGGTTTTCAAACAACAACAACAGAAATTGCAGGTACTTGTGACCCTTCGACAGACAATTTAACCCCACCGTAAAAAGAAGTGGGAAAAAAACTGAAGCCAACTGTACGTGTTCCTGATAATAAGCTGTATGCCTGTAATCGAAGGTAGCGTGGCCGAGCGGTCTAAGGCGCTGGATTTAGGCTCCAGTCTCTTTGGAGGCGTGGGTTCGAATCCCACCGCTGCCAAATATTACATTTTTAGTGTATTGTGCATTAATCATATAGGCCAAATTGTCCATTGTGGCAAGTGGCAAGTAAAATTTGCCACGCATGAACAGCTGTTAATCAAGCCAATAATAACTCTTATAGAAAAGAACATCCTGCTTCAGCTTTAAAGCACCCAAAACATTTCTTAAGACGTCTACTGAATTGGATAAAACAACACCTCACTTTGAGAATTCCAAAATGTATTTGTACTTACTGCAAATGAATCATTCCTCTGCTGCAGGTAAAATCTCCTCTTCTCAAGTCTTGGTAGAAGACCTCTAGTCCATTGTGGTTTTTAAACGACAACAACAGAAATTGCAGGTACTCGTCACGCTTCGAAAGACAATTTACCCCCACCGTGAAAAAAGGCAGAAAAAAATGAAACCAACTGTACGTGTTCCAGTTAAATCACCCAAAATATTTCTTAAAACGTCTACTTAATTGGATAAAACAACAACTCACTTTGATAATTCCATAAATGTATTTGTGCTTACTCCAAAGGAATCGTCTACCTAATTGGATAAAACAACATCTCACTTTGAGAATTCCAAAATGTATTCGTACTTACTTCAAAGGAATCATTCCTCTGCTGTAGGTAAAATCTCCTCTACTCAAGTCTCAGTCGAAGATTTCTTGTCCTTTGTGGTTTTCAAACAACAACAACAGAAATTGCAGGTACTTGTGACCCTTCGACGGACAATTTAACCCCACCGTGAAAAGAAGTGGGAAAAAAACTGAAACCAACTGTACGTGTTCCTGATAATAAGCTGTGTGCCTGTAATCGAAGGTAGCGTGGCCGAGCGGTCTAAGGCGCTGGATTTAGGCTCCAGTCTCTTTGGAGGCGTGGGTTTGAATCCCACCGCTGCCAAATATTACATTTTTAGTGTATTGTGCATTAATCATATAGGCCAAATTGTCCATTTGTCAAATCATATGATCACTGAAAACAGAGTCACGTTCATGGCTCTTTTCGTCTGGGATTTAAAATGGGCTTTTTTTTTACTTCAAAGTGGCAAGTAAAATTTGCCACGCAGGAACAGCTGTTAATCAAGCCAATAATAACTCTTATAGAAAAGAACATCCTGCTTCAGCTTTAAAGCACCCAAAACATTTCTTAAGACGTCTACTGAATTGGATAAAACAACACCTCACTTTGAGAATTCCAAAATGTATTTGTACTTACTGCAAATGAATCATTCCTCTGCTGCAGGTAAAATCTCCTCTTCTCAAGTCTCGGTAGAAGACCTCTAGTCCATTGTGGTTTTTAAACGACAACAACAGAAATTGCAGGTACTCGTCACGCTTCGAAAGACAATTTACCCCCACCGTGAAAAAAAGGCAGAAAAAAATGAAACCAACTGTATGTGTTCCAGTTAAATCACCCAAAATATTTCTTAAAACGTCTACTTAATTGGATAAAACAACAACTCACTTTGATAATTCCATAAATGTATTTGTGCTTACTCCAAAGGAATCGTCTACCTAATTGGATAAAACAACATCTCACTTTGAGAATTCCAAAATGTATTTGTACTTACTTCAAAGGAATCATTCCTCTGCTGTAGGTAAAATCTCCTCTACTCAAGTCTCAGTCAAAGATTTCTTGTCCTTTGTGGTTTTCAAACAACAACAACAGAAATTGCAGGTACTTGTGACCCTTCGACAGACAATTTAACCCCACCGTGAAAAGAAGTGGGAAAAAAACTGAAACCAACTGTACGTGTTCCTGATAATAAGCTGTGTGCCTGTAATCGAAGGTAGCGTGGCCGAGCGGTCTAAGGCGCTGGATTTAGGCTCCAGTCTCTTTGGAGGCGTGGGTTCAAATCCCACCGCTGACAAATATTACATTTTTAGTGTATTGTGCATTATTCATAAAGGCCAAATTGTCCATTTGTCAACTCATATGATCACTGAAAACAGAGTCACGTTCATGGCTCTTTTTGTTTGGGATTTAAAATGGGCTTTTTTTTTTACTTCAAAGTGGCAAGTAAAATTTGCCACGCATGAACAGCTGTTAATCAAGCCAATAATAACTCTTATAGAAAAGAACATCCTGCTTCAGCTTTAAAGCACCCAAAACATTTCTTAAGACGTCTACTGAATTGGATAAAACAACACCTCACTTTGAGAATTCCAAAATGTATTTGTACTTACTGCAAATGAATCATTCCTCTGCTGCAGGTAAAATCTCCTCTTCTCAAGTCTCGGTAGAAGACCTCTAGTCCATTGTTGTTTTTAAACGACAACAACAGAAATTGCAGGTACTCGTCACGCTTCGAAAGACAATTTACCCCCACCGTGAAAAAAAGGCAGAAAAAAATGAAACCAACTGCACGTGTTCCAGTTAAATCACCCAAAACATTTCTTAAAACGTCTACTTAATTGGATAAAACAACAACTCACTTTGATAATTCCATAAATGTATTTGTGCTTACTCCAAAGGAATCGTCTACCTAATTGGATAAAACAACATCTCACTTTGAGAATTCCAAAATGTATTTGTACTTACTTCAAAGGAATCATTCCTCTGCTGTAGGTAAAATCTCCTCTACTCAAGTCTCAGTCGAAGATTTCTTGTCCTTTGTGGTTTTCAAACAACAACAACAGAAATTGCAGGTACTTGTGACCCTTCGACAGACAATTTAACCCCACCGTAAAAAGAAGTGGGAAAAAAACTGAAGCCAACTGTACGTGTTCCTGATAATAAGCTGTGTGCCTGTAATCGAAGGTAGTGTGGCCGAGCGGTCTAAGGCGCTGGATTTAGGCTCCAGTCTCTTTGGAGGCGTGGGTTCAAATCCCACCGCTGCCAAATATTACATTTTTAGTGTATTGTGCATTATTCATAAAGGCCAAATTGTCCATTTGTCAACTCATATGATCACTGAAAACTGAGTCACGTTCATGGCTCTTTTTGTTTGGGATTTAAAATGGGCTTTTTTTTTACTTCAAAGTGGCAAGTAAAATTTGCCACGCATGAACAGCTGTTAATCAAGCCAATAATAACTCTTATAGAAAAGAACATACTGCTTCAGCTTTAAAGCACCCAAAACATTTCTTAAGACGTCTACTGAATTGGATAAAACAACACCTCACTTTGAGAATTCCAAAATGTATTTGTACTTACTGCAAATGAATCATTCCTCTGCTGCAGGTAAAATCTCCTCTTCTCAAGTCTCGGTAGAAGACCTCTAGTCCATTGTGGTTTTTAAACGACAACAACAGAAATTGCAGGTACTCGTCACGCTTCGAAAGATAATTTACCCCCACCGTGAAAAAAAGGCAGAAAAAAATGAAACCAACTGTACGTGTTCCAGTTAAATCACCCAAAACATTTCTTAAAACGTCTACTTAATTAGATAAAACAACAACTCACTTTGATAATTCCATAAATGTATTTGTGCTTACTCCAAAGGAATTGTCTACCTAATTGGATAAAACAACATCTCACTTTGAGAATTCCAAAATGTATTTGTACTTACTTCAAAGGAATCATTCCTCTGCTGTAGGTAAAATCTCCTCTACTCAAGTCTCAGTCGAAGATTTCTTGTCCTTTGTGGTTTTCAAACAACAACAACAGAAATTGCAGGTACTTGTGACCCTTCGACAGACAATTTAACCCCACCGTAAAAAGAAGTGGGAAAAAAACTGAAGCCAACTGTACGTGTTCCTGATAATAAGCTGTGTGCCTGTAATCGAAGGTAGCGTGGCCGAGCGGTCTAAGGCGCTGGATTTAGGCTCCAGTCTCTTTGGAGGCGTGGGTTCAAATCCCACCGCTGCCAAATATTACATTTTTAGTGTATTGTGCATTATTCATAAAGGCCAAATTGTCCATTTGTCAACTCATATGATCACTGAAAACAGAGTCACGTTCATGGCTCTTTTTGTTTGGGATTTAAAATTGGCTTTTTTTTTACTTCAAAGTGGCAAGTAAAATTTGCCACGCATGAACAGCTGTTAATCAAGCCAATAATAACTCTTATAGAAAAGAACATCCTGCTTCAGCTTTAAAGCACCCAAAACATTTCTTAAGACGTCTACTGAATTGGATAAAACAACACCTCACTTTGAGAATTCCAAAATGTATTTGTACTTACTGCAAATGAATCATTCCTCTGCTGCAGGTAAAATCTCCTCTTCTCAAGTCTCGGTAGAAGACCTCTAGTCCATTGTTGTTTTTAAACGACAACAACAGAAATTGCAGGTACTCGTCACACTTCGAAAGACAATTTACCCCCACCGTGAAAAAAAGGCAGAAAAAAATGAAACCAACTGCACGTGTTCCAGTTAAATCACCCAAAACATTTCTTAAAACGTCTACTTAATTGGATAAAACAACAACTCACTTTGATAATTCCATAAATGTATTTGTGCTTACTCCAAAGGAATCGTCTACCTAATTGGATAAAACAACATCTCACTTTGAGAATTCCAAAATGTATTTGTACTTACTTCAAAGGAATCATTCCTCTGCTGTAGGTAAAATCTCCTCTACTCAAGTCTCAGTCGAAGATTTCTTGTCCTTTGTGGTTTTCAAACAACAACAACAGAAATTGCAGGTACTTGTGACCCTTCGACAGACAATTTAACCCCACCGTAAAAAGAAGTGGGAAAAAAACTGAAGCCAACTGTACGTGTTCCTGATAATAAGCTGTGTGCCTGTAATCGAAGGTAGTGTGGCCGAGCGGTCTAAGGCGCTGGATTTAGGCTCCAGTCTCTTTGGAGGCGTGGGTTCAAATCCCACCGCTGCCAAATATTACATTTTTAGTGTATTGTGCATTATTCATAAAGGCCAAATTGTCCATTTGTCAACTCATATGATCATTGAAAACTGAGTCACGTTCATGGCTCTTTTTGTTTGGGATTTAAAATGGGCTTTTTTTTTACTTCAAAGTGGCAAGTAAAATTTGCCACGCATGAACAGCTGTTAATCAAGCCAATAATAACTCTTATAGAAAAGAACATACTGCTTCAGCTTTAAAGCACCCAAAACATTTCTTAAGACGTCTACTGAATTGGATAAAACAACACCTCACTTTGAGAATTCCAAAATGTATTTGTACTTACTGCAAATGAATCATTCCTCTGCTGCAGGTAAAATCTCCTCTTCTCAAGTCTCGGTAGAAGACCTCTAGTCCATTGTGGTTTTTAAACGACAACAACAGAAATTGCAGGTACTCGTCACGCTTCGAAAGACAATTTACCCCCACCGTGAAAAAAAGGCAGAAAAAAATGAAACCAACTGTACGTGTTCCAGTTAAATCACCCAAAACATTTCTTAAAACGTCTACTTAATTGGATAAAACAACAACTCACTTTGATAATTCCATAAATGTATTTGTGCTTACTCCAAAGGAATCGTCTACCTAATTGGATAAAACAACATCTCACTTTGAGAATTCCAAAATGTATTTGTACTTACTTCAAAGGAATCATTCCTCTGCTGTAGGTAAAATCTCCTCTACTCAAGTCTCAGTCGAAGATTTCTTGTCCTTTGTGGTTTTCAAACAACAACAACAGAAATTGCAGGTACTTGTGACCCTTCGACAGACAATTTAACCCCACCGTAAAAAGAAGTGGGAAAAAAACTGAAGCCAACTGTACGTGTTCCTGATAATAAGCTGTGTGCCTGTAATCGAAGGTAGCGTGGCCGAGCGGTCTAAGGCGCTGGATTTAGGCTCCAGTCTCTTTGGAGGCGTGGGTTCAAATCCCACCGCTGCCAAATATTACATTTTTAGTGTATTGTGCATTATTCATAAAGGCCAAATTGTCCATTTGTCAACTCATATGATCACTGAAAACAGAGTCACGTTCATGGCTCTTTTTGTTTGGGATTTAAAATGGGCTTTTTTTTTACTTCAAAGTGGCAAGTAAAATTTGCCACGCATGAACAGCTGTTAATCAAGCCAATAATAACTCTTATAGAAAAGAACATCCTGCTTCAGCTTTAAAGCACCCAAAACATTTCTTAAGACGTCTACTGAATTGGATAAAACAACACCTCACTTTGAGAATTCCAAAATGTATTTGTACTTACTGCAAATGAATCATTCCTCTGCTGCAGGTAAAATCTCCTCTTCTCAAGTCTCGGTAGAAGACCTCTAGTCCATTGTGGTTTTTAAACGACAACAACAGAAATTGCAGGTACTCGTCACGCTTCGAAAGACAATTTACCCCCACCGTGAAAAAAAGGCAGAAAAAAATGAAACCAACTGTACGTGTTCCAGTTAAATCACCCAAAACATTTCTTAAAACGTCTACTTAATTGGATAAAACAACAACTCACTTTGATAATTCCATAAATGTATTTGTGCTTACTCCAAAGGAATCGTCTACCTAATTGGATAAAACAACATCTCACTTTGAGAATTCCAAAATGTATTTGTACTTACTTCAAAGGAATCATTCCTCTGCTGTAGGTAAAATCTCCTCTACTCAAGTCTCAGTCGAAGAATTCTTGTCCTTTGTGGTTTTCAAACAACAACAACAGAAATTGCAGGTACTTGTGACCCTTCGACAGAAAATTTAACCCCACCGTGAAAAGAAGTGGGAAAAAAACTGAAACCAACTGTACGTGTTCCTGATAATAAGCTGTGTGCCTGTAATCAAAGGTAGCGTGGCCGAGTGGTCAAAGGCGCTGGAATTAGGCTCCAGTCTCTTTGGAGGCGTGGGTTCAAATCCCACCGCTGCCAAATATTACATTTTTAGTGTATTGTGCATTATTCATAAAGGCCAAATTGTCCATTTGTCAACTCATATGATCACTGAAAACAGAGTCACGTTCATGGCTCTTTTTGTTTGGGATTTAAAATGGGCTTTTTTTTTACTTCAAAGTGGCAAGTAAAATTTGCCACGCATGAACAGCTGTTAATCAAGCCAATAATAACTCTTATAGAAAAGAACATCCTGCTTCAGCTTTAAAGCACCCAAAACATTTCTTAAGACGTCTACTGAATTGGATAAAACAACACCTCACTTTGAGAATTCCAAAATGTATTTGTACTTACTGCAAATGAATCATTCCTCTGCTGCAGGTAAAATCTCCTCTTCTCAAGTCTCGGTAGAAGACCTCTAGTCCATTGTGGTTTTTAAACGACAACAACAGAAATTGCAGGTACTCGTCACGCTTCGAAAGACAATTTACCCCCACCGTGAAAAAAAGGCAGAACAAAATGAAACCAACTGTACGTGTTCCAGTTAAATCACCCAAAACATTTCTTAAAACGTCTACTTAATTGGATAAAACAACAACTCACTTTGATAATTCCATAAATGTATTTGTGCTTACTCCAAAGGAATCGTCTACCTAATTGGATAAAACAACATCTCACTTTGAGAATTCCAAAATGTATTTGTACTTACTTCAAAGGAATCATTCCTCTGCTGTAGGTAAAATCTCCTCTACTCAAGTCTCAGTCGAAGATTTCTTGTCCTTTGTGGTTTTCAAACAACAGCAACAGAAATTGCAGGTACTTGTGACCCTTCGACAGACAATTTAACCCCACCGTGAAAAGAAGTGGGAAAAAAACTGAAACCAACTGTACGTGTTCCTGATAATAAGCTGTGTGCCTGTAATCGAAGGTAGCGTGGCCGAGCGGACTAAGGCGCTGGATTTAGGCTCCAGTCTCTTTGGAAGCGTGGGTTCAAATCCCACCGCTGCCAAATATTACATTTTTAGTGTATTGTGCATTATTCATAAAGGCCAAATTGTCCATTTGTCAACTCATATGATCACTGAAAACAGAGTCACGTTCATGGCTCTTTTTGTTTGGGATTTAAAATGGGCTTTTTTTTTACTTCAAAGTGGCAAGTAAAATTTGCCACGCATGAACAGCTGTTAATCAAGCCAATAATAACTCTTATAGAAAAGAACATCCTGCTTCAGCTTTAAAGCACCCAAAACATTTCTTAAGACGTCTACTGAATTGGATAAAACAACACCTCACTTTGAGAATTCCAAAATGTATTTGTACTTACTGCAAATGAATCATTCCTCTGCTGCAGGTAAAATCTCCTCTTCTCAAGTCTCGGTAGAAGACCTCTAGTCCATTGTGGTTTTTAAACGACAACAACAGAAATTGCAGGTACTCGTCACGCTTCGAAAGACAATTTACCCCCACCGTGAAAAAAAGGCAGAAAAAAATTAAACCAACTGTACGTGTTCCAGTTAAATCACCCAAAACATTTCTTAAAACGTCTACTTAATTGGATAAAACAACAACTCACTTTGATAATTTCATAAATGTATTTGTGCTTACTCCAAAGGAATCGTCTACCTAATTGGATAAAACAACATCTCACTTTGAGAATTCCAAAATGTATTTGTACTTACTTCAAAGGAATCATTCCTCTGCTGTAGGTAAAATCTCCTCTACTCAAGTCTCAGTCGAAGATTTCTTGTCCTTTGTGGTTTTCAAACAACAACAACAGAAATTGCAGGTACTTGTGACCCTTCGACAGACAATTTAACCCCACCGTAAAAAGAAGTGGGAAAAAAAACTGAAGCCAACTGTACGTGTTCCTGATAATAAGCTGTGTGCCTGTAATCGAAGGTAGCGTGGCCGAGCGGTCTAAGGCGCTGGATTTAGGCTCCAGTCTCTTTGGAGGCGTGGGTTCAAATCCCACCGCTGCCAAATATTACATTTTTAGTGTATTGTGCATTATTCATAAAGGCCAAATTGTCCATTTGTCAACTCATATGATCACTGAAAACAGAGTCACGTTCATGGCTCTTTTTGTTTGGGATTTAAAATGGGCTTTTTTTTTACTTCAAAGTGGCAAGTAAAATTTGCCACGCATGAACAGCTGTTAATCAAGCCAATAATAACTCTTATAGAAAAGAACATCCTGCTTCAGCTTTAAAGCACCCAAAACATTTCTTAAGACGTCTACTGAATTGGATAAAACAACACCTCACTTTGAGAATTCCAAAATGTATTTGTACTTACTGCAAATGAATCATTCCTCTGCTGCAGGTAAAATCTCCTCTTCTCAAGTCTCGGTAGAAGACCTCTAGTCCATTGTGGTTTTTAAACGACAACAACAGAAATTGCAGGTACTCGTCACGCTTCGAAAGACAATTTACCCCCACCGTGAAAAAAAGGCAGAAAAAAATTAAACCAACTGTACGTGTTCCAGTTAAATCACCCAAAACATTTCTTAAAACGTCTACTTAATTGGATAAAACAACAACTCACTTTGATAATTCCATAAATGTATTTGTGCTTACTCCAAAGGAATCGTCTACCTAATTGGATAAAACAACATCTCACTTTGAGAATTCCAAAATGTATTTGTACTTACTTCAAAGGAATCATTCCTCTGCTGTAGGTAAAATCTCCTCTACTCAAGTCTCAGTCGAAGATTTCTTGTCCTTTGTGGTTTTCAAACAACAACAACAGAAATTGCAGGTACTTGTGACCCTTCGACAGACAATTTAACCCCACCGTGAAAAGAAGTGGGAAAAAAACTGAAACCAACTGTACGTGTTCCTGATAATAAGCTGTGTGCCTGTAATCGAAGGTAGCGTGGCCGAGCGGTCTAAGGCGCTGGATTTAGGCTCCAGTCTCTTTGGAGGCGTGGGTTCAAATCCCACCGCTGCCAAAATATTACATTTTTAGTGTTTTGTGCATTATTCATAAAGGCCAAATTGTCCATTTGTCAACTCATATGATCACTGAAAACAGAGTCACGTTCATGGCTCTTTTTGTTTGGGATTTAAAATGGGCTTTTTTTTTACTTCAAAGTGGCAAGTAAAATTTGCCACGCATGAACAGCTGTTAATCAAGCCAATAATAACTCTTATAGAAAAGAACATCCTGCTTCAGCTTTAAAGCACCCAAAACATTTCTTAAGACGTCTACTGAATTGGATAAAACAACACCTCACTTTGAGAATTCCAAAATGTATTTGTACTTACTGCAAATGAATCATTCCTCTGCTGCAGGTAAAATCTCCTCTTCTCAAGTCTCGGTAGAAGACCTCTAGTCCATTGTGGTTTTTAAACGACAACAACAGAAATTGCAGGTACTCGTCACGCTTCGAAAGACAATTTACCCCCACCGTGAAAAAAGGCAGAAAAAAATGAAACCAACTGTACGTGTTCCAGTTAAATCACCCAAAACATTTCTTAAAACGTCTACTTAATTGGATAAAACAACAACTCACTTTGATAATTCCATAAATGTATTTGTGCTTACTCCAAAGGAATCGTCTACCTAATTGGATAAAACAACATCTCACTTTGAGAATTCCAAAATGTATTTGTACTTACTTCAAAGGAATCATTCCTCTGCTGTAGGTAAAATCTCTTCTACTCAAGTCTCAGTCGAAGATTTCTTGTCCTTTGTGGTTTTCAAACAACAACAACAGAAATTGCAGGTATTTGTGACCCTTCGACAGACAATTTAACCCCACCGTGAAAAGAAGTGGGAAAAAAACTGAAGCCAACTGTACGTGTTCCTGATAATAAGCTGTGTGCCTGTAATCGAAGGTAGCGTGGCCGAGCGGTCTAAGGCGCTGGATTTAGGCTCCAGTCTCTTTGGAGGCGTGGGTTCAAATCCCACCGCTGCCAAATATTACATTTTTAGTGTATTGTGCATTATTCATAAAGGCCAAATTGTCCATTTGTCAACTCATATGATCACTGAAAACAGAGTCACGTTCATGGCTCTTTTTGTTTGGGATTTAAAATGGGCTTTTTTTTTACTTCAAAGTGGCAAGTAAAATTTGCCACGCATGAACAACTGTTAATCAAGCCAATAATAACTCTTATAGAAAAGAACATCCTGCTTCAGCTTTAAAGCACCCAAAACATTTCTTAAGACGTCTACTGAATTGGATAAAACAACACCTCACTTTGAGAATTCCAAAATGTATTTGTACTTACTGCAAATGAATCATTCCTCTGCTGCAGGTAAAATCTCCTCTTCTCAAGTCTCGGTAGAAGACCTCTAGTCCATTGTGGTTTTTAAACGACAACAACAGAAATTGCAGGTACTCGTCACGCTTCGAAAGACAATTTACCCCCACCGTGAAAAAAAGGCAGAAAAAAATGAAACCAACTGTACGTGTTCCAGTTAAATCACCCAAAACATTTCTTAAAACGTCTACTTAATTGGATAAAACAACAACTCACTTTGATAATTCCATAAATGTATTTGTGCTTACTCCAAAGGAATCGTCTACCTAATTGGATAAAACAACATCTCACTTTGAGAATTCCAAAATGTATTTGTACTTACTTCAAAGGAATCATTCCTCTGCTGTAGGTAAAATCTCCTCTACTCAAGTCTCAGTCGAAGATTTCTTGTCCTTTGTGGTTTTCAAACAACAACAACAGAAATTGCAGGTACTTGTGACCCTTCGACAGACAATTTAACCCCACCGTGAAAAGAAGTGGGAAAAAAACTGAAACCAACTGTACGTGTTCCTGATAATAAGCTGTGTGCTTGTAATCGAAGGTAGCGTGGCCGAGCGGTCTAAGGCGCTGGATTTAGGCTCCAGTCTCTTTGGAGGCGTGGGTTCAAATCCCACCGCTGCCAAATATTACATTTTTAGTGTATTGTGCATTATTCATAAAGGCCAAATTGTCCATTTGTCAACTCATATGATCACTGAAAACAGAGTCACGTTCATGGCTCTTTTTGTTTGGGATTTAAAATGGGCTTTTTTTTTACTTCAAAGTGGCAAGTAAAATTTGCCACGCATGAACAGCTGTTAATCAAGCCAATAATAACTCTTATAGAAAAGAACATCCTGCTTCAGCTTTAAAGCACCCAAAACATTTCTTAAGACGTCTACTGAATTGGATAAAACAACACCTCACTTTGAGAATTCCAAAATGTATTTGTACTTACTGCAAATGAATCATTCCTCTGCTGCAGGTAAAATCTCCTCTTCTCAAGTCTCGGTAGAAGACCTCTAGTCCATTGTGGTTTTTAAACGACAACAACAGAAATTGCAGGTACTCATCACGCTTCGAAAGACAATTTACCCCCACCGTGAAAAAAAGGCAGAAAAAAATTAAACCAACTGTACGTGTTCCAGTTAAATCACCCAAAACATTTCTTAAAACGTCTACTTAATTGGATAAAACAACAACTCACTTTGATAATTCCATAAATGTATTTGTGCTTACTCCAAAGGAATCGTCTACCTAATTGGATAAAACAACATCTCACTTTGAGAATTCCAAAATGTATTTGTACTTACTTCAAAGGAATCATTCCTCTGCTGTAGGTAAAATCTCCTCTACTCAAGTCTCAGTCGAAGATTTCTTGTCCTTTGTGGTTTTCAAACAACAACAACAGAAATTGCAGGTACTTGTGACCCTTCGACAGAAAATTTAACCACATCGTAATAAGAAGTGGGAAAAAAACTGAAGCCAACTGTACGTGTTCCTGATAATAAGCTGTGTGCCTGTAATCGAAGGTAGCGTGGTCGAGCGGTCTAAGGCGCTGGATTTAGGCTCCAGTCTCTTTTGAGGTGTGGGTTCAAATCCCACCGCTGCCAAATATTACATTTTTAGTGTATTTTGCATTATTCATAAAGGCCAAATTGTCCATTTGTCAACTCATATGATCACTGAAAACAGAGTCACGTTCATGGCTCTTTTTGTTTGGGATTTAAAATGGGCTTTTTTTTTACTTCAAAGTGGCAAGTAAAATTTGCCACGCATGAACAGCTGTTAATCAAGCCAATAATAACTCTTATAGAAAAGAACATCCTGCTCCAGCTTTAAAGCACCCAAAACATTTCTTAAGACGTCTACTGAATTGGATAAAACAACACCTCACTTTGAGAATTCCAAAATGTATTTGTACTTACTGCAAATGAATCATTCCTCTGCTGCAGGTAAAATCTCCTCTTCTCAAGTCTCGGTAGAAGACCTCTAGTCCATTGTGGTTTTTAAACGACAACAACAGAAATTGCAGGTACTCGTCACGCTTCGAAAGACAATTTACCCCCACCGTGAAAAAAAGGCAGAAAAAAATGAAACCAACTGTACGTGTTCCAGTTAAATCACCCAAAACATTTCTTAAAACGTCTACTTAATTGGATAAAACAACAACTCACTTTGATAATTCCATAAATGTATTTGTGCTTACTCCAAAGGAATCGTCTACCTAATTGGATAAAACAACATCTCACTTTGAGAATTCCAAAATGTATTTGTACTTACTTCAAAGGAATCATTCCTCTGCTGTAGGTAAAATCTCCTCTACTCAAGTCTCAGTCGAAGAATTCTTGTCCTTTGTGGTTTTCAAACAACAACAACAGAAATTGCAGGTACTTGTGACCCTTCGACAGAAAATTTAACCCCACCGTGAAAAGAAGTGGGAAAAAAACTGAAACCAACTGTACGTGTTCCTGATAATAAGCTGTGTGCCTGTAATCAAAGTTAGCGTGGCCGAGCGGTCTAAGGCGCTGGAATTAGGCTCCAGTCTCTTTGGAGGCGTGGGTTCAAATCCCACCGCTGCCAAATATTACATTTTTAGTGTATTGTGCATTATTCATAAAGGCCAAATTGTCCATTTGTCAACTCATATGATCACTGAAAACAGAGTCACGTTCATGGCTCTTTTTGTTTGGGATTTAAAATGGGCTTTTTTTTTACTTCAAAGTGGCAAGTAAAATTTGCCACGCATGAACAGCTGTTAATCAAGCCAATAATAACTCTTATAGAAAAGAACATCCTGCTTCAGCTTTAAAGCACCCAAAACATTTCTTAAGACGTCTACTGAATTGGATAAAACAACACCTCACTTTGAGAATTCCAAAATGTATTTGTACTTACTGCAAATGAATCATTCCTCTGCTGCAGGTAAAATCTCCTCTTCTCAAGTCTCGGTAGAAGACCTCTAGTCCATTGTGGTTTTTAAACGACAACAACAGAAATTGCAGGTACTCGTCACGCTTCGAAAGACAATTTACCCCCACCGTGAAAAAAAGGCAGAAAAAAATGAAACCAACTGTACGTGTTCCAGTTAAATCACCCAAAACATTTCTTAAAACGTCTACTTAATTGGATAAAACAACAACTCACTTTGATAATTTCATAAATGTATTTGTGCTTACTCCAAAGGAATCGTCTACCTAATTGGATAAAACAACATCTCACTTTGAGAATTCCAAAATGTATTTGTACTTACTTCAAAGGAATCATTCCTCTGCTGTAGGTAAAATCTCCTCTACTCAAGTCTCAGTCGAAGATTTCTTGTCCTTTGTGGTTTTCAAACAACAACAACAGAAATTGCAGGTACTTGTGACCCTTCGACAGACAATTTAACCCCACCGTAAAAAGAAGTGGGAAAAAAACTGAAGCCAACTGTACGTGTTCCTGATAATAAGCTGTGTGCCTGTAATCGAAGGTAGCGTGGCCGAGCGGTCTAAGGCGCTGGGTTTAGGCTCCAGTCTCTTTGGAGGCGTGGGTTCAAATCCCACCGCTGCCAAATATTACATTTTTAGTGTATTGTGCATTATTCATAAAGGCCAAATTGTCCATTTGTCAACTCATATGATCACTGAAAACAGAGTCACGTTCATGGCTCTTTTTGTTTGGGATTTAAAATGGGCTTTTTTTTTACTTCAAAGTGGCAAGTAAAATTTGCCACGCATGAACAGCTGTTAATCAAGCCAATAATAACTCTTATAGAAAAGAACATCCTGCTTCAGCTTTAAAGCACCCAAAACATTTCTTAAGACGTCTACTGAATTGGATAAAACAACACCTCACTTTGAGAATTCCAAAATGTATTTGTACTTACTGCAAATGAATCATTCCTCTGCTGCAGGTAAAATCTCCTCTTCTCAAGTCTCGGTAGAAGACCTCTAGTCCATTGTGGTTTTTAAATGACAACAACAGAAATTGCAGGTACTCGTCACGCTTCGAAAGACAATTTACCCCCACCGTGAAAAAAAGGCAGAAAAAAATGAAACCAACTGTACGTGTTCCAGTTAAATCACCCAAAACATTTCTTAAAACGTCTACTTAATTGGATAAAACAACAACTCACTTTGATAATTCCATAAATGTATTTGTGCTTACTCCAAAGGAATCGTCTACCTAATTGGATAAAACAACATCTCACTTTGAGAATTCCAAAATGTATTTGTACTTACTTCAAAGGAATCATTCCTCTGCTGTTGGTAAAATCTCCTCTACTCAAGTCTCAGTCGAAGATTTCTTGTCCTTTGTGGTTTTCAAACAACAACAACAGAAATTGCAGGTACTTGTGACCCTTCGACAGACAATTTAACCCCACCGTGAAAAAAAGTGGGAAAAAAACTGAAACCAACTGTACGTGTTCCTGACAATAAGCTGTGTGCCTCTAATCGAAGGTAGCGTGGCCGAGCGTTCTAAGGCGCTGGATTTAGGCTCCAGTCTCTTTGGAAGCGTGGGTTCAAATCCCACCGCTGCCAAATATTACATTTTTAGTGTATTGTGCATTATTCATAAAGGCCAAATTGTCCATTTGTCAACTCATATGATCACTGAAAACAGAGTCACGTTCATGGCTCTTTTTGTTTGGGATTTAAAATGGGCTTTTTTTTACTTCAAAGTGGCAAGTAAAATTTGCCACGCATGAACAGCTGTTAATCAAGCCAATAATAACTCTTATAGAAAAGAACATCCTGCTTCAGCTTTAAAGCACCCAAAACATTTCTTAAGACGTCTACTGAATTGGATAAAACAACACCTCACTTTGAGAATTCCAAAATGTATTTGTACTTACTGCAAATGAATCATTCCTCTGCTGCAGGTAAAATCTCCTCTTCTCAAGTCTCGGTAGAAGACCTCTAGTCCATTGTGGTTTTTAAACGACAACAACAGAAATTGCAGGTACTCGTCACGCTTCGAAAGACAATTTACCCCCACCGTGAAAAAAAGGCAGAAAAAAATGAAACCAACTGTACGTGTTCCAGTTAAATCACCCAAAACATTTCTTAAAACTTCTACTTAATTGGATAAAACAACAACTCACTTTGATAATTCCATAAATGTATTTGTGCTTACTCCAAAGGAATCGTCTACCTAATTGGATAAAACAACATCTCACTTTGAGAATTCCAAAATGTATTTGTACTTACTTCAAAGGAATCATTCCTCTGCTGTAGGTAAAATCTCCTCTACTCAAGTCTCAGTCGAAGATTTCTTGTCCTTTGTGGTTTTCAAACAACAACAACAGAAATTGCAGGTACTTGTGACCCTTCGACAGAAAATTTAACCACATCGTAATAAGAAGTGGGAAAAAAACTGAAGCCAACTGTACGTGTTCCTGATAATAAGCTGTGTGCCTGTAATCGAAGGTAGCGTGGCCGAGCGGTCTAAGGCGCTGGATTTAGGCTCCAGTCTCTTTTGAGGCGTGGGTTCAAATCCCACCGCTGCCAAATATTACATTTTTAGTGTATTGTGCATTATTCATAAAGGCCAAATTGTCCATTTGTCAACTCATATGATCACTGAAAACAGAGTCACGTTCATGGCTCTTTTTGTTTGGGATTTAAAATGGGCTTTTTTTTACTTCAAAGTGGCAAGTAAAATTTGCCACGCATGAACAGCTGTTAATCAAGCCAATAATAACTCTTATAGAAAAGAACATCCTGCTTCAGCTTTAAAGCACCCAAAACATTTCTTAAGACGTCTACTGAATTGGATAAAACAACACCTCACTTTGAGAATTCCAAAATGTATTTGTACTTACTGCAAATGAATCATTCCTCTGCTGCAGGTAAAATCTCCTCTTCTCAAGTCTCGGTAGAAGACCTCTAGTCCATTGTGGTTTTTAAACGACAACAACAGAAATTGCAGGTACTCGTCACGCTTCGAAAGACAATTTACCCCCACCGTGAAAAAAAGGCAGAAAAAAATGAAACCAACTGTACGTGTTCCAGTTAAATCACCCAAAACATTTCTTAAAACTTCTACTTAATTGGATAAAACAACAACTCACTTTGATAATTCCATAAATGTATTTGTGCTTACTCCAAAGGAATCGTCTACCTAATTGGATAAAACAACATCTCACTTTGAGAATTCCAAAATGTATTTGTACTTACTTCAAAGGAATCATTCCTCTGCTGTAGGTAAAATCTCCTCTACTCAAGTCTCAGTCGAAGATTTCTTGTCCTTTGTGGTTTTCAAACAACAACAACAGAAATTGCAGGTACTTGTGACCCTTCGACAGAAAATTTAACCACATCGTAATAAGAAGTGGGAAAAAAACTGAAGCCAACTGTACGTGTTCCTGATAATAAGCTGTGTGCCTGTAATCGAAGGTAGCGTGGTCGAGCGGTCTAAGCCGCTGGATTTAGGCTCCAGTCTCTTTTGAGGCGTGGGTTCAAATCCCACCGCTGCCAAATATTACATTTTTAGTGTATTGTGCATTATTCATAAAGGCCAAATTGTCCATTTGTCAACTCATATGATCACTGAAAACAGAGTCACGTTCATGGCTCTTTTTGTTTGGGATTTAAAATGGGCTTTTTTTTTACTTCAAAGTGGCAAGTAAAATTTGCCACGCATGAACAGCTGTTAATCAAGCCAATAATAACTCTTATAGAAAAGAACATCCTGCTTCAGCTTTAAAGCACCCAAAACATTTCTTAAGACGTCTACTGAATTGGATAAAACAACACCTCACTTTGAGAATTCCAAAATGTATTTGTACTTACTGCAAATGAATCATTCCTCTGCTGCAGGTAAAATCTCCTCTTCTCAAGTCTCGGTAGAAGACCTCTAGTCCATTGTGGTTTTTAAACGACAACAACAGAAATTGCAGGTACTCGTCACGCTTCGAAAGACAATTTACCCCCACCGTGAAAAAAAGGCAGAAAAAAATGAAACCAACTGTACGTGTTCCAGTTAAATCACCCAAAACATTTCTTAAAACTTCTACTTAATTGGATAAAACAACAACTCACTTTGATAATTCCATAAATGTATTTGTGCTTACTCCAAAGGAATCGTCTACCTAATTGGATAAAACAACATCTCACTTTGAGAATTCCAAAATGTATTTGTACTTACTTCAAAGGAATCATTCCTCTGCTGTAGGTAAAATCTCCTCTACTCAAGTCTCAGTCGAAGATTTCTTGTCCTTTGTGGTTTTCAAACAACAACAACAGAAATTGCAGGTACTTGTGACCCTTCGACAGAAAATTTAACCACATCGTAATAAGAAGTGGGAAAAAAACTGAAGCCAACTGTACGTGTTCCTGATAATAAGCTGTGTGCCTGTAATCGAAGGTAGCGTGGTCGAGCGGTCTAAGCCGCTGGATTTAGGCTCCAGTCTCTTTTGAGGCGTGGGTTCAAATCCCACCGCTGCCAAATATTACATTTTTAGTGTATTTTGCATTATTCATAAAGGCCAAATTGTCCATTTGTCAACTCATATGATCACTGAAAACAGAGTCACGTTCATGGCTCTTTTTGTTTGGGATTTAAAATGGGCTTTTTTTTTACTTCAAAGTGGCAAGTAAAATTTGCCACGCATGAACAGCTGTTAATCAAGCCAATAATAACTCTTATAGAAAAGAACATCCTGCTTCAGCTTTAAAGCACCCAAAACATTTCTTAAGACGTCTACTGAATTGGATAAAACAACACCTCACTTTGAGAATTCCAAAATGTATTTGTACTTACTGCAAATGAATCATTCCTCTGCTGCAGGTAAAATCTCCTCTTCTCAAGTCTCGGTAGAAGACCTCTAGTCCATTGTGGTTTTTAAACGACAACAACAGAAATTGCAGGTACTCGTCACGCTTCGAAAGACAATTTACCCCCACCGTGAAAAAAAGGCAGAAAAAAATGAAACCAACTGTACGTGTTCCAGTTAAATCACCCAAAACATTTCTTAAAACGTCTACTTAATTGGATAAAACAACAACTCACTTTGATAATTTCATAAATGTATTTGTGCTTACTCCAAAGGAATCGTCTACCTAATTGGATAAAACAACATCTCACTTTGAGAATTCCAAAATGTATTTGTACTTACTTCAAAGGAATCATTCCTCTGCTGTAGGTAAAATCTCCTCTACTCAAGTCTCAGTCGAAGATTTCTTGTCCTTTGTGGTTTTCAAACAACAACAACAGAAATTGCAGGTACTTGTGACCCTTCGACAGACAATTTAACCCCACCGTAAAAAGAAGTGGGAAAAAAACTGAAGCCAACTGTACGTGTTCCTGATAATAAGCTGTGTGCCTGTAATCGAAGGTAGCGTGGCCGAGCGGTCTAAGGCGCTGGGTTTAGGCTCCAGTCTCTTTGGAGGCGTGGGTTCAAATCCCACCGCTGCCAAATATTACATTTTTAGTGTATTGTGCATTATTCATAAAGGCCAAATTGTCCATTTGTCAACTCATATGATCACTGAAAACAGAGTCACGTTCATGGCTCTTTTTGTTTGGGATTTAAAATGGGCTTTTTTTTTACTTCAAAGTGGCAAGTAAAATTTGCCACGCATGAACAGCTGTTAATCAAGCCAATAATAACTCTTATAGAAAAGAACATCCTGCTTCAGCTTTAAAGCACCCAAAACATTTCTTAAGACGTCTACTGAATTGGATAAAACAACACCTCACTTTGAGAATTCCAAAATGTATTTGTACTTACTGCAAATGAATCATTCCTCTGCTGCAGGTAAAATCTCCTCTTCTCAAGTCTCGGTAGAAGACCTCTAGTCCATTGTGGTTTTTAAACGACAACAACAGAAATTGCAGGTACTCGTCACGCTTCGAAAGACAATTTACCCCCACCGTGAAAAAAAGGCAGAAAAAAATGAAACCAACTGTACGTGTTCCAGTTAAATCACCCAAAACATTTCTTAAAACGTCTACTTAATTGGATAAAACAACAACTCACTTTGATAATTCCATAAATGTATTTGTGCTTACTCCAAAGGAATCGTCTACCTAATTGGATAAAACAACATCTCACTTTGAGAATTCCAAAATGTATTTGTACTTACTTCAAAGGAATCATTCCTCTGCTGTTGGTAAAATCTCCTCTACTCAAGTCTCAGTCGAAGATTTCTTGTCCTTTGTGGTTTTCAAACAACAACAACAGAAATTGCAGGTACTTGTGACCCTTCGACAGACAATTTAACCCCACCGTGAAAAAAAGTGGGAAAAAAACTGAAACCAACTGTACGTGTTCCTGACAATAAGCTGTGTGCCTCTAATCGAAGGTAGCGTGGCCGAGCGTTCTAAGGCGCTGGATTTAGGCTCCAGTCTCTTTGGAAGCGTGGGTTCAAATCCCACCGCTGCCAAATATTACATTTTTAGTGTATTGTGCATTATTCATAAAGGCCAAATTGTCCATTTGTCAACTCATATGATCACTGAAAACAGAGTCACGTTCATGGCTCTTTTTGTTTGGGATTTAAAATGGGCTTTTTTTTACTTCAAAGTGGCAAGTAAAATTTGCCACGCATGAACAGCTGTTAATCAAGCCAATAATAACTCTTATAGAAAAGAACATCCTGCTTCAGCTTTAAAGCACCCAAAACATTTCTTAAGACGTCTACTGAATTGGATAAAACAACACCTCACTTTGAGAATTCCAAAATGTATTTGTACTTACTGCAAATGAATCATTCCTCTGCTGCAGGTAAAATCTCCTCTTCTCAAGTCTCGGTAGAAGACCTCTAGTCCATTGTGGTTTTTAAACGACAACAACAGAAATTGCAGGTACTCGTCACGCTTCGAAAGACAATTTACCCCCACCGTGAAAAAAAGGCAGAAAAAAATGAAACCAACTGTACGTGTTCCAGTTAAATCACCCAAAACATTTCTTAAAACTTCTACTTAATTGGATAAAACAACAACTCACTTTGATAATTCCATAAATGTATTTGTGCTTACTCCAAAGGAATCGTCTACCTAATTGGATAAAACAACATCTCACTTTGAGAATTCCAAAATGTATTTGTACTTACTTCAAAGGAATCATTCCTCTGCTGTAGGTAAAATCTCCTCTACTCAAGTCTCAGTCGAAGATTTCTTGTCCTTTGTGGTTTTCAAACAACAACAGAAATTGCAGGTACTTGTGACCCTTCGACAGACAATTTAACCCCACCGTAAAAAGAAGTGGGAAAAAAACTGAAGCCAACTGTACGTGTTCCTGATAATAAGCTGTGTCCCTGTAATCGAAGGTAGCGTGGCCGAGCGGTCTAAGGCGCTGGATTTAGGCTCCAGTCTCTTTGGAGGCGTGGGTTCAAATCCCACCGCTGCCAAATATTACATTTTTAGTGTATTGTGCATTATTCATAAAGGCCAAATTGTCCATTTGTCAACTCATATGATCACTGAAAACAGAGTCACGTTCATGGCTCTTTTTGTTTGGGATTTAAAATGGGCTTTTTTTTTACTTCAAAGTGGCAAGTAAAATTTGCCACGCATGAACAGCTGTTAATCAAGCCAATAATAACTCTTATAGAAAAGAACATCCTGCTTCAGCTTTAAAGCACCCAAAACATTTCTTAAGACGTCTACTGAATTGGATAAAACAACACCTCACTTTGAGAATTCCAAAATGTATTTGTACTTACTGCAAATGAATCATTCCTCTGCTGCAGGTAAAATCTCCTCTTCTCAAGTCTCGGTAGAAGACCTCTAGTCCATTGTGGTTTTTAAACGACAACAACAGAAATTGCAGGTACTCGTCACGCTTCGAAAGACAATTTACCCCCACCGTGAAAAAAAGGCAGAAAAAAATTAAACCAACTGTACGTGTTCCAGTTAAATCACCCAAAACATTTCTTAAAACGTCTACTTAATTGGATAAAACAACAACTCACTTTGATAATTCCATAAATGTATTTGTGCTTACTCCAAAGGAATCGTCTACCTAATTGGATAAAACAACATCTCACTTTGAGAATTCCAAAATGTATTTGTACTTACTTCAAAGGAAGGCAGAAAAAAATGAAACCAACTGTACGTGTTCCAGTTAAATCACCCAAAACATTAATTGGATAAAACAACAACTCACTTTGATAATTCCATAAATGTATTTGTGCTTACTCCAAAGGAATCGTCTACCTAATTGGATAAAACAACATCTCACTTTGAGAATTCCAAAATGTATTTGTACTTACTTCAAAGGAATCATTCCTCTGCTGTAGGTAAAATCTCCTCTACTCAAGTCTCAGTCGAAGATTTTTTGTCCTTTGTGGTTTTCAAACAACAACAACAGAAATTGCAGGTACTTGTGACCCTTCGACAGAAAATTTAACCACATCGTAATAAGAAGTGGGAAAAAAACTGAAGCCAACTGTACGTGTTCCTGATAATAAGCTGTGTGCCTGTAATCGAAGGTAGCGTGGTCGAGCGGTCTAAGGCGCTGGATTTAGGCTCCAGTCTCTTTTGAGGTGTGGGTTCAAATCCCACCGCTGCCAAATATTACATTTTTAGTGTATTTTGCATTATTCATAAAGGCCAAATTGTCCATTTGTCAACTCATATGATCACTGAAAACAGAGTCACGTTCATGGCTCTTTTTGTTTGGGATTTAAAATGGGCTTTTTTTTTACTTCAAAGTGGCAAGTAAAATTTGCCACGCATGAACAGCTGTTAATCAAGCCAATAATAACTCTTATAGAAAAGAACATCCTGCTCCAGCTTTAAAGCACCCAAAACATTTCTTAAGACGTCTACTGAATTGGATAAAACAACACCTCACTTTGAGAATTCCAAAATGTATTTGTACTTACTGCAAATGAATCATTCCTCTGCTGCAGGTAAAATCTCCTCTTCTCAAGTCTCGGTAGAAGACCTCTAGTCCATTGTGGTTTTTAAACGACAACAACAGAAATTGCAGGTACTCGTCACGCTTCGAAAGACAATTTACCCCCACCGTGAAAAAAAGGCAGAAAAAAATGAAACCAACTGTACGTGTTCCAGTTAAATCACCCAAAACATTTCTTAAAACTTCTACTTAATTGGATAAAACAACAACTCACTTTGATAATTCCATAAATGTATTTGTGCTTACTCCAAAGGAATCGTCTACCTAATTGGATAAAACAACATCTCACTTTGAGAATTCCAAAATGTATTTGTACTTACTTCAAAGGAATCATTCCTCTGCTGTAGGTAAAATCTCCTCTACTCAAGTCTCAGTCGAAGATTTCTTGTCCTTTGTGGTTTTCAAACAACAACAGAAATTGCAGGTACTTGTGACCCTTCGACAGACAATTTAACCCCACCGTAAAAAGAAGTGGGAAAAAAACTGAAGCCAACTGTACGTGTTCCTGATAATAAGCTGTGTCCCTGTAATCGAAGGTAGCGTGGCCGAGCGGTCTAAGGCGCTGGATTTAGGCTCCAGTCTCTTTGGAGGCGTGGGTTCAAATCCCACCGCTGCCAAATATTACATTTTTAGTGTATTGTGCATTATTCATAAAGGCCAAATTGTCCATTTGTCAACTCATATGATCACTGAAAACAGAGTCACGTTCATGGCTCTTTTTGTTTGGGATTTAAAATGGGCTTTTTTTTTACTTCAAAGTGGCAAGTAAAATTTGCCACGCATGAACAGCTGTTAATCAAGCCAATAATAACTCTTATAGAAAAGAACATCCTGCTTCAGCTTTAAAGCACCCAAAACATTTCTTAAGACGTCTACTGAATTGGATAAAACAACACCTCACTTTGAGAATTCCAAAATGTATTTGTACTTACTGCAAATGAATCATTCCTCTGCTGCAGGTAAAATCTCCTCTTCTCAAGTCTCGGTAGAAGACCTCTAGTCCATTGTGGTTTTTAAACGACAACAACAGAAATTGCAGGTACTCGTCACGCTTCGAAAGACAATTTACCCCCACCGTGAAAAAAAGGCAGAAAAAAATTAAACCAACTGTACGTGTTCCAGTTAAATCACCCAAAACATTTCTTAAAACGTCTACTTAATTGGATAAAACAACAACTCACTTTGATAATTCCATAAATGTATTTGTGCTTACTCCAAAGGAATCGTCTACCTAATTGGATAAAACAACATCTCACTTTGAGAATTCCAAAATGTATTTGTACTTACTTCAAAGGAAGGCAGAAAAAAATGAAACCAACTGTACGTGTTCCAGTTAAATCACCCAAAACATTAATTGGATAAAACAACAACTCACTTTGATAATTCCATAAATGTATTTGTGCTTACTCCAAAGGAATCGTCTACCTAATTGGATAAAACAACATCTCACTTTGAGAATTCCAAAATGTATTTGTACTTACTTCAAAGGAATCATTCCTCTGCTGTAGGTAAAATCTCCTCTACTCAAGTCTCAGTCGAAGATTTTTTGTCCTTTGTGGTTTTCAAACAACAACAACAGAAATTGCAGGTACTTGTGACCCTTCGACAGAAAATTTAACCACATCGTAATAAGAAGTGGGAAAAAAACTGAAGCCAACTGTACGTGTTCCTGATAATAAGCTGTGTGCCTGTAATCGAAGGTAGCGTGGTCGAGCGGTCTAAGGCGCTGGATTTAGGCTCCAGTCTCTTTTGAGGTGTGGGTTCAAATCCCACCGCTGCCAAATATTACATTTTTAGTGTATTTTGCATTATTCATAAAGGCCAAATTGTCCATTTGTCAACTCATATGATCACTGAAAACAGAGTCACGTTCATGGCTCTTTTTGTTTGGGATTTAAAATGGGCTTTTTTTTTACTTCAAAGTGGCAAGTAAAATTTGCCACGCATGAACAGCTGTTAATCAAGCCAATAATAACTCTTATAGAAAAGAACATCCTGCTCCAGCTTTAAAGCACCCAAAACATTTCTTAAGACGTCTACTGAATTGGATAAAACAACACCTCACTTTGAGAATTCCAAAATGTATTTGTACTTACTGCAAATGAATCATTCCTCTGCTGCAGGTAAAATCTCCTCTTCTCAAGTCTCGGTAGAAGACCTCTAGTCCATTGTGGTTTTTAAACGACAACAACAGAAATTGCAGGTACTCGTCACGCTTCGAAAGACAATTTACCCCCACCGTGAAAAAAAGGCAGAAAAAAATGAAACCAACTGTACGTGTTCCAGTTAAATCACCCAAAACATTTCTTAAAACGTCTACTTAATTGGATAAAACAACAACTCACTTTGATAATTCCATAAATGTATTTGTGCTTACTCCAAAGGAATCGTCTACCTAATTGGATAAAACAACATCTCACTTTGAGAATTCCAAAATGTATTTGTACTTACTTCAAAGGAATCATTCCTCTGCTGTTGGTAAAATCTCCTCTACTCAAGTCTCAGTCGAAGATTTCTTGTCCTTTGTGGTTTTCAAACAACAACAACAGAAATTGCAGGTACTTGTGACCCTTCGACAGACAATTTAACCCCACCGTGAAAAAAAGTGGGAAAAAAACTGAAACCAACTGTACGTGTTCCTGACAATAAGCTGTGTGCCTGTAATCGAAGGTAGCGTGGCCGAGCGGTCTAAGGTGCTGGATTTAGTCTCCAGTCTCTTTGGAAGCGTGGGTTCAAATCCCACCGCTGCCAAATATTACATTTTTAGTGTATTGTGCATTATTCATAAAGGCCAAATTGTCCATTTGTCAACTCATATGATCACTGAAAACAGAGTCACGTTCATGGCTCTTTTTGTTTGGGATTTAAAATGGGCTTTTTTTTACTTCAAAGTGGCAAGTAAAATTTGCCACGCATGAACAGCTGTTAATCAAGCCAATAATAACTCTTATAGAAAAGAACATCCTGCTTCAGCTTTAAAGCACCCAAAACATTTCTTAAGACGTCTACTGAATTGGATAAAACAACACCTCACTTTGAGAATTCCAAAATGTATTTGTACTTACTGCAAATGAATCATTCCTCTGCTGCAGGTAAAATCTCCTCTTCTCAAGTCTCGGTAGAAGACCTCTAGTCCATTGTGGTTTTTAAACGACAACAACAGAAATTGCAGGTACTCGTCACGCTTCGAAAGACAATTTACCCCCACCGTGAAAAAAAGGCAGAAAAAAATGAAACCAACTGTACGTGTTCCAGTTAAATCACCCAAAACATTTCTTAAAACTTCTACTTAATTGGATAAAACAACAACTCACTTTGATAATTCCATAAATGTATTTGTGCTTACTCCAAAGGAATCGTCTACCTAATTGGATAAAACAACATCTCACTTTGAGAATTCCAAAATGTATTTGTACTTACTTCAAAGGAATCATTCCTCTGCTGTAGGTAAAATCTCCTCTACTCAAGTCTCAGTCGAAGATTTCTTGTCCTTTGTGGTTTTCAAACAACAACAGAAATTGCAGGTACTTGTGACCCTTCGACAGACAATTTAACCCCACCGTAAAAAGAAGTGGGAAAAAAACTGAAGCCAACTGTACGTGTTCCTGATAATAAGCTGTGTGCCTGTAATCGAAGGTAGCGTGGCCGAGCGGTCTAAGGCGCTGGATTTAGGCTCCAGTCTCTTTGGAGGCGTGGGTTCAAATCCCACCGCTGCCAAATATTACATTTTTAGTGTATTGTGCATTATTCATAAAGGCCAAATTGTCCATTTGTCAACTCATATGATCACTGAAAACAGAGTCACGTTCATGGCTCTTTTTGTTTGGGATTTAAAATGGGCTTTTTTTTTACTTCAAAGTGGCAAGTAAAATTTGCCACGCATGAACAGCTGTTAATCAAGCCAATAATAACTCTTATAGAAAAGAACATCCTGCTTCAGCTTTAAAGCACCCAAAACATTTCTTAAGACGTCTACTGAATTGGATAAAACAACACCTCACTTTGAGAATTCCAAAATGTATTTGTACTTACTGCAAATGAATCATTCCTCTGCTGCAGGTAAAATCTCCTCTTCTCAAGTCTCGGTAGAAGACCTCTAGTCCATTGTGGTTTTTAAACGACAACAACAGAAATTGCAGGTACTCGTCACGCTTCGAAAGACAATTTACCCCCACCGTGAAAAAAAGGCAGAAAAAAATTAAACCAACTGTACGTGTTCCAGTTAAATCACCCAAAACATTTCTTAAAACGTCTACTTAATTGGATAAAACAACAACTCACTTTGATAATTCCATAAATGTATTTGTGCTTACTCCAAAGGAATCGTCTACCTAATTGGATAAAACAACATCTCACTTTGAGAATTCCAAAATGTATTTGTACTTACTTCAAAGGAATCATTCCTCTGCTGTAGGTAAAATCTCCTCTACTCAAGTCTCAGTCGAAGATTTTTTGTCCTTTGTGGTTTTCAAACAACAACAACAGAAATTGCAGGTACTTGTGACCCTTTGACAGAAAATTTAACCACATCGTAATAAGAAGTGGGAAAAAAACTGAAGCCAACTGTACGTGTTCCTGATAATAAGCTGTGTGCCTGTAGTCGAAGGTAGCGTGGTCGAGCGGTCTAAGGCGCTGGATTTAGGCTCCAGTCTCTTTGGAAGCGTGGGTTCAAATCCCACCGCTGGCAAATATTACATTTTTAGTGTATTGTGCATTATTCATAAAGGCCAAATTGTCCATTTGTCAACTCATATGATCACTGAAAACAGAGTCACGTTCATGGCTCTTTTTGTTTGGGATTTAAAATGGGCTTTTTTTTTACTTCAAAGTGGCAAGTAAAATTTGCCACGCATGAACAGCTGTTAATCAAGCCAATAATAACTCTTATAGAAAAGAACATCCTGCTTCAGCTTTAAAGCACCCAAAACATTTCTTAAGACGTCTACTGAATTGGATAAAACAACACCTCACTTTGAGAATTCCAAAATGTATTTGTACTTACTGCAAATGAATCATTCCTCTGCTGCAGGTAAAATCTCCTCTTCTCAAGTCTCGGTAGAAGACCTCTAGTCCATTGTGGTTTTTAAACGACAACAACAGAAATTGCAGGTACTCGTCACGCTTCGAAAGACAATTTACCCCCACCGTGAAAAAAAGGCAGAAAAAAATGAAACCAACTGTACGTGTTCCAGTTAAATCACCCAAAACATTTCTTAAAACGTCTACTTAATTGGATAAAACAACAACTCACTTTGATAATTCCATAAATGTATTTGTGCTTACTCCAAAGGAATCGTCTACCTAATTGGATAAAACAACATCTCACTTTGAGAATTCCAAAATGTATTTGTACTTACTTCAAAGGAATCATTCCTCTGCTGTAGGTAAAATCTCCTCTACTCAAGTCTCAGTCGAAGATTTTTTGTCCTTTGTGGTTTTCAAACAACAACAACAGAAATTGCAGGTACTTGTGACCCTTCGACAGAAAATTTAACCACATCGTAATAAGAAGTGGGAAAAAAACTGAAGCCAACTGTACGTGTTCCTGATAATAAGCTGTGTGCCTGTAATCGAAGGTAGCGTGGTCGAGCGGTCTAAGGCGCTGGATTTAGGCTCCAGTCTCTTTTGAGGCGTGGGTTCAAATCCCACCGCTGCCAAATATTACATTTTTAGTGTATTTTGCATTATTCATAAAGGCCAAATTGTCCATTTGTCAACTCATATGATCACTGAAAACAGAGTCACGTTCATGGCTCTTTTTGTTTGGGATTTAAAATGGGCTTTTTTTTTACTTCAAAGTGGCAAGTAAAATTTGCCACGCATGAACAGCTGTTAATCAAGCCAATAATAACTCTTATAGAAAAGAACATCCTGCTTCAGCTTTAAAGCACCCAAAACATTTCTTAAGACGTCTACTGAATTGGATAAAACAACACCTCACTATGAGAATTCCAAAATGTATTTGTACTTACTGCAAATGAATCATTCCTCTGCTGCAGGTAAAATCTCCTCTTCTCAAGTCTCGGTAGAAGACCTCTAGTCCATTGTGGTTTTTAAACGACAACAACAGAAATTGCAGGTACTCGTCACGCTTCGAAAGACAATTTACCCCCACCGTGAAAAAAAGGCAGAAAAAAATGAAACCAACTGTACGTGTTCCAGTTAAATCACCCAAAACATTTCTTAAAACGTCTACTTAATTGGATAAAACAACAACTCACTTTGATAATTCCATAAATGTATTTGTGCTTACTCCAAAGGAATCTACTACCTAATTGGATAAAACAACATCTCACTTTGAGAATTCCAAAATGTATTTGTACTTACTTCAAAGGAATCATTCCTCTGCTGTAGGTAAAATCTCCTCTACTCAAGTCTCAGTCGAAGAATTCTTGTCCTTTGTGGTTTTCAAACAACAACAACAGAAATTGCAGGTACTTGTGACCCTTCGACAGAAAATTTAACCCCACCGTGAAAAGAAGTGGGAAAAAAACTGAAACCAATTGTACGTGTTCCTGATAATAAGCTGTGTGCCTGTAATCAAAGGTAGCGTGGCCGAGCGGTCTAAGGCGCTGGAATTAGGCTCCAGTCTCTTTGGAGGCGTGGGTTCAAATCCCACCGCTGCCAAATATTACATTTTTAGTGTATTGTGCATTATTCATAAAGGCCAAATTGTCCATTTGTCAACTCATATGATCACTGAAAACAGAGTCACGTTCATGGCTCTTTTTGTTTGGGATTTAAAATGGGCTTTTTTTTTTACTTCAAAGTGGCAAGTAAAATTTGCCACGCATGAACAGCTGTTAATCAAGCCAATAATAACTCTTATAGAAAAGAACATCCTGCTTCAGCTTTAAAGCACCCAAAACATTTCTTAAGACGTCTACTGAATTGGATAAAACAACACCTCACTTTGAGAATTCCAAAATGTATTTGTACTTACTGCAAATGAATCATTCCTCTGCTGCAGGTAAAATCTCCTCTTCTCAAGTCTCGGTAGAAGACCTCTAGTCCATTGTGGTTTTTAAACGACAACAACAGAAATTGCAGGTACTCGTCACGCTTCGAAAGACAATTTACCCCCACCGTGAAAAAAAGGCAGAAAAAAATGAAACCAACTGTACGTGTTCCAGTTAAATCACCCAAAACATTTCTTAAAACGTCTACTTAATTGGATAAAACAACAACTCACTTTGATAATTTCATAAATGTATTTGTGCTTACTCCAAAGGAATCGTCTACCTAATTGGATAAAACAACATCTCACTTTGAGAATTCCAAAATGTATTTGTACTTACTTCAAAGGAATCATTCCTCTGCTGTAGGTAAAATCTCCTCTACTCAAGTCTCAGTCGAAGATTTCTTGTCCTTTGTGGTTTTCAAACAACAACAACAGAAATTGCAGGTACTTGTGACCCTTCGACAGACAATTTAACCCCATCGTAAAAAGAAGTGGGAAAAAAACTGAAGCCAACTGTACGTGTTCCTGATAATAAGCTGTGTGCCTGTAATCGAAGGTAGCATGGCCGAGCGGTCTAAGGCGCTGGGTTTAGGCTCCAGTCTCTTTGGAGGCGTGGGTTCAAATCCCACCGCTGCCAAATATTACATTTTTAGTGTATTGTGCATTATTCATAAAGGCCAAATTGTCCATTTGTCAACTCATATGATCACTGAAAACAGAGTCACGTTCATGGCTCTTTTTGTTTGGGATTTAAAATGGGCTTTTTTTTACTTCAAAGTGGCAAGTAAAATTTGCCACGCATGAACAGCTGTTAATCAAGCCAATAATAACTCTTATAGAAAAGAACATCCTGCTTCAGCTTTAAAGCACCCAAAACATTTCTTAAGACGTCTACTGAATTGGATAAAAAAACACCTCACTTTGAGAATTCCAAAATGTATTTGTACTTACTGCAAATGAATCATTCCTCTGCTGCAGGTAAAATCTCCTCTTCTCAAGTCTCGGTAGAAGACCTCTAGTCCATTGTGGTTTTTAAACGACAACAACAGAAATTGCAGGTACTCGTCACGCTTCGAAAGACAATTTACCCCCACCGTGAAAAAAAGGCAGAAAAAAATGAAACCAACTGTACGTGTTCCAGTTAAATCACCCAAAACATTTCTTAAAACGTCTACTTAATTGGATAAAACAACAACTCACTTTGATAATTCCATAAATGTATTTGTGCTTACTCCAAAGGAATCGTCTACCTAATTGGATAAAACAACATCTCACTTTGAGAATTCCAAAATGTATTTGTACTTACTTCAAAGGAATCATTCCTCTGCTGTAGGTAAAATCTCCTCTACTCAAGTCTCAGTCGAAGATTTCTTGTCCTTTGTGGTTTTCAAACAACAACAACAGAAATTGCAGGTACTTGTGACCCTTCGACAGACAATTTAACCCCACCGTAAAAAGAAGTGGGAAAAAAACTGAAGCCAACTGTACGTGTTCCTGATAATAAGCTGTGTGCCTGTAATCGAAGGTAGCGTGGCCGAGCGGTCTAAGGCGCTGGATTTAGGCTCCAGTCTCTTTGGAGGCGTGGGTTCAAATCCCACCGCTGCCAAATATTACATTTTTAGTGTATTGTGCATTAATCATATAGGCCAAATTGTCCATTTGTCAACTCATATGATCACTGAAAACAGAGTCACGTTCATGGCTCTTTTTGTTTGGGATTTAAAATGGGCTTTTTTTTACTTCAAAGTGGCAAGTAAAATTTGCCACGCATGAACAGCTGTTAATCAAGCCAATAATAACTCTTATAGAAAAGAACATCCTGCTTCAGCTTTAAAGCACCCAAAACATTTCTTAAGACGTCTACTGAATTGGATAAAACAACACCTCACTTTGAGAATTCCAAAATGTATTTGTACTTACTGCAAATGAATCATTCCTCTGCTGCAGGTAAAATCTCCTCTTCTCAAGTCTTGGTAGAAGACCTCTAGTCCATTGTGGTTTTTAAATGACAACAACAGAAATTGCAGGTACTCGTCACGCTTCGAAAGACAATTTACCCCCACCGTGAAAAAAAGGCAGAAAAAAATGAAACCAACTGTACGTGTTCCAGTTAAATCACCCAAAACATTTATTAAAACGTCTACTTAATTGGATAAAACAACAACTCACTTTGATAATTCCATAAATGTATTTGTGCTTACTCCAAAGGAATCGTCTACCTAATTGGATAAAACAACATCTCACTTTGAGAATTCCAAAATGTATTTGTATTTACTTCAAAGGAATCATTCCTCTGCTGTAGGTAAAATCGCCTCTACTCAAGTCTCAGTCGAAGATTTCTTGTCCTTTGTGGTTTTCAAACAACAACAACAGAAATTGCAGGTACTTGTGACCCTTCGACAGACAATTTAACCCCACCGTAAAAAGAAGTGGGGAAAAAACTGAAGCCAACTGTACGTGTTCCTGATAATAAGCTGTGGGCCTGTAATCGAAGGTACCGTGGCCGAGTGGTCTAAGGCGCTGGATTTAGGCTCCAGTCTCTTTGGAGGTGTGGGTTCAAATCCCACCGCTGCCAAATATTACATTTTTAGTGTATTGTGCATTATTCATAAAGGCCAAATTGTCCATTTGTCAACTCATATGATCACTGAAAACAGAGTCACGTTCATGGCTCTTTTTGTTTGGGATTTAAAATGGGCTTTTTTTTTACTTCAAAGTGGCAAGTGAAATTTGCCACGCATGAACAGCTGTTAATCAAGCCAATAATAACTCTTATAGAAAAGAACATCCTGCTTCAGCTTTAAAGCACCCAAAACATTTCTTAAGACGTCTACTGAATTGGATAAAACAACACCTCACTTTGAGAATTCCAAAATGTATTTGTACTTACTGCAAATGAATCATTCCTCTGCTGCAGGTAAAATCTCCTCTTCTCAAGTCTCGGTAGAAGACCTCTAGTCCATTGTGGTTTTTAAACGACAACAACAGAAATTGGATAAAACAACATCTCACTTTGAGAATTCCAAAATGTATTTGTACTTACTTCAAAGGAATCATTTTTTCTCCTCTACTCAAGTCTCAGTCGAAGATTTCTTGTCCTTTGTGGTTTTCAAACAACAACAACAGAAATTGCAGGTACTTGTGACCCTTCGACAGACAATTTAACCCCACCGTGAGTAAAAAGTAGTGGGAAAAAAACTGAAACCAACTGTACGTGTTCCTGATAATAAGCTGTGTGCCTGTAATCGAAGGTAGCGTGGCCGAGCGGTCTAAGGTGCTGGATTTAGGCTCCAGTCTCTTTGGAGGCGTGGGTTCAAATCCCACCGCTGCCAAATATTACATTTTTAGTGTATTGTGCATTATTCATAAAGGCCAAATTGTCCATTTGTCAACTCATATGATCACTGAAAACAGAGTCACGTTCATGGCTCTTTTTGTTTGGGATTTAAAATGGGCTTTTTTTTTACTTCAAAGTGGCAAGTAAAATTTGCCACGCATGAACAGCTGTTAATCAAGCCAATAATAACTCTTATAGAAAAGAACATCCTGCTTCAGCTTTAAAGCACCCAAAACATTTCTTAAGACGTCTACTGAATTGGATAAAACAACACCTCACTTTGAGAATTCCAAAATGTATTTGTACTTACTGCAAATGAATCATTCCTCTGCTGCAGGTAAAATCTCCTCTTCTCAAGTCTCGGTAGAAGACCTCTAGTCCATTGTGGTTTTTAAACGACAACAACAGAAATTGCAGGTACTCGTCACGCTTCGAAAGACAATTTACCCCCACCGTGAAAAAAAGGCAGAAAAAAATGAAACCAACTGTACGTGTTCCAGTTAAATCACCCAAAACATTTCTTAAAACGTCTACTTAATTGGATAAAACAACAACTCACTTTGATAATTCCATAAATGTATTTGTGCTTACTCCAAAGGAATCGTCTACCTAATTGGATAAAACAACATCTCACTTTGAGAATTCCAAAATGTATTTGTATTTACTTCAAAGGAATCATTCCTCTGCTGTAGGTAAAATCTCCTCTACTCAAGTCTCAGTCGAAGATTTCTTGTCCTTTGTGGTTTTCAAACAACAACAACAGAAATTGCAGGTACTTGTGACCCTTCGACAGACAATTTAACCCCACCGTAAAAAGAAGTGGGAAAAAAACTGAAGCCAACTGTACGTGTTCCTGATAATAAGCTGTGTGCCTGAAATCGAAGGTACCGTGGCCGAGTGGTCTAAGGCGCTGGATTTAGGCTCCAGTCTCTTTGGAGGTGTGGGTTCAAATCCCACCGCTGCCAAATATTACATTTTTAGTGTATTGTGCATTATTCATAAAGGCCAAATTGTCCATTTGTCAACTCATATGATCACTGAAAACAGAGTCACGTTCATGGCTCTTTTTGTTTGGGATTTAAAATGGGCTTTTTTTTTACTTCAAAGTGGCAAGTAAAATTTGCCACGCATGAACAGCTGTTAATCAAGCCAATAATAACTCTTATAGAAAAGAACATCCTGCTTCAGCTTTAAAGCACCCAAAACATTTCTTAAGACGTCTACTGAATTGGATAAAACAACACCTCACTTTGAGAATTCCAAAATGTATTTGTACTTACTGCAAATGAATCATTCCTCTGCTGCAGGTAAAATCTCCTCTTCTCAAGTCTCGGTAGAAGACCTCTAGTCCATTGTGGTTTTTAAACGACAACAACAGAAATTGGATAAAACAACATCTCACTTTGAGAATTCCAAAATGTATTTGTACTTACTTCAAAGGAATCATTTTTTCTCCTCTACTCAAGTCTCAGTCGAAGATTTCTTGTCCTTTGTGGTTTTCAAACAACAACAACAGAAATTGCAGGTACTTGTGACCCTTCGACAGACAATTTAACCCCACCGTGAGTAAAAAGTAGTGGGAAAAAAACTGAAACCAACTGTACGTGTTCCTGATAATAAGCTGTGTGCCTGTAATCGAAGGTAGCGTGGCCGAGCGGTCTAAGGCGCTGGATTTAGGCTCCAGTCTCTTTGGAGGCGTGGGTTCAAATCCCACCGCTGCCAAATATTACATTTTTAGTGTATTGTGCATTATTCATAAAGGCCAAATTGTCCATTTGTCAACTCATATGATCACTGAAAACAGAGTCACGTTCATGGCTCTTTTTGTTTGGGATTTAAAATGGGCTTTTTTTTTACTTCAAAGTGGCAAGTAAAATTTGCCACGCATGAACAGCTGTTAATCAAGCCAATAATAACTCTTATAGAAAAGAACATCCTGCTTCAGCTTTAAAGCACCCAAAACATTTCTTAAGACGTCTACTGAATTGGATAAAACAACACCTCACTTTGAGAATTCCAAAATGTATTTGTACTTACTGCAAATGAATCATTCCTCTGCTGCAGGTAAAATCTCCTCTTCTCAAGTCTCGGTAGAAGACCTCTAGTCCATTGTGGTTTTTAAACGACAACAACAGAAATTGCAGGTACTCGTCACGCTTCGAAAGACAATTTACCCCCACCGTGAAAAAAAGGCAGAAAAAAATGAAACCAACTGTACGTGTTCCAGTTAAATCACCCAAAACATTTCTTAAAACGTCTACTTAATTGGATAAAACAACAACTCACTTTGATAATTCCATAAATGTATTTGTGCTTACTCCAAAGGAATTGTCTACCTAATTGGATAAAACAACATCTCACTTTGAGAATTCCAAAATGTATTTGTACTTACTTCAAAGGAATCATTCCTCTGCTGTAGGTAAAATCTCCTCTACTCAAGTCTCAGTCGAAGATTTTTTGTCCTTTGTGGTTTTCAAACAACAACAACAGAAATTGCAGGTACTTGTGACCCTTCGACAGAAAATTTAACCACATCGTAATAAGAAGTGGGAAAAAAACTGAAGCCAACTGTACGTGTTCCTGATAATAAGCTGTGTGCCTGTAATCGAAGGTAGCGTGGTCGAGCGGTCTAAGGCGCTGGATTTAGGCTCCAGTCTCTTTGGAAGCGTGGGTTCAAATCCCACCGCTGCCAAATATTACATTTTTAGTGTATTGTGCATTATTCATAAAGGCCAAATTGTCCATTTGTCAACTCATATGATCACTGAAAACAGAGTCACGTTCATGGCTCTTTTTGTTTGGGATTTAAAATGGGCTTTTTTTTTACTAAAAAGTGGCAAGTAAAATTTGCCACGCATGAACAGCTGTTAATCAAGCCAATAATAACTCTTATAGAAAAGAACATCCTGCTTCAGCTTTAAAGCACCCAAAACATTTCTTAAGACGTCTACTGAATTGGATAAAACAACACCTCACTTTGAGAATTCCAAAATGTATTTGTACTTACTGCAAATGAATCATTCCTCTGCTGCAGGTAAAATCTCCTCTTCTCAAGTCTCGGTAGAAGACCTCTAGTCCATTGTGGTTTTTAAATGACAACAACAGAAATTGCAGGTACTCGTCACGCTTCGAAAGACAATTTACCCCCACCGTGAAAAAAAGGCAGAAAAAAATGAAACCAACTGTACGTGTTCCAGTTAAATCACCCAAAACATTTCTTAAAACGTCTACTTAATTGGATAAAACAACAACTCACTTTGATAATTCCATAAATGTATTTGTGCTTACTCCAAAGGAATCGTCTACCTAATTGGATAAAACAACATCTCACTTTGAGAATTCCAAAATGTATTTGTACTTACTTCAAAGGAATCATTCCTCTGCTGTAGGTAAAATCTCCCCTACTCAAGTCTCAGTCGAAGATTTCTTGTCCTTTGTGGTTTTCAAACAACAACAACAGAAATTGCAGGTACTTGTGACCCTTCGACAGACAATTTAACCCCACCGTGAAAAGAAGTGGGAAAAAAACTGAAACCAACTGTACGTGTTCCTGATAATAAGCTGTGCGCCTGTAATCGAAGGTAGCGTGGCCGAGCGGTCTAAGGCGCTGGATTTAGGCTCCAGTCTCTTTGGAGGTGTGGGTTCAACTCCCACTGCTGCCAAATATTACATTTTTAGTGTATTGTGCATTATTCATAAAGGCCAAATTGTCAAGTCTCGGTAGAAGACCTCTAGTCCATTGTGGTTTTTAAACGACAACAACAGAAATTGCAGGTACTCGTCACGCTTCGACAGACAATTTACCCCCACCGTGAAAAAAAGGCAGAAAAAAATGAAACCAACTGTACGTGTTCCAGTTAAATCACCCAAAACATTTCTTAAAACGTCTACTTAATTGGATAAAACAACAACTCACTTTGATAATTCCATAAATGTATTTGTGCTTACTCCAAAGGAATCGTCTACCTAATTGGATAAAACAACATCTCACTTTGAGAATTCCAAAATGTATTTGTACTTACTTCAAAGGAATCATTCCTCTGCTGTAGGTAAAATCTCCTCTACTCAAGTCTCAGTTGAAGATTTCTTGTCCTTTGTGGTTTTCAAACAACAACAACAGAAATTGCAGGTACTTGTGACCCTTCGACAGACAATTTAACCCCACCGTGAAAAGAAGTGGGAAAAAAACTGAAACCAACTGTACGTGTTCCTGATAATAAGCTGTGTGCCTGTAATCGAAGGTAGCGTGGCCGAGCGGTCTAAGGCGCTGGATTTAGGCTCCAGTCTCTTTGGAGGCGTGGGTTCAAATCCCACCGCTGCCAAATATTACATTTTTAGTGTATTGTGCATTATTCATAAAGGCCAAATTGTCCATTTGTCAACTCATATGATCACTGAAAACAGAGTCACGTTCATGGCTCTTTTTGTTTGGGATTTAAAATGGGCTTTTTTTTTACTTCAAAGTGGCAAGTAAAATTTGCCACGCATGAACAGCTGTTAATCAAGCCAATAATAACTCTTATAGAAAAGAACATCCTGCTTCAGCTTTAAAGCACCCAAAACATTTCTTAAGACGTCTACTGAATTGGATAAAACAACACCTCACTTTGAGAATTCCAAAATGTATTTGTACTTACTGCAAATGAATCATTCCTCTGCTGCAGGTAAAATCTCCTCTTCTCAAGTCTCGGTAGAAGACCTCTAGTCCATTGTGGTTTTTAAACGACAACAACAGAAATTGCAGGTACTCGTCACGCTTCGAAAGACAATTTACCCCCACCGTGAAAAAAAGGCAGAAAAAAATGAAACCAACTGTACGTGTTCCAGTTAAATAACCCAAAACATTTCTTAAAACGTCTACTTAATTGGATAAAACAACAACTCACTTTGATAATTCCATAAATGTATTTGTGCTTACTCCAAAGGAATCGTCTACCTAATTGGATAAAACAACATCTCACTTTGAGAATTCCAAAATGTATTTGTACTTACTTCAAAGGAATCATTCCTCTGCTGTAGGTAAAATCTCCTCTACTCAAGTCTCAGTCGAAGATTTCTTGTCCTTTGTGGTTTTCAAACAACAACAACAGAAATTGCAGGTACTTGTGACCCTTCGACAGACAATTTAACCCCACCGTAAAAAGAAGTGGGAAAAAAACTGAAGCCAACTGTATGTGTTCCTGATAATAAGCTGTGTGCCTGTAATCGAAGGTAGCGTGGCCGAGCGGTCTAAGGCGCTGGATTTAGGCTCCAGTCTCTTTGGAGGCGTGGGTTCAAATCCCACCGCTGCCAAATATTACATTTTTAGTGTATTGTGCATTATTCATAAAGGCCAAATTGTCCATTTGTCAACTCATATGATCACTGAAAACAGAGTCACGTTCATGGCTCTTTTCGTCTGGGATTTAAAATGGGCTTTTTTTTTACTTCAAAGTGGCAAGTAAAATTTGCCACGCATGAACAGCTGTTAATCAAGCCAATAATAACTCTTATAGAAAAGAACATCCTGCTTCAGCTTTAAAGCACCCAAAACATTTCTTAAGACGTCTACTGAATTGGATAAAACAACACCTCACTTTGAGAATTCCAAAATGTATTTGTACTTACTGCAAATGAATCATTCCTCTGCTGCAGGTAAAATCTCCTCTTCTCAAGTCTCGGTAGAAGACCTCTAGTCCATTGTGGTTTTTAAACGACAACAACAGAAATTGGATAAAACAACATCTCACTTTGAGAATTCCAAAATGTATTTGTACTTACTTCAAAGGAATCATTTTTTCTCCTCTACTCAAGTCTCAGTCGAAGATTTCTTGTCCTTTGTGGTTTTCAAACAACAACAACAGAAATTGCAGGTACTTGTGACCCTTCGACAGACAATTTAACCCCACCGTGAGTAAAAAGAAGTGGGAAAAAAACTGAAACCAACTGTATGTGTTCCTGATAATAAGCTGTGTGCCTGTAATCGAAGGTAGCGTGGTCGAGCGGTCTAAGGCGCTGGATTTAGGCTCCAGTCTCTTTGGAAGCGTGGGTTCAAATCCCACCGCTGCCAAATATTACATTTTTAGTGTATTGTGCATTATTCATAAAGGCCAAATTGTCCATTTGTCAACTCATATGATCACTGAAAACAGAGTCACGTTCATGGCTCTTTTTGTTTGGGATTTAAAATGGGCTTTTTTTTTACTTCAAAGTGGCAAGTAAAATTTGCCACGCATGAACAGCTGTTAATCAAGCCAATAATAACTCTTATAGAAAAGAACATCCTGCTTCAGCTTTAAAGCACCCAAAACATTTCTTAAGACGTCTACTGAATTGGATAAAACAACACCTCACTTTGAGAATTCCAAAATGTATTTGTACTTACTGCAAATGAATCATTCCTCTGCTGCAGGTAAAATCTCCTCTTCTCAAGTCTCGGTAGAAGACCTCTAGTCCATTGTGGGTTTTAAACGACAACAACAGAAATTGCAGGTACTCGTCACGCTTCGAAAGACAATTTACCCCCACCGTGAAAAAAAGGCAGAAAAAAATGAAACCAACTGTACGTGTTCCAGTTAAATCACCCAAAACATTTCTTAAAACGTCTACTTAATTGGATAAAACAACAACTCACTTTGATAATTCCATAAATGTATTTGTGCTTACTCCAAAGGAATTGTCTACCTAATTGGATAAAACAACATCTCACTTTGAGAATTCCAAAATGTATTTGTACTTACTTCAAAGGAATCATTCCTCTGCTGTAGGTAAAATCTCCTCTACTCAAGTCTCAGTCGAAGATTTCTTGTCCTTTGTGGTTTTCAAACAACAACAACAGAAATTGCAGGTACTTGTGACCCTTCGACAGACAATTTAACCCCACCGTGAAAAGAAGTGGGAAAAAAACTGAAACCAACTGTACGTGTTCCTGATAATAAGCTGTGTGCCTGTAATCGAAGGTAGCGTGGCCGAGTGGTCTAAGGCGCTGGATTTAGGCTCCAGTCTCTTTGGAGGCGTGGGTTCAAATCCCACCGCTGCCAAATATTACATTTTTAGTGTATGGTGCATTATTCATAAAGGCCAAATTGTCCATTTGTCAACTCATATGATCACTGAAAACAGAGTCACGTTCATGGCTTGGCTCTTTTTGTTTGGGATTTAAAATGGGCTTTTTTTTTACTTCAAAGTGGCAAGTAAAATTTGCCACGCATGAACAGCTGTTAATCAAGCCAATAATAACTCTTATAGAAAAGAACATCCTGCTTCAGCTTTAAAGCACCCAAAACATTTCTTAAGACGTCTACTGAATTGGATAAAACAACACCTCACTTTGAGAATTCCAAAATGTATTTGTACTTACTGCAAATGAATCATTCCTCTGCTGCAGGTAAAATCTCCTCTTCTCAAGTCTCGGTAGAAGACCTCTAGTCCATTGTTGTTTTTAAACGACAACAACAGAAATTGCAGGTACTCGTCACGCTTCGAAAGACAATTTACCCCCACCGTGAAAAAAAGGCAGAAAAAAATGAAACCAACTGCACGTGTTCCAGTTAAATCACCCAAAACATTTCTTAAAACGTCTACTTAATTGGATAAAACAACAACTCACTTTGATAATTCCATAAATGTATTTGTGCTTACTCCAAAGGAATCGTCTACCTAATTGGATAAAACAACATCTCACTTTGAGAATTCCAAAATGTATTTGTACTTACTGCAAATGAATCATTCCTCTGCTGAAGGTAAAATCTCCTCTTCTCAAGTCTCGGTAGAAGACCTCTAGTCCATTGTGGTTTTTAAACAACAACAACAGAAATTGCATGTACTCGTCACGCTTCGAAAGATAATTTACCCCCACCGTGAAAAAAAGGCAGAAAAAAATGAAACCAACTGTACGTGTTCCAGTTAAATCACCCAAAACATTTCTTAAAACGTCTACTTAATTGGATAAAACAACAACTCACTTTGATAATTCCATAAATGTATTTGTGCTTACTCCAAAGGAATTGTCTACCTAATTGGATAAAACAACATCTCACTTTGAGAATTCCAAAATGTATTTGTACTTACTTCAAAGGAATCATTCCTCTGCTGTAGGTAAAATCTCCTCTACTCAAGTCTCAGTCGAAGATTTCTTGTCCTTTGTGGTTTTCAAACAACAACAACAGAAATTGCAGGTACTTGTGACCCTTCGACAGACAATTTAACCCCACCGTAAAAAGAAGTGGGAAAAAAAACTGAAGCCAACTGTATGTGTTCCTGATAATAAGCTGTGTGCCTGTAATCGAAGGTAGCGTGGCCGAGCGGTCTAAGGCGCTGGATTTAGGCTCCAGTCTCTTTGGAGGCGTGGGTTCAAATCCCACCGCTGCCAAATATTACATTTTTAGTGTATTGTGCATTATTCATAAAGGCCAAATTGTCCATTTGTCAACTCATATGATCACTGAAAACAGAGTCACGTTCATGGCTCTTTTCGTCTGGGATTTAAAATGGGCTTTTTTTTTACTTCAAAGTGGCAAGTAAAATTTGCCACGCATGAACAGCTGTTAATCAAGCCAATAATAACTCTTATAGAAAAGAACATCCTGCTTCAGTTTTAAAGCACCCAAAACATTTCTTAAGACGTCTACTGAATTGGATAAAACAACACCTCACTTTGAGAATTCCAAAATGTATTTGTACTTACTGCAAATGAATCATTCCTCTGCTGCAGGTAAAATCTCCTCTTCTCAAGTCTCGGTAGAAGACCTCTAGTCCATTGTGGTTTTTAAACGACAACAACAGAAATTGGATAAAACAACATCTCACTTTGAGAATTCCAAAATGTATTTGTACTTACTTCAAAGGAATCATTTTTTCTCCTCTACTCAAGTCTCAGTCGAAGATTTCTTGTCCTTTGTGGTTTTCAAACAACAACAACAGAAATTGCAGGTACTTGTGACCCTTCGACAGACAATTTAACCCCACCGTGAGTAAAAAGAAGTGGGAAAAAAACTGAAACCAACTGTACGTGTTCCTGATAATAAGCTGTGTGCCTGCAATCGAAGGTAGCGTGTGCCGAGCGGTCTAAGGCGCTGGATTTAGGCTCCAGTCTCTTTGGAGGCGTGGGTTCAACTCCCACCGCTGCCAAATATTACATTTTTAGTGTATTGTGCATTATTCATAAAGGCCAAATTGTCCATTTGTCAACTCATATGATCACTGAAAACAGAGTCACGTTCATGGCTCTTTTTGTTTGGGATTTAAAATGGGCTTTTTTTTTACTTCAAAGTGGCAAGTAAAATTTGCCACGCATGAACAGCTGTTAATCAAGCCAATAATAACTCTTATAGAAAAGAACATCCTGCTTCAGCTTTAAAGCACCCAAAACATTTCTTAAGACGTCTACTGAATTGGATAAAACAACACCTCACTTTGAGAATTCCAAAATGTATTTGTACTTACTGCAAATGAATCATTCCTCTGCTGCAGGTAAAATCTCCTCTTCTCAAGTCTCGGTAGAAGACCTCTAGTCCATTGTGGTTTTTAAACGACAACAACAGAAATTGCAGGTACTCGTCACGCTTCGAAAGACATTTTACCCCCACCGTGAAAAAAAGGCAGAAAAAAATGAAACCAACTGTACGTGTTCCAGTTAAATCACCCAAAACATTTCTTAAAACGTCTACTTAATTGGATAAAACAACAACTCACTTTGATAATTCCATAAATGTATTTGTGCTTACTCCAAAGGAATCGTCTACCTAATTGGATAAAACAACATCTCACTTTGAGAATTCCAAAATGTATTTGTACTTACTTCAAAGGAATCATTCCTCTGCTGTAGGTAAAATCTCCTCTACTCAAGTCTCAGTCGAAGATTTCTTGTCCTTTGTGGTTTTCAAACAACAACAACAGAAATTGCAGGTACTTGTGACCCTTCGACAGACAATTTAACCCCACCGTGAAAAGAAGTGGGAAAAAAACTGAAACCAACTGTACGTGTTCCTGATAATAAGCTGTGTGCCTGTAATCGAAGGTAGCGTGGCCGAGCGGTCTAAGGCGCTGGATTTAGGCTCCAGTCTCTTTGGAGGCGTGGGTTCTGTGGCGAAACCAACTTCGCCACTGTGAACTGGAGAAGCCTGGTTGCTAGCCTCCTGCCCTGCGACTATGGCCCCTGGACATATTTGGGGCATATTGTATTTTATCGTGCGACTGCTGGCCCTTTAAGAACTGTCTGGGGACCTATTGAGACTTTGGGTAACAATACCCTTTAAGACTATGGCCCCTGAAAACGTATGGACTTTTATTGGTGTGTATAGCCCTTTAAGAACCGTCTGGGGACATATTGTGACTTTGGTGAACAATGCCCCTTTAAGACTATGTCCCCAGACCGGTAAAATAACTTGCCCCTGGCTTTCCCCCACTTGGTTCAGTAAATAGGGCTTACTGAACCAAGTACCACACAGGCGGACCACCCAGAAGCTAAAGTGTGCAGGCAATTTACCTCCCAGGCTGTGAGGTTACTGCCGGTTAATTGCACGTGGCGGCGGCCATCTTGGTTTCCTCGAATGCGGTCAGCGGTGTATGCTAAAGATTCTGTGGAACTAAAATCGGCTACACATTCTGCCGAACACCGCTGACCCTTACCTTCTCCCATACGGAACTTGCAGCTCCAGAGACTAAGTCCCGTTCGAAATGGGACTTAGTCGTTTTTCGGCATGAAATTGACCGACCGCACAGCCCAAATCTATGGAACTGTTTTGGGCAGGAAATTGTGCTTGCGGTCGGTCATAAAGGACTTCCAGCTAACTTTTGATCCACTGGAGGGATTTGGCTGATTTTTGGAAGTGTTTATGTTTGATGTATGCTGAGTCTGAATATGCAACTTTTATTGAAATTGAATGTATGGTTTTAAAGTTACAGTGTGTGTGTAAAAACTGTATTTTTATTGTATGTAATAATTGGTTTAACTGTTAATCTAAGGGGAGGGAATGTGTGGGAGGTACATCCCTGTGATTGGTTAATTTCATCCTCCCCCTGGGAGTGTCCTGTATGTACTTGTTTGTAATAAAAGCCAGACTGGGTGTCCCAGTCCTCAGTTCCTGTTTTACCCTCAACTTGAGTCCTGTGTCTTATTGGGGGAACCTGCTACAAGGGATTGCTATGCTAGGCATATTCCCTTGCTATAATCACTGAGCTCTTGTAAGAGCTTGTTCCTGCTTCGTTCTGAAGGGAGATAGCTGCAGCCTGCGGTGCTTATGGTGTCTGGTGGAGTGCTTGGAGTCCTCTGGAAGCGCTAGGAGCATCTTTTAACGGAGGTACCAAGTCGGGGTGCCAGGTGATCCGTTACATTGGTGGCAGCGGTGGGATGGCGTCCTAGTGCGAGGAGAAGCAGCTCAGAGACACCGGTAACGTGTGGAGTTGTGCAGCGTCCCTATCTTCAGCAACATAATGGAACCAGCAGTGGCTACAGCAAGCATGGCGTATAGCTACTCCGTACTAGAGTTTGGCACGATGGTAGGGTTGCGCCTGAAGTTTTACGGACCCAATCCAGAGGAGAAATACGTGCGGTTCGTGTGGGACATGGTGACCCGGAACCTACAACACAGGGCGTTGAGGGAAGGCCAGTGGGCACGTTGGGAGAAACTCCAGCCACAGGTAGAGTGGGACGAGGAAGAAACCGAAGTGGCCGGTGGAGATGGGACCGAGGTCTCTCTACCGGCCCTACAGGGATGCTGGGCACCCGGCCCAGATCCCCAGCGGCAGTATGTTTTACAGGGAGGGGAGACAGTCGGTCTCACTCCTCAGCGGCAGAATGGGTTATTGGAGGAAGAGACAACCGGTCTCCCTCCCCAACAGCAACCAGAGGTACCCGAGGTAGAGGACCTCATAGACTGGTCCTGGGAGGACCCCCTGCAGGCAGGTGGAGATGGGACCGAGATCTCTCCACCGGCCCTACAGGGATGCTGGGCAACCGGCCCAGATCCCCAACTAGAGCTGGAGTTACAGAAAGTGGAGAGCATCGACCTCCCCCCCCAGCAGCAGGACAATGTATTGGGAGGAGAGACAGTCAGTCTCCCTCCACAAAGGCGGAAAGTATGTATGGGAGAGGAGCTTGCTACCACCTCTCCCCAGCAGCGGATCATTGATGTGCAGGGAATAGGGAGCCCAGTCTCCTTTCCCCAGCAGCAGGGCACTGTATTGGGAGGAGAGACAGTCGGTCTCCCTCCACAAAGGCGGAAAGTATGTATGGGAGAGGAGATTGTTACCACCTCTCCCCAGCGGCGGATCATTAATGTACAGGTAATAGAGAGCCCAGTCTCCATTCCCCAGCGGCAGAGTGTTCTAATGGGAGAGGAGCTGGTTACCACCTCTCCCCAGCGGCAGCTTAATGTACCAGGGGGAGACTGTAAGCCCCACACCTGTGCAGATGGGACCGTGGTCTCTGCACTTCCAGCACAGGGGGTAGGGACGGTCGGTCCTGCACCCCCACAACAGGGCTGTTTAGCCAAAGGGGAGACAGTCTGTCTCCAGCAGCAGAGCTGTGTAACTAAAGGGGAGACAGTCGGTCTCCAGCAGCAGAGCTGTGTAACTCAAGGGGAGACAGTCGGTCTCCAGCGGCAGAGCGGTGTAACTCAAGGGGAGACAGTCGGTCTCCAGCAGCAGAGCGGTGTATTTAAAGGGGAGACAGTCCGTCTCCAGCAACCAGGCTCCAACCAGACTACTCCCGTGGTAGTGCTGGCAACAGGACAGAGTACCGCTGGTCTCTGCCCCCTCAGCAACCTACCAAGGCAGCCTACCAGTCCCCCACACAGCCGTGGTGAGGCACCTGAACCTGGACAAGATTCTCCCTCACCCAGGTGTAGTAACGGTTTATTGTGGGTGGGTTGCTGGACTAACCAGGGCACTGACCGGCAGGAGGTCAGATACCCTGTTAGTCTAATTGGAAAAGGGGAGAATTGTGGCGAAACCAACTTCGCCACTGTGAACTGGAGAAGCCTGGTTGCTAGCCTCCTGCCCTGCGACTATGGCCCCTGGACATATTTGGGGCATATTGTATTTTATCGTGCGACTGCTGGCCCTTTAAGAACTGTCTGGGGACCTATTGAGACTTTGGGTAACAATACCCTTTAAGACTATGGCCCCTGAAAACGTATGGACTTTTATTGGTGTGTATGGCCCTTTAAGAACCGTCTGGGGACATATTGTGACTTTGGTGAACAATGCCCCTTTAAGACTATGTCCCCAGACCGGTAAAATAACTTGCCCCTGGCTTTCCCCCACTTGGTTCAGTAAATAGGGCTTACTGAACCAAGTACCACACAGGCGGACCACCCAGAAGCTAAAGTGTGCAGGCAATTTACCTCCCAGGCTGTGAGGTTACTGCCGGTTAATTGCACGTGGTGGCGGCCATCTTGGTTTCCTCGAATGCGGTCAGCGGTGTATGCTAAAGATTCTGTGGAACTAAAATCGGCTACACATTCTGCCGAACACCGCTGACCCTTACCTTCTCCCATACGGAACTTGCAGCTCCAGAGACTAAGTCCCGTTCGAAATGGGACTTAGTCGTTTTTCGGCATGAAATTGACCGACCGCACAGCCCAAATCTATGGAACTGTTTTGGGCAGGAAATTGTGCTTGCGGTCGGTCATAAAGGACTTCCAGCTAACTTTTGATCCACTGGAGGGATTTGGCTGATTTTTGGAAGTGTTTATGTTTGATGTATGCTGAGTCTGAATATGCAACTTTTATTGAAATTGAATGTATGGTTTTAAAGTTACAGTGTGTGTGTAAAAACTGTATTTTTATTGTATGTAATAATTGGTTTAACTGTTAATCTAAGGGGAGGGAATGTGTGGGAGGTACATCCCTGTGATTGGTTAATTTCATCCTCCCCCTGGGAGTGTCCTGTATGTACTTGTTTGTAATAAAAGCCAGACTGGGTGTCCCAGTCCTCAGTTCCTGTTTTACCCTCAACTTGAGTCCTGTGTCTTATTGGGGGAACCTGCTACAAGGGATTGCTATGCTAGGCATATTCCCTTGCTATAATCACTGAGCTCTTGTAAGAGCTTGTTCCTGCTTCGTTCTGAAGGGAGATAGCTGCAGCCTGCGGTGCTTATGGTGTCTGGTGGAGTGCTTGGAGTCCTCTGGAAGCGCTAGGAGCATCTTTTAACGGAGGTACCAAGTCGGGGTGCCAGGTGATCCGTTACAGGTTCAAATCCCACCGCTGCCAAATATTACATTTTTAGTGTATTGTGCATTATTCATAAAGGCCAAATTGTCCATTTGTCAACTCATATGATCACCGAAAACAGAGTCACGTTCATGGCTCTTTTTGTTTGGGATTTAAAATGGGCTTTTTTTTTACTTCAAAGTGGCAAGTAAAATTTGCCACGCATGAACAGCTGTTAATCAAGCCAATAATAACTCTTATAGAAAAGAACATCCTGCTTCAGCTTTAAAGCACCCAAAACATTTCTTAAGACGTCTACTGAATTGGATAAAACAACACCTCACTTTGAGAATTCCAAAATGTATTTGTACTTACTGCAAATGAATCATTCCTCTGCTGCAGGTAAAATCTCCTCTTCTCAAGTCTCGGTAGAAGACCTCTAGTCCATTGTGGTTTTTAAACGACAACAACAGAAATTGCAGGTACTCGTCACGCTTCGAAAGACAATTTACCCCCACCGTGAAAAAAAGGCAGAAAAAAATTAAACCAACTGTACGTGTTCCAGTTAAATCACCCAAAACATTTCTTAAAACGTCTACTTAATTGGATAAAACAACAACTCACTTTGATAATTCCATAAATGTATTTGTGCTTACTCCAAAGGAATCGTCTACCTAATTGGATAAAACAACATCTCACTTTGAGAATTCCAAAATGTATTTGTACTTACTTCAAAGGAATCATTCCTCTGCTGTAGGTAAAATCTCCTCTACTCAAGTCTCAGTCGAAGATTTCTTGTCCTTTGTGGTTTTCAAACAACAACAACAGAAATTGCAGGTACTTGTGACCCTTCGACAGACAATTTAACCCCACCGGGAAAAGAAGTGGGAAAAAAACTGAAACCAACTGTACGTGTTCCTGATAATAAGCTGTGTGCCTGTAATCGAAGGTAGCGTGGCCGAGCGGTCTAAGGCGCTGGATTTAGGCTCCAGTCTCTTTGGAGGCGTGGGTTCAAATCCCACCGCTGCCAAATATTACATTTTTAGTGTATGGTGCATTATTCATAAAGGCCAAATTGTCCATTTGTCAACTCATATGATCACTGAAAACAGAGTCACGTTCATTGCTTGGCTCTTTTTGTTTGGGATTTAAAATGGGCTTTTTTTTTACTTCAAAGTGGCAAGTAAAATTTGCCACGCATGAACAGCTGTTAATCAAGCCAATAATAACTCTTATAGAAAAGAACATCCTGCTTCAGCTTTAAAACACCCAAAACATTTCTTAAGACGTCTACTGAATTGGATAAAACAACACCTCACTTTGAGAATTCCAAAATGTATTTGTACTTACTGCAAATGAATCATTCCTCTGCTGAAGGTAAAATCTCCTCTTCTCAAGTCTCGGTAGAAGACCTCTAGTCCATTGTGGTTTTTAAACAACAACAACAGAAATTGCATGTACTCGTCACGCTTCGAAAGATAATTTACCCCCACCGTGAAAAAAAGGCAGAAAAAAATGAAACCAACTGTACGTGTTCCAGTTAAATCACCCAAAACATTTCTTAAAACGTCTACTTAATTGGATAAAACAACAACTCACTTTGATAATTCCATAAATGTATTTGTGCTTACTCCAAAGGAATTGTCTACCTAATTGGATAAAACAACATCTCACTTTGAGAATTCCAAAATTTATTTGTACTTACTTCAAAGGAATCATTCCTCTGCTGTAGGTAAAATCTCCTCTACTCAAGTCTCAGTCGAAGATTTCTTGTCCTTTGTGGTTTTCAAACAACAACAACAGAAATTGCAGGTACTTGTGACCCTTCGACAGACAATTTAACCCCACCGTAAAAAGAAGTGGGAAAAAAACTGAAGCCAACTGTATGTGTTCCTGATAATAAGCTGTGTGCCTGTAATCGAAGGTAGCGTGGCCGAGCGGTCTAAGGCGCTGGATTTAGGCTCCAGTCTCTTTGGAGGCGTGGGTTCAAATCCCACCGCTGCCAAATATTACATTTTTAGTGTATTGTGCATTATTCATAAAGGCCAAATTGTCCATTTGTCAACTCATATGATCACTGAAAACAGAGTCACGTTCATGGCTCTTTTCGTCTGGGATTTAAAATGGGCTTTTTTTTACTTCAAAGTGGCAAGTAAAATTTGCCACGCATGAACAGCTGTTAATCAAGCCAATAATAACTCTTATAGAAAAGAACATCCTGCTTCAGCTTTAAAGCGCCCAAAACATTTCTTAAGACGTCTACTGAATTGGATAAAACAACACCTCACTTTGAGAATTCCAAAATGTATTTGTACTTACTGCAAATGAATCATTCCTCTGCTGCAGGTAAAATCTCCTCTTCTCAAGTCTCGGTAGAAGACCTCTAGTCCATTGTGGTTTTTAAACGACAACAACAGAAATTGCAGGTACTCGTCACGCTTCGAAAGACAATTTACCCCCACCGTGAAAAAAAGGCAGAAAAAAATTAAACCAACTGTACGTGTTCCAGTTAAATCACCCAAAACATTTCTTAAAACGTCTACTTAATTGGATAAAACAACAACTCACTTTGAGAATTCCAAAATGTATTTGTACTTACTGCAAATTAATCATTCCTCTGCTGAAGGTAAAATCTCCTCTTCTCAAGTCTCGGTAGAAGACCTCTAGTCCATTGTGGTTTTTAAACAACAACAACAGAAATTGCATGTACTCGTCACGCTTCGAAAGATAATTTACCCCCACCGTGAAAAAAAGGCAGAAAAAAATGAAACCAACTGTACGTGTTCCAGTTAAATCACCCAAAACATTTCTTAAAACGTCTACTTAATTGGATAAAACAACAACTCACTTTGATAATTCCATAAATGTATTTGTGCTTACTCCAAAGGAATTGTCTACCTAATTGGATAAAACAACATCTCACTTTGAGAATTCCAAAATGTATTTGTACTTACTTCAAAGGAATCATTCCTCTGCTGTAGGTAAAATCTCCTCTACTCAAGTCTCAGTCGAAGATTTCTTGTCCTTTGTGGTTTTCAAACAACAACAACAGAAATTGCAGGTACTTGTGACCCTTCGACAGACAATTTAACCCCACCGTAAAAAGAAGTGGGAAAAAAACTGAAGCCAACTGTACGTGTTCCTGATAATAAGCTGTGTGCCTGTAATCGAAGGTAGCGTGGCCGAGCGGTCTAAGGCGCTGGATTTAGGCTCCAGTCTCTTTGGAGGCATGGGTTCAAATCCCACCGCTGCCAAATATTACATTTTTAGTGTATTGTGCATTATTCATAAAGGCCAAATTGTCCATTTGTCAACTCATATGATCACTGAAAACAGAGTCACGTTCATGGCTCTTTTCGTCTGGGATTTAAAATGGGCTTTTTTTTTACTTCAAAGTGGCAAGTAAAATTTGCCACGCATGAACAGCTGTTAATCAAGCCAATAATAACTCTTATAGAAAAGAACATCCTGCTTCAGCTTTAAAGCACCCAAAACATTTCTTAAGACGTCTACTGAATTGGATAAAACAACACCTCACTTTGAGAATTCCAAAATGTATTTGTACTTACTGCAAATGAATCATTCCTCTGCTGCAGGTAAAATCTCCTCTTCTCAAGTCTCGGTAGAAGACCTCTAGTCCATTGTGGTTTTTAAACGACAACAACAGAAATTGGATAAAACAACATCTCACTTTGAGAATTCCAAAATGTATTTGTACTTACTTCAAAGGAATCATTTTTTCTCCTCTACTCAAGTCTCAGTCGAAGATTTCTTGTCCTTTGTGGTTTTCAAACAACAACAACAGAAATTGCAGGTACTTGTGACCCTTCGACAGACAATTTAACCCCACCGTGAGTAAAAAGAAGTGGGAAAAAAACTGAAACCAACTGTACGTGTTCCTGATAATAAGCTGTGTGCCTGTAATCGAAGGTAGCGTGTGCCGAGCGGTCTAAGGCGCTGGATTTAGGCTCCAGTCTCTTTGGAGGCGTGGGTTCAACTCCCACCGCTGCCAAATATTAAAATTTTAGTGTATTGTGCATTATTCATAAAGGCCAAATTGTCCATTTGTCAACTCATATGATCACTGAAAACAGAGTCACGTTCATGGCTCTTTTTGTTTGGGATTTAAAATGGGCTTTTTTTTTACTTCAAAGTGGCAAGTAAAATTTGCCACGCATGAACAGCTGTTAATCAAGCCAATAATAACTCTTATAGAAAAGAACATCCTGCTTCAGCTTTAAAGCACCCAAAACATTTCTTAAGACGTCTACTGAATTGGATAAAACAACACCTCACTTTGAGAATTCCAAAATGTATTTGTACTTACTGCAAATGAATCATTCCTCTGCTGCAGGTAAAATCTCCTCTTCTCAAGTCTCGGTAGAAGACCTCTAGTCCATTGTGGTTTTTAAACGACAACAACAGAAATTGCAGGTACTCGTCACGCTTCGAAAGACAATTTACCCCCACCGTGAAAAAAAGGCAGAAAAAAATGAAACCAACTGTACGTGTTCCAGTTAAATCACCCAAAACATTTCTTAAAACGTCTACTTAATTGGATAAAACAACAACTCACTTTGATAATTCCATAAATGTATTTGTGCTTACTCCAAAGGAATCGTCTACCTAATTGGATAAAACAACATCTCACTTTGAGAATTCCAAAATGTATTTGTACTTACTTCAAAGGAATCATTCCTCTGCTGTAGGTAAAATCTCCTCTACTCAAGTCTCAGTCGAAGATTTCTTGTCCTTTGTGGTTTTCAAACAACAACAACAGAAATTGCAGGTACTTGTGACCCTTCGACAGACAATTTAACCCCACCGTGAAAAGAAGTGGGAAAAAAACTGAAACCAACTGTACGTGTTCCTGATAATAAGCTGTGTGCCTGTAATCGAAGGTAGCGTGGCCGAGCGGTCTAAGGCGCTGGATTTAGGCTCCAGTCTCTTTGGAGGCGTGGGTTCAAATCCCACCGCTGCCAAATATTACATTTTTAGTGTATGGTGCATTATTCATAAAGGCCAAATTGTCCATTTGTCAACTCATATGATCACTGAAAACAGAGTCACGTTCATGGCTTGGCTCTTTTTGTTTGGGATTTAAAATGGGCTTTTTTTTTACTTCAAAGTGGCAAGTAAAATTTGCCACGCATGAACAGCTGTTAATCAAGCCAATAATAACTCTTATAGAAAAGAACATCCTGCTTCAGCTTTAAAGCACCCAAAACATTTCTTAAGACGTCTACTGAATTGGATAAAACAACACCTCACTTTGAGAATTCCAAAATGTATTTGTACTTCCTGCAAATGAATCATTCCTCTGCTGCAGGTAAAATCTCCTCTTCTCAAGTCTCGGTAGAAGACCTCTAGTCCATTGTTGTTTTTAAACGACAACAACAGAAATTGCAGGTACTCGTCACGCTTCGAAAGACAATTTACCCCCACCGTGAAAAAAAGGCAGAAAAAAATGAAACCAACTGCACGTGTTCCAGTTAAATCACCCAAAACATTTCTTAAAACGTCTACTTAATTGGATAAAACAACAACTCACTTTGATAATTCCATAAATGTATTTGTGCTTACTCCAAAGGAATCGTCTACCTAATTGGATAAAACAACATCTCACTTTGAGAATTCCAAAATGTATTTGTACTTACTTCAAAGGAATCATTCCTCTGCTGTAGGTAAAATCTCCTCTACTCAAGTCTCAGTCGAAGATTTCTTGTCCTTTGTGGTTTTCAAACAACAACAACAGAAATTGCAGGTACTTGTGACCCTTCGACAGACAATTTAACCCCACCGTAAAAAGAAGTGGGAAAAAAACTGAAGCCAACTGTACGTGTTCCTGATAATAAGCTGTGTGCCTGTAATCGAAGGTAGCGTGGCCGAGCGGTCTAAGGCGCTGGATTTAGGCTCCAGTCTCTTTGGAGGCATGGGTTCAAATCCCACCGCTGCCAAATATTACATTTTTAGTGTATTGTGCATTATTCATAAAGGCCAAATTGTCCATTTGTCAACTCATATGATCACCGAAAACAGAGTCACGTTCATGGCTCTTTTTGTTTGGGATTTAAAATGGGCTTTTTTTTTACTTCAAAGTGGCAAGTAAAATTTGCCACGCATGAACAGCTGTTAATCAAGCCAATAATAACTCTTATAGAAAAGAACATCCTGCTTCAGCTTTAAAGCACCCAAAACATTTCTTAAGACGTCTACTGAATTGGATAAAACAACACCTCACTTTGAGAATTCCAAAATGTATTTGTACTTACTGCAAATGAATCATTCCTCTGCTGCAGGTAAAATCTCCTCTTCTCAAGTCTCGGTAGAAGACCTCTAGTCCATTGTGGTTTTTAAACGACAACAACAGAAATTGCAGGTACTCGTCACGCTTCGAAAGACAATTTACCCCCACCGTGAAAAAAAGGCAGAAAAAAATGAAACCAACTGTACGTGTTCCAGTTAAATCACCCAAAACATTTCTTAAAACGTCTACTTAATTGGATAAAACAACAACTCACTTTGATAATTCCATAAATGTATTTGTGCTTACTCCAAAGGAATCGTCTACCTAATTGGATAAAACAACATCTCACTTTGAGAATTCCAAAATGTATTTGTACTTACTTCAAAGGAATCATTCCTCTGCTGTAGGTAAAATCTCCTCTACTCAAGTCTCAGTCGAAGATTTCTTGTCCTTTGTGGTTTTCAAACAACAACAACAGAAATTGCAGGTACTTGTGACCCTTCGACAGACAATTTAACCCCACCGGGAAAAGAAGTGGGAAAAAAACTGAAACCAACTGTACGTGTTCCTGATAATAAGCTGTGTGCCTGTAATCGAAGGTAGCGTGGCCGAGCGGTCTAAGGCGCTGGATTTAGGCTCCAGTCTCTTTGGAGGCGTGGGTTCAAATCCCACCGCTGCCAAATATTACATTTTTAGTGTATGGTGCATTATTCATAAAGGCCAAATTGTCCATTTGTCAACTCATATGATCACTGAAAACAGAGTCACGTTCATTGCTTGGCTCTTTTTGTTTGGGATTTAAAATGGGCTTTTTTTTTACTTCAAAGTGGCAAGTAAAATTTGCCACGCATGAACAGCTGTTAATCAAGCCAATAATAACTCTTATAGAAAAGAACATCCTGCTTCAGCTTTAAAACACCCAAAACATTTCTTAAGACGTCTACTGAATTGGATAAAACAACACCTCACTTTGAGAATTCCAAAATGTATTTGTACTTACTGCAAATGAATCATTCCTCTGCTGCAGGTAAAATCTCCTCTTCTCAAGTCTCGGTAGAAGACCTCTAGTCCATTGTGGTTTTTAAACGACAACAACAGAAATTGCAGGTACTCGTCACGCTTCGAAAGACAATTTACCCCCACCGTGAAAAAAAGGCAGAAAAAAATTAAACCAACTGTACGTGTTCCAGTTAAATCACCCAAAACATTTCTTAAAACGTCTACTTAATTGGATAAAACAACAACTCACTTTGATAATTCCATAAATGTATTTGTGCTTACTCCAAAGGAATCGTCTACCTAATTGGATAAAACAACATCTCACTTTGAGAATTCCAAAATGTATTTGTACTTACTTCAAAGGAATCATTCCTCTGCTGTAGGTAAAATCTCCTCTACTCAAGTCTCAGTCGAAGATTTCTTGTCCTTTGTGGTTTTCAAACAACAACAACAGAAATTGCAGGTACTTGTGACCCTTCGACAGACAATTTAACCCCACCGTAAAAAGAAGTGGGAAAAAAACTGAAGCCAACTGTACGTGTTCCTGATAATAAGCTGTGTGCCTGTAATCGAAGGTAGCGTGGCCGAGCGGTCTAAGGCGCTGGATTTAGGCTCCAGTCTCTTTGGAGGCATGGGTTCAAATCCCACCGCTGCCATATATTACATTTTTAGTGTATTGTGCATTATTCATAAAGGCCAAATTGTCCATTTGTCAACTCATATGATCACCGAAAACAGAGTCACGTTCATGGCTCTTTTTGTTTGGGATTTAAAATGGGCTTTTTTTTTACTTCAAAGTGGCAAGTAAAATTTGCCACGCATGAACAGCTGTTAATCAAGCCAATAATAACTCTTATAGAAAAGAACATCCTGCTTCAGCTTTAAAGCACCCAAAACATTTCTTAAGACGTCTACTGAATTGGATAAAACAACACCTCACTTTGAGAATTCCAAAATGTATTTGTACTTACTGCAAATGAATCATTCCTCTGCTGCAGGTAAAATCTCCTCTTCTCAAGTCTCGGTAGAAGACCTCTAGTCCATTGTGGTTTTTAAACGACAACAACAGAAATTGGATAAAACAACATCTCACTTTGAGAATTCCAAAATGTATTTGTACTTACTTCAAAGGAATCATTTTTTCTCCTCTACTCAAGTCTCAGTCGAAGATTTCTTGTCCTTTGTGGTTTTCAAACAACAACAACAGAAATTGCAGGTACTTGTGACCCTTCGACAGACAATTTAACCCCACCGTGAGTAAAAAGAAGTGGGAAAAAAACTGAAACCAACTGTACGTGTTCCTGATAATAAGCTGTGTGCCTGTAATCGAAGGTAGCGTGTGCCGAGCGGTCTAAGGCGCTGGATTTAGGCTCCAGTCTCTTTGGAGGCGTGGGTTCAACTCCCACCGCTGCCAAATATTACAATTTTAGTGTATTGTGCATTATTCATAAAGGCCAAATTGTCCATTTGTCAACTCATATGATCACTGAAAACAGAGTCACGTTCATGGCTCTTTTTGTTTGGGATTTAAAATGGGCTTTTTTTTTACTTCAAAGTGGCAAGTAAAATTTGCCACGCATGAACAGCTGTTAATCAAGCCAATAATAACTCTTATAGAAAAGAACATCCTGCTTCAGCTTTAAAGCACCCAAAACATTTCTTAAGACGTCTACTGAATTGGATAAAACAACACCTCACTTTGAGAATTCCAAAATGTATTTGTACTTACTGCAAATGAATCATTCCTCTGCTGCAGGTAAAATCTCCTCTTCTCAAGTCTCGGTAGAAGACCTCTAGTCCATTGTGGTTTTTAAACGACAACAACAGAAATTGCAGGTACTCGTCACGCTTCGAAAGACAATTTACCCCCACCGTGAAAAAAAGGCAGAAAAAAATTAAACCAACTGTACGTGTTCCAGTTAAATCACCCAAAACATTTCTTAAAACGTCTACTTAATTGGATAAAACAACAACTCACTTTGATAATTCCATAAATGTATTTGTGCTTACTCCAAAGGAATCGTCTACCTAATTGGATAAAACAACATCTCACTTTGAGAATTCCAAAATGTATTTGTACTTACTTCAAAGGAATCATTCCTCTGCTGTAGGTAAAATCTCCTCTACTCAAGTCTCAGTCGAAGATTTCTTGTCCTTTGTGGTTTTCAAACAACAACAACAGAAATTGCAGGTACTTGTGACCCTTCGACAGACAATTTAACCCCACCGTGAAAAGAAGTGGGAAAAAAACTGAAACCAACTGTACGTGTTCCTGATAATAAGCTGTGTGCCTGTAATCGAAGGTAGCGTGGCCGAGCGGTCTAAGGCGCTGGATTTAGGCTCCAGTCTCTTTGGAGGCGTGGGTTCAAATCCCACCGCTGCCAAATATTACATTTTTAGTGTATGGTGCATTATTCATAAAGGCCAAATTGTCCATTTGTCAACTCATATGATCACTGAAAACAGAGTCACGTTCATGGCTTGGCTCTTTTTGTTTGGGATTTAAAATGGGCTTTTTTTTTACTTCAAAGTGGCAAGTAAAATTTGCCACGCATGAACAGCTGTTAATCAAGCCAATAATAACTCTTATAGAAAAGAACATCCTGCTTCAGCTTTAAAGCACCCAAAACATTTCTTAAGACGTCTACTGAATTGGATAAAACAACACCTCACTTTGAGAATTCCAAAATGTATTTGTACTTCCTGCAAATGAATCATTCCTCTGCTGCAGGTAAAATCTCCTCTTCTCAAGTCTCGGTAGAAGACCTCTAGTCCATTGTTGTTTTTAAACGACAACAACAGAAATTGCAGGTACTCGTCACGCTTCGAAAGACAATTTACCCCCACCGTGAAAAAAAGGCAGAAAAAAATGAAACCAACTGCACGTGTTCCAGTTAAATCACCCAAAACATTTCTTAAAACGTCTACTTAATTGGATAAAACAACAACTCACTTTGATAATTCCATAAATGTATTTGTGCTTACTCCAAAGGAATCGTCTACCTAATTGGATAAAACAACATCTCACTTTGAGAATTCCAAAATGTATTTGTACTTACTTCAAAGGAATCATTCCTCTGCTGTAGGTAAAATCTCCTCTACTCAAGTCTCAGTCGAAGATTTCTTGTCCTTTGTGGTTTTCAAACAACAACAACAGAAATTGCAGGTACTTGTGACCCTTCGACAGACAATTTAACCCCACCGTAAAAAGAAGTGGGAAAAAAACTGAAGCCAACTGTACGTGTTCCTGATAATAAGCTGTGTGCCTGTAATCGAAGGTAGCGTGGCCGAGCGGTCTAAGGCGCTGGATTTAGGCTCCAGTCTCTTTGGAGGCATGGGTTCAAATCCCACCGCTGCCAAATATTACATTTTTAGTGTATTGTGCATTATTCATAAAGGCCAAATTGTCCATTTGTCAACTCATATGATCACCGAAAACAGAGTCACGTTCATGGCTCTTTTTGTTTGGGATTTAAAATGGGCTTTTTTTTTACTTCAAAGTGGCAAGTAAAATTTGCCACGCATGAACAGCTGTTAATCAAGCCAATAATAACTCTTATAGAAAAGAACATCCTGCTTCAGCTTTAAAGCACCCAAAACATTTCTTAAGACGTCTACTGAATTGGATAAAACAACACCTCACTTTGAGAATTCCAAAATGTATTTGTACTTACTGCAAATGAATCATTCCTCTGCTGCAGGTAAAATCTCCTCTTCTCAAGTCTCGGTAGAAGACCTCTAGTCCATTGTGGTTTTTAAACGACAACAACAGAAATTGCAGGTACTCGTCACGCTTCGAAAGACAATTTACCCCCACCGTGAAAAAAAGGCAGAAAAAAATGAAACCAACTGTACGTGTTCCAGTTAAATCACCCAAAACATTTCTTAAAACGTCTACTTAATTGGATAAAACAACAACTCACTTTGATAATTCCATAAATGTATTTGTGCTTACTCCAAAGGAATCGTCTACCTAATTGGATAAAACAACATCTCACTTTGAGAATTCCAAAATGTATTTGTACTTACTTCAAAGGAATCATTCCTCTGCTGTAGGTAAAATCTCCTCTACTCAAGTCTCAGTCGAAGATTTCTTGTCCTTTGTGGTTTTCAAACAACAACAACAGAAATTGCAGGTACTTGTGACCCTTCGACAGACAATTTAACCCCACCGGGAAAAGAAGTGGGAAAAAAACTGAAACCAACTGTACGTGTTCTTGATAATAAGCTGTGTGCCTGTAATCGAAGGTAGCGTGGCCGAGCGGTCTAAGGCGCTGGATTTAGGCTCCAGTCTCTTTGGAGGCGTGGGTTCAAATCCCACCGCTGCCAAATATTACATTTTTAGTGTATGGTGCATTATTCATAAAGGCCAAATTGTCCATTTGTCAACTCATATGATCACTGAAAACAGAGTCACGTTCATTGCTTGGCTCTTTTTGTTTGGGATTTAAAATGGGCTTTTTTTTTACTTCAAAGTGGCAAGTAAAATTTGCCACGCATGAACAGCTGTTAATCAAGCCAATAATAACTCTTATAGAAAAGAACATCCTGCTTCAGCTTTAAAACACCCAAAACATTTCTTAAGACGTCTACTGAATTGGATAAAACAACACCTCACTTTGAGAATTCCAAAATGTATTTGTACTTACTGCAAATGAATCATTCCTCTGCTGAAGGTAAAATCTCCTCTTCTCAAGTCTCGGTAGAAGACCTCTAGTCCATTGTGGTTTTTAAACAACAACAACAGAAATTGCATGTACTCGTCACGCTTCGAAAGATAATTTACCCCCACCGTGAAAAAAAGGCAGAAAAAAATGAAACCAACTGTACGTGTTCCAGTTAAATCACCCAAAACATTTCTTAAAACGTCTACTTAATTGGATAAAACAACAACTCACTTTGATAATTCCATAAATGTATTTGTGCTTACTCCAAAGGAATTGTCTACCTAATTGGATAAAACAACATCTCACTTTGAGAATTCCAAAATGTATTTGTACTTACTTCAAAGGAATCATTCCTCTGCTGTAGGTAAAATCTCCTCTACTCAAGTCTCAGTCGAAGATTTCTTGTCCTTTGTGGTTTTCAAACAACAACAACAGAAATTGCAGGTACTTGTGACCCTTCGACAGACAATTTAACCCCACCGTAAAAAGAAGTGGGAAAAAAACTGAAGCCAACTGTATGTGTTCCTGATAATAAGCTGTGTGCCTGTAATCGAAGGTAGCGTGGCCGAGCGGTCTAAGGCGCTGGATTTAGGCTCCAGTCTCTTTGGAGGCGTGGGTTCAAATCCCACCGCTGCCAAATATTACATTTTTAGTGTATTGTGCATTATTCATAAAGGCCAAATTGTCCATTTGTCAACTCATATGATCACTGAAAACAGAGTCACGTTCATGGCTCTTTTCGTCTGGGATTTAAAATGGGCTTTTTTTTACTTCAAAGTGGCAAGTAAAATTTGCCACGCATGAACAGCTGTTAATCAAGCCAATAATAACTCTTATAGAAAAGAACATCCTGCTTCAGCTTTAAAGCACCCAAAACATTTCTTAAGACGTCTACTGAATTGGATAAAACAACACCTCACTTTGAGAATTCCAAAATGTATTTGTACTTACTGCAAATGAATCATTCCTCTGCTGCAGGTAAAATCTCCTCTTCTCAAGTCTCGGTAGAAGACCTCTAGTCCATTGTGGTTTTTAAACGACAACAACAGAAATTGGATAAAACAACATCTCACTTTGAGAATTCCAAAATGTATTTGTACTTACTTCAAAGGAATCATTTTTTCTCCTCTACTCAAGTCTCAGTCGAAGATTTCTTGTCCTTTGTGGTTTTCAAACAACAACAACAGAAATTGCAGGTACTTGTGACCCTTCGACAGACAATTTAACCCCACCGTGAGTAAAAAGAAGTGGGAAAAAAACTGAAACCAACTGTACGTGTTCCTGATAATAAGCTGTGTGCCTGTAATCGAAGGTAGCGTGTGCCGAGCGGTCTAAGGCGCTGGATTTAGGCTCCAGTCTCTTTGGAGGCGTGGGTTCAACTCCCACCGCTGCCAAATATTACATTTTTAGTGTATTGTGCATTATTCATAAAGGCCAAATTGTCCATTTGTCAACTCATATGATCACTGAAAACAGAGTCACGTTCATGGCTCTTTTTGTTTGGGATTTAAAATGGGCTTTTTTTTTACTTCAAAGTGGCAAGTAAAATTTGCCACGCATGAACAGCTGTTAATCAAGCCAATAATAACTCTTATAGAAAAGAACATCCTGCTTCAGCTTTAAAGCACCCAAAACATTTCTTAAGACGTCTACTGAATTGGATAAAACAACACCTCACTTTGAGAATTCCAAAATGTATTTGTACTTACTGCAAATGAATCATTCCTCTGCTGCAGGTAAAATCTCCTCTTCTCAAGTCTCGGTAGAAGACCTCTAGTCCATTGTGGTTTTTAAACGACAACAACAGAAATTGCAGGTACTCGTCACGCTTCGAAAGACAATTTACCCCCACCGTGAAAAAAAGGCAGAAAAAAATGAAACCAACTGTACGTGTTCCAGTTAAATCACCCAAAACATTTCTTAAAACGTCTACTTAATTGGATAAAACAACAACTCACTTTGATAATTCCATAAATGTATTTGTGCTTACTCCAAAGGAATCGTCTACCTAATTGGATAAAACAACATCTCACTTTGAGAATTCCAAAATGTATTTGTACTTACTTCAAAGGAATCATTCCTCTGCTGTAGGTAAAATCTCCTCTACTCAAGTCTCAGTCGAAGATTTCTTGTCCTTTGTGGTTTTCAAACAACAACAACAGAAATTGCAGGTACTTGTGACCCTTCGACAGACAATTTAACCCCACCGGGAAAAGAAGTGGGAAAAAAACTGAAACCAACTGTACGTGTTCCTGATAATAAGCTGTGTGCCTGTAATCGAAGGTAGCGTGGCCGAGCGGTCTAAGGCGCTGGATTTAGGCTCCAGTCTCTTTGGAGGCGTGGGTTCAAATCCCACCGCTGCCAAATACAAATTACATTTTTAGTGTATTGTGCATTATTCATAAAGGCCAAATTGTCCATTTGTCAACTCATATGATCACTGAAAACAGAGTCACGTTCATGGATCTTTTTGTTTGGGATTTAAAATGGGCTTTTTTTTTTACTTCAAAGTGGCAAGTAAAATTTGCCACGCATGAACAGCTGTTAATCAAGCCAATAATAACTCTTATAGAAAAGAACATCCTGCTTCAGCTTTAAAGCACCCAAAACATTTCTTAAGACGTCTACTGAATTGGATAAAACAACACCTCACTTTGAGAATTCCAAAATGTATTTGTACTTACTGCAAATGAATCATTCCTCTGCTGCAGGTAAAATCTCCTCTTCTCAAGTCTCGGTAGAAGACCTCTAGTCCATTGTGGTTTTTAAACGACAACAACAGAAATTGCAGGTACTCGTCACGCTTCGGAAGACAATTTACCCCCACCGTGAAAAAAAGGCAGAAAAAAATGAAACCAACTGTACGTGTTCCAGTTAAATCACCCAAAACATTTCTTAAAACGTCTACTTAATTGGATAAAACAACAACTCACTTTGATAATTCCATAAATGTATTTGTGCTTACTCCAAAGGAATCGTCTACCTAATTGGATAAAACAACATCTCACTTTGAGAATTCCAAAATGTATTTGTACTTACTTCAAAGGAATCATTCCTCTTTTTGTTTGGGAATTAAAATGGGCTTTTTTTTTACTTCAAAGTGGCAAGTAAAATTTGCCACGCATGAACAGCTGTTAATCAAGCCAATAATAACTCTTATAGAAAAGAACATCCTGCTTCAGCTTTAAAGCACCCAAAACATTTCTTAAGACGTCTACTGAATTGGATAAAACAACACCTCACTTTGAGAATTCCAAAATGTATTTGTACTTACTGCAAATGAATCATTCCTCTGCTGCAGGTAAAATCTCCTCTTCTCAAGTCTCGGTAGAAGACCTCTAGTCCATTGTGGTTTTAAAAGACAACAACAGAAATTGCAGGTACTCGTCACGCTTCGAAAGACAATTTACCCCCACCGTGAAAAAAGGCAGAAAAAAATGAAACCAACTGTACGTGTTCCAGTTAAATCACCCAAAACATTTCTTAAAACGTCTACTTAATTGAATAAAACAACAACTCACTTTGATAATTCCATAAATGTATTTGTGCTTACTCCAAAGGAATCATCTACCTAATTGGATAAAACAACATCTCACTTTGAGAATTCCAAAATGTATTTGTACTTACTTCAAAGGAATCATTCCTCTGCTGTAGGTAAAATCTCCTCTACTCAAGTCTCAGTCGAAGATTTCTTGTCCTTTGTGGTTTTCAAACAACAACAACAGAAATTGCAGGTACTTGTGACCCTTCGACAGACAATTTAACCCCACCGTGAAAAGAAGTGGGAAAAAAACTGAAGCCAACTGTACGTGTTCCTGATAATAAGCTGTGTGCCTGTAATCGAAGGTAGCGTGGCCGAGCGGTCTAAGGCGCTAGATTTAGGCTCCAGTCTCTTTGGAGGCGTGGGTTCAAATCCCACCGCTGCCAAATACAAATTACATTTTTAGTGTATTGTGCATTATTCATAAAGGCCAAATTGTCCATTTGTCAACTCATATGATCACTGAAAACAGAGTCACGTTCATGGCTCTTTTTGTTTGGGATTTAAAATGGGCTTTTTTTTTTACTTCAAAGTGGCAAGTAAAATTTGCCACGCATGAACAGCTGTTAATCAAGCCAATAATAACTCTTATAGAAAAGAACATCCTGCTTCAGCTTTAAAGCACCCAAAACATTTCTTAAGACGTCTACTGAATTGGATAAAACAACACCTCACTTTGAGAATTCCAAAATGTATTTGTACTTACTGCAAATGAATCATTCCTCTGCTGCAGGTAAAATCTCCTCTTCTCAAGTCTCGGTAGAAGACCTCTAGTCCATTGTGGTTTTTAAACGACAACAACAGAAATTGCAGGTACTCGTCACGCTTCGGAAGACAATTTACCCCCACCGTGAAAAAAAGGCAGAAAAAAATGAAACCAACTGTACGTGTTCCAGTTAAATCACCCAAAACATTTCTTAAAACGTCTACTTAATTGGATAAAACAACAACTCACTTTGATAATTCCATAAATGTATTTGTGCTTACTCCAAAGGAATCGTCTACCTAATTGGATAAAACAACATCTCACTTTGAGAATTCCAAAATGTATTTGTACTTACTTCAAAGGAATCATTCCTCTTTTTGTTTGGGAATTAAAATGGGCTTTTTTTTTACTTCAAAGTGGCAAGTAAAATTTGCCACGCATGAACAGCTGTTAATCAAGCCAATAATAACTCTTATAGAAAAGAACATCCTGCTTCAGCTTTAAAGCACCCAAAACATTTCTTAAGACGTCTACTGAATTGGATAAAACAACACCTCACTTTGAGAATTCCAAAATGTATTTGTACTTACTGCAAATGAATCATTCCTCTGCTGCAGGTAAAATCTCCTCTTCTCAAGTCTCGGTAGAAGACCTCTAGTCCATTGTGGTTTTTAAACGACAACAACAGAAATTGCAGGTACTCGTCACGCTTCGAAAGACAATTTACCCCCACCGTGAAAAAAAGGCAGAAAAAAATGAAACCAACTGTACGTGTTCCAGTTAAATCACCCAAAACATTTCTTAAAACGTCTACTTAATTGGATAAAACAACAACTCACTTTGATAATTCCATAAATGTATTTGTGCTTACTCCAAAGGAATCGTCTACCTAATTGGATAAAACAACATCTCACTTTGAGAATTCCAAAATGTATTTGTACTTACTTCAAAGGAATCATTCCTCTTTTTGTTTGGGAATTAAAATGGGCTTTTTTTTTACTTCAAAGTGGCAAGTAAAATTTGCCACGCATGAACAGCTGTTAATCAAGCCAATAATAACTCTTATAGAAAAGAACATCCTGCTTCAGCTTTAAAGAACCCAAAACATTTCTTAAGACGTCTACTGAATTGGATAAAACAACACCTCACTTTGAGAATTCCAAAATGTATTTGTACTTACTGCAAATGAATCATTCCTCTGCTGCAGGTAAAATCTCCTCTTCTCAAGTCTCGGTAGAAGACCTCTAGTCCATTGTGGTTTTTAAACGACAACAACAGAAATTGCAGGTACTCGTCACGCTTCGAAAGACAATTTACCCCCACCGTGAAAAAAAGGCAGAAAAAAATGAAACCAACTGTACGTGTTCCAGTTAAATCACCCAAAACATTTCTTAAAACGTCTACTTAATTGGATAAAACAACAACTCACTTTGATAATTCCATAAATGTATTTGTGCTTACTCCAAAGGAATCGTCTACCTAATTGGATAAAACAACATCTCACTTTGAGAATTCCAAAATGTATTTGTACTTACTTCAAAGGAATCATTCCTCTGCTGTAGGTAAAATCTCCTCTACTCAAGTCTCAGTCGAAGATTTCTTGTCCTTTGTGGTTTTCAAACAACAACAACAGAAATTGCAGGTACTTGTGACCCTTCGACAGACAATTTAACCCCACCGGGAAAAGAAGTGGGAAAAAAACTGAAACCAACTGTACGTGTTCCTGCTAATAAGCTGTGTGCCTGTAATCGAAGGTAGCGTGGCCGAGCGGTCTAAGGCGCTGGATTTAGGCTCCAGTCTCTTTGGAGGCGTGGGTTCAAATCCCACCTCTGCCAAATATTAAATTTTTAGTATATTGTGCATTATTCATAAAGGCCAAATTGTCCATTTGTCAACTCATATGATCACTGAAAACAGAGTCACGTTCATGGCTCTTTTCGTCTGGGATTTAAAATGGGCTTTTTTTTACTTCAAAGTGGCAAGTAAAATTTGCCACGCATGAACAGCTGTTAATCAAGCCAATAATAACTCTAATAGAAAAGAACATCCTGCTTCAGCTTTAAAGCACCCAAAACATTTCTTAAGACGTCTACTGAATTGGATAAAACAACACCTCACTTTGAGAATTCCAAAATGTATTTGTACTTACTGCAAATGAATCATTCCTCTGCTGCAGGTAAAATCTCCTCTTCTCAAGTCTCGGTAGAAGACCTCTAGTCCATTGTGGTTTTTAAACGACAACAACAGAAATTGCAGGTACTCGTCACGCTTCGAAAGACAATTTACCCCCACCGTGAAAAAAAGGAAGAAAAAAATGAAACCAACTGTACGTGTTCCAGTTAAATCACCCAAAACATTTCTTAAAACGTCTACTTAATTGGATAAAACAACAACTCACTTTGATAATTCCATAAATGTATTTGTACTTACTTCAAAGGAATCATTCCTCTGCTGTAGGTAAAATCTCCTCTACTCAAGTCTCAGTCGAAGATTTCTTGTCGTTTGTTGTTTTCAAACAACAACAACAGAAATTGCAGGTACTTGTGACCCTTCGACAGACAATTTAACCCCACCATGAAAAGAAGTGGGAAAAAAACTGAAGCCAACTGTACGTGTTCCTGATAATAAGCTGTGTGCCTGTAATCGAAGGTAGCGTGGACGAGCGGTCTAAGGCGCTGGATTTAGGCTCCAGTCTCTTTGGAAGCGTGGGTTCAAATCCCACCGCTGCCAAATACAAATTACATTTTTAGTGTATTGTGCATTATTCATAAAGGCCAAATTGTCCATTTGTCAACTCATATGATCACTGAAAACAGAGTCACGTTCATGGCTCTTTTTGTTTGGGATTTAAAATGGGCTTTTTTTTTACTTCAAAGTGGCAAGTAAAATTTGCCACGCATGAACAGCTGTTAATCAAGCCAATAATAACTCTTATAGAAAAGAACATCCTGCTTCAGCTTTAAAGCACCCAAAACATTTCTTAAGACGTCTACTGAATTGGATAAAACAACACCTCACTTTGAGAATTCCAAAATGTATTTGTACTTACTGCAAATGAATCATTCCTCTGCTGCAGGTAAAATCTCCTCTTCTCAAGTCTCGGTAGAAGACCTCTAGTCCATTGTGGTTTTTAAACGACAACAACAGAAATTGCAGGTACTCGTCACGCCTCGAAAGACAATTTACCCCCACCGTGAAAAAAAGGCAGAAAAAAATGAAACCAACTGTACGTGTTCCAGTTAAATCACCCAAAACATTTCTTAAAACGTCTACTTAATTGGATAAAACAACAACTCCCTTTGATAATTCCATAAATGTATTTGTGCTTACTCCAAAGGAATCGTCTACCTAATTGGATAAAACAACATCTCACTTTGAGAATTCCAAAATGTATTTGTACTTACTTCAAAGGAATCATTCCTCTTTTTGTTTGGGAATTAAAATGGGCTTTTTTTTTACTTCAAAGTGGCAAGTAAAATTTGCCACGCATGAACAGCTGTTAATCAAGCCAATGATAACTCTTATAGAAAAGAACATCCTGCTTCAGCTTTAAAGCACCCAAAACATTTCTTAAGACGTCTACTGAATTGGATAAAACAACACCTCACTTTGAGAATTCCAAAATGTATTTGTACTTACTGCAAATGAATCATTCCTCTTCTGCAGGTAAAATCTCCTCTTCTCAAGTCTAGGTAGAAGACCCCTAGTCCTTTGTGGTTTTCAAAAAACAACAATAGAAATTGCAGGTACTCGTCACGCTTCGACAATTTACCCCCACCGTGAAAAAAAAGCAGAAAAAAATGAAACCAACTGTACGTGTTCCAGTTAAATCACCCAAAACATTTCTTAAAACGTCTACTTAATTGGATAAAACAACAACTCACTTTGATAATTCCATAAATGTATTTGTGCTTACTCCAAAGGAATCGTCTACCTAATTGGATAAAACAACATCTCACTTTGAGAATTCCAAAATGTATTTGTACTTACTTCAAAGGAATCATTCCTCTGCTGTAGGTAAAATCTCCTCTACTCAAGTCTCAGTCGAAGATTTCTTGTCCTTTGTGGTTTTCAAACAACAACAACAGAAATTGCAGGTACTTGTGACCCTTCGACAGACAATTTAACCCCACTGTGAAAAGAAGTGGGAAAAAAACTGAAACCAACTGTACGTGTTCCTGCTAATAAGCTGTGTGCCTGTAATCGAAGGTAGCGTGGCCGAGCGGTCTAAGGCGCTGGATTTAGGCTCCAGTCTCTTTGGAGGCGTGGGTTCAAATCCCACCGCTGCCAAATATTACATTTTTAGTGTATTGTGCATTATTCATAAAGGCCAAATTGTCCATTTGTCAACTCATATGATCACTGAAAACAGAGTCACGTTCATGGCTCTTTTTGTCTGGGATTTAAAATGGGCTTTTTTTTACTTCAAAGTGGCAAGTAAAATTTGCCACGCATGAACAGCTGTTAATCAAGCCAATAATAACTCTTATAGAAAAGAACATCCTGCTTCAGCTTTAAAGCACCCAAAACATTTCTTAAGACGTCTACTGAATTGGATAAAACAACACCTCACTTTGAGAATTCCAAAATGTATTTGTACTTACTGCAAATGAATCATTCCTCTGCTGCAGGTAAAATCTCCTCTTCTCAAGTCTAGGTAGAAGACCCCTAGTCCTTTGTGGTTTTCAAAAAACAACAATAGAAATTGCAGGTACTCGTCACACTTCAACAATTTACCCCCACCGTGAAAAAAAAGCAGAAAAAAATGAAACCAACTGTACGTGTTCCAGTTAAATCACCCAAAACATTTCTTAAAACGTCTACTTAATTGGATAAAACAACAACTCACTTTGATAATTCCATAAATGTATTTGTGCTTACTCCAAAGGAATCGTCTACCTAATTGGATAAAACAACATCTCACTTTGAGAATTCCAAAATGTATTTGTACTTACTTCAAAGGAATCATTCCTATGCTGTAGGTAAAATCTCCTCTACTCAAGTCTCAGTCGAAGATTTCTTGTCCTTTGTGGTTTTCAAACAACAACAACAGAAATTGCAGGTACTTGTGACCCTTCGACAGACAATTTAACCCCACCGTGAAAAGAAGTGGGAAAAAAACTGAAACCAACTGTACGTGTTCCTGCTAATAAGCTGTGTGCCTGCAATCGAAGGTAGCGTGGCCGAGCGGTCTAAGGCGCTGGATTTAGGCTCCAGTCTCTTTGGAGGCGTGCGTTCAAATCCCACCGCTGCCAAATATTACATTTTTAGTGTATTGTGCATTATTCATAAAGGCCAAATTGTCCATTTGTCAACTCATATGATCACTGAAAACAGAGTCACGTTCATGGCTCTTTTTGTCTGGGATTTAAAATGGGCTTTTTTTTACTTCAAAGTGGCAAGTAAAATTTGCCACGCATGAACAGCTGTTAATCAAGCCAATAATAACTCTTATAGAAAAGAACATCCTGCTTCAGCTTTAAAGCACCCAAAACATTTCTTAAGACGTCTACTGAATTGGATAAAACAACACCTCACTTTGAGAATTCCAAAATGTATTTGTACTTACTGCAAATGAATCATTCCTCTGCTGCAGGTAAAATCTCCTCTTCTCAAGTCTAGGTAGAAGACCCCTAGTCCTTTGTGGTTTTCAAAAAACAACAATAGAAATTGCAGGTACTCGTCACACTTCAACAATTTACCCCCACCGTGAAAAAAAAGCAGAAAAAAATGAAACCAACTGTACGTGTTCCAGTTAAATCACCCAAAACATTTCTTAAAACGTCTACTTAATTGGATAAAACAACAACTCACTTTGATAATTCCATAAATGTATTTGTGCTTACTCCAAAGGAATCGTCTACCTAATTGGATAAAACAACATCTCACTTTGAGAATTCCAAAATGTATTTGTACTTACTTCAAAGGAATCATTCCTATGCTGTAGGTAAAATCTCCTCTACTCAAGTCTCAGTCGAAGATTTCTTGTCCTTTGTGGTTTTCAAACAACAACAACAGAAATTGCAGGTACTTGTGACCCTTCGACAGACAATTTAACCCCACCGTGAAAAGAAGTGGGAAAAAAACTGAAACCAACTGTACGTGTTCCTGCTAATAAGCTGTGTGCCTGCAATCGAAGGTAGCGTGGCCGAGCGGTCTAAGGCGCTGGATTTAGGCTCCAGTCTCTTTGGAGGCGTGCGTTCAAATCCCACCGCTGCCAAATATTACATTTTTAGTGTATTGTGCATTATTCATAAAGGCCAAATTGTCCATTTGTCAACTCATATGATCACTGAAAACAGAGTCACGTTCATGGCTCTTTTCGTCTGGGATTTAAAATGGGCTTTTTTTTACTTCAAAGTGGCAAGTAAAATTTGCCACGCATGAACAGCTGTTAATCAAGCCAATAATAACTCTTATAGAAAAGAACATCCTGCTTCAGCTTTAAAGCACCCAAAACATTTCTTAAGATGTCTACTGAATTGGATAAAACAACACCTCACTTTGAGAATTCCAAAATGTATTTGTACTTACTGCAAATGAATCATTCCTCTGCTGCAGGTAAAATCTCCTCTTCTCAAGTCTAGGTAGAAGACCCCTAGTCCTTTGTGGTTTTCAAAAAACAACAATAGAAATTGCAGGTACTCGTCACGCTTCGACAATTTACCCCCACCGTGAAAAAAAAGCTGAAAAAAATGAAACCAACTGTACGTGTTCCAGTTAAATCACCCAAAACATTTCTTAAAACGTCTACTTAATTGGATAAAACAACAACTCACTTTGATAATTCCATAAATGTATTTGTGCTTACTCCAAAGGAATCGTCTACCTAATTGGATAAAACAACATCTCACTTTGAGAATTCCAAAATGTATTTGTACTTACTTCAAAGGAATCATTCCTCTGCTGTAGGTAAAATCTCCTCTACTCAAGTCTCAGTCGAAGATTTCTTGTCCTTTGTGGTTTTCAAACAACAACAACAGAAATTGCAGGTACTTGTGACCCTTCGACAGACAATTTAACCCCACCGTGAAAAGAAGTGGGAAAAAAACTGAAACCAACTGTACGTGTTCCTGCTAATAAGCTGTATGCCTGCAATCGAAGGTAGCGTGGCCGAGCGGTCTAAGGCGCTGGATTTAGGCTCCAGTCTCTTTGGAGGCGTGGGTTCAAATCCCACCGCTGCCAAATATTACATTTTTAGTGTATTGTGCATTATTCATAAAGGCCAAATTGTCCATTTGTCAACTCATATGATCACTGAAAACAGAGTCACGTTCATGGCTCTTTTCGTCTGGGATTTAAAATGGGCTTTTTTTTACTTCAAAGTGGCAAGTAAAATTTGCCACGCATGAACAGCTGTTAATCAAGCCAATAATAACTCTTATAGAAAAGAACATCCTGCTTCAGCTTTAAAGCACCCAAAACATTTCTTAAGACGTCTACTGAATTGGATAAAACAACACCTCACTTTGAGAATTCCAAAATGTATTTGTACTTACTGCAAATGAATCATTCCTCTGCTGCAGGTAAAATCTCCTCTTCTCAAGTCTAGGTAGAAGACCCCTAGTCCTTTGTGGTTTTCAAAAAACAACAATAGAAATTGCAGGTACTCGTCACGCTTCGACAATTTACCCCCACCGTGAAAAAAAAGCAGAAAAAAATGAAACCAACTGTACGTGTTCCAGTTAAATCACCCAAAACATTTCTTAAAACGTCTACTTAATTGGATAAAACAACAACTCACTTTGATAATTCCATAAATGTATTTGTGCTTACTCCAAAGGAATCGTCTACCTAATTGGATAAAACAACATCTCACTTTGAGAATTCCAAAATGTATTTGTACTTACTTCAAAGGAATCATTCCTCTGCTGTAGGTAAAATCTCCTCTACTCAAGTCTCAGTCGAAGATTTCTTGTCCTTTGTGGTTTTCAAACAACAACAACAGAAATTGCAGGTACTTGTGACCCTTCGACAGACAATTTAACCCCACCGTGAAAAGAAGTGGGAAAAAAACTGAAACCAACTGTACGTGTTCCTGCTAATAAGCTGTATGCCTGCAATCGAAGGTAGCGTGGCCGAGCGGTCTAAGGCGCTGGATTTAGGCTCCAGTCTCTTTGGAGGCGTGGGTTCAAATCCCACCGCTGCCAAATATTACATTTTTAGTGTAATGTGCATTATTCATAAAGGCCAAATTGTCCATTTGTCAACTCATATGATCACTGAAAATAGAGTCACGTTCATGGCTCTTTTCGTCTGGGATTTAAAATGGGCTTTTTTTTACTTCAAAGTGGCAAGTAAAATTTGCCACGCATGAACAGCTGTTAATCAAGCCAATAATAACTCTTATAGAAAAGAACATCCTGCTTCAGCTTTAAAGCACCCAAAACATTTCTTAAGACGTCTACTGAATTGGATAAAACAACACCTCACTTTGAGAATTCCAAAATGTATTTGTACTTACTGCAAATGAATCATTCCTCTGCTGCAGGTAAAATCTCCTCTTCTCAAGTCTAGGTAGAAGACCCCTAGTCCTTTGTGGTTTTCAAAAAACAACAACAGAAATTGCAGGTACTCGTAACACTTCGACAATTTACCCCCACAGTGAAAAAAAAGCAGAAAAAAATGAAATCAACTGTACGTGTTCCAGTTAAATCACCCAAAACATTTCTTAAAACGTCTACTTAATTGGATAAAACAACAACTCACTTTGATAATTCCATAAATGTATTTGTGCTTACTCCAAAGGAATCGTCTACCTAATTGGATAAAACAACATCTCACTTTGAGAATTCCAAAATGTATTTGTACTTACTTCAAAGGAATCATTCCTCTGCTGTAGGTAAAATCTCCTCTACTCAAGTCTCAGTCGAAGATTTCTTGTCCTTTGTGGTTTTCAAACAACAACAACAGAAATTGCAGGTACTTGTGACCCTTCGACAGACAATTTAACCCCACTGTGAAAAGAAGTGGGAAAAAAACTGAAACCAACTGTACGTGTTCCTGCTAATAAGCTGTGTGCCTGTAATCGAAGGTAGCGTGGCCGAGCGGTCTAAGGCGCTGGATTTAGGCTCCAGTCTCTTTGGAGGCGTGGGTTCAAATCCCACCGCTGCCAAATATTACATTTTTAGTGTATTGTGCATTATTCATAAAGGCCAAATTGTCCATTTGTCAACTCATATGATCACTGAAAACAGAGTCACGTTCATGGCTCTTTTTGTCTGGGATTTAAAATGGGCTTTTTTTTACTTCAAAGTGGCAAGTAAAATTTGCCACGCATGAACAGCTGTTAATCAAGCCAATAATAACTCTTATAGAAAAGAACATCCTGCTTCAGCTTTAAGAACCCAAAACATTTCTTAAGACGTCTACTGAATTGGATAAAACAACACCTCACTTTGAGAATTCCAAAATGTATTTGTACTTACTGCAAATGAATCATTCCTCTGCTGCAGGTAAAATCTCCTCTTCTCAAGTCTAGGTAGAAGACCCCTAGTCCTTTGTGGTTTTCAAAAAACAACAATAGAAATTGCAGGTACTCGTCACACTTCAACAATTTACCCCCACCGTGAAAAAAAAGCAGAAAAAAATGAAACCAACTGTACGTGTTCCAGTTAAATCACCCAAAACATTTCTTAAAACGTCTACTTAATTGGATAAAACAACAACTCACTTTGATAATTCCATAAATGTATTTGTGCTTACTCCAAAGGAATCGTCTACCTAATTGGATAAAACAACATCTCACTTTGAGAATTCCAAAATGTATTTGTACTTACTTCAAAGGAATCATTCCTCTGCTGTAGGTAAAATCTCCTCTACTCAAGTCTCAGTCGAAGATTTCTTGTCCTTTGTGGTTTTCAAACAACAACAACAGAAATTGCAGGTACTTGTGACCCTTCGACAGACAATTTAACCCCACCGTGAAAAGAAGTGGGAAAAAAACTGAAACCAACTGTACGTGTTCCTGCTAATAAGCTGTGTGCCTGCAATCGAAGGTAGCGTGGCCGAGCGGTCTAAGGCGCTGGATTTAGGCTCCAGTCTCTTTGGAGGCGTGCGTTCATATCCCACCGCTGCCAAATATTACATTTTTAGTGTATTGTGCATTATTCATAAAGAACAAATTGTCCATTTGTCAACTCATATGATCACTGAAAACAGAGTCACGTTCATGGCTCTTTTCGTCTGGGATTTAAAATGGGCTTTTTTTTACTTCAAAGTGGCAAGTAAAATTTGCCACGCATGAACAGCTGTTAATCAAGCCAATAATAACTCTTATAGAAAAGAACATCCTGCTTCAGCTTTAAAGCACCCAAAACATTTCTTAAGTTGTCTACTGAATTGGATAAAACAACACCTCACTTTGAGAATTCCAAAATGTATTTGTACTTACTGCAAATGAATCATTCCTCTGCTGCAGGTAAAATCTCCTCTTCTCAAGTCTAGGTAGAAGACCCCTAGACATTTGTGGTTTTCAAAAAACAACAATAGAAATTGCAGGTACTCGTCACGCTTCGACAATTTACCCCCACCGTGAAAAAAAAGCTGAAAAAAATGAAACCAACTGTACGTGTTCCAGTTAAATCACCCAAAACATTTCTTAAAACGTCTACTTAATTGGATAAAACAACAACTCACTTTGATAATTCCATAAATGTATTTGTGCTTACTCCAAAGGAATCGTCTACCTAATTGGATAAAACAACATCTCACTTTGAGAATTCCAAAATGTATTTGTACTTACTTCAAAGGAATCATTCCTCTGCTGTAGGTAAAATCTCCTCTACTCAAGTCTCAGTCGAAGATTTCTTGTCCTTTGTGGTTTTCAAACAACAACAACAGAAATTGCAGGTACTTGTGACACTTCGACAGACAATTTAACCCCACTGTGAAAAGAAGTGGGAAAAAAACTGAAACCAACTGTACGTGTTCCTGCTAATAAGCTGTGTGCCTGTAATCGAAGGTAGCGTGGCCGAGCGGTCTAAGGCGCTGGATTTAGGCTCCAGTCTCTTTGGAGGCGTGGGTTCAAATCCCACCGCTGCCAAATATTACATTTTTAGTGTATTGTGCATTATTCATAAAGGCCAAATTGTCCATTTGTCAACTCATATGATCACTGAAAACAGAGTCACGTTCATGGCTCTTTTTGTCTGGGATTTAAAATGGGCTTTTTTTTACTTCAAAGTGGCAAGTAAAATTTGCCACGCATGAACAGCTGTTAATCAAGCCAATAATAACTCTTATAGAAAAGAACATCCTGCTTCAGCTTTAAAGCACCCAAAACATTTCTTAAGACGTCTACTGAATTGGATAAAACAACACCTCACTTTGAGAATTCCAAAATGTATTTGTACTTACTGCAAATGAATCATTCCTCTGCTGCAGGTAAAATCTCCTCTTCTCAAGTCTAGGTAGAAGACCCCTAGTCCTTTGTGGTTTTCAAAAAACAACAATAGAAATTGCAGGTACTCGTCACACTTCAACAATTTACCCCCACCGTGAAAAAAAAGCAGAAAAAAATGAAACCAACTGTACGTGTTCCAGTTAAATCACCCAAAACATTTCTTAAAACGTCTACTTAATTGGATAAAACAACAACTCACTTTGATAATTCCATAAATGTATTTGTGCTTACTCCAAAGGAATCGTCTACCTAATTGGATAAAACAACATCTCACTTTGAGAATTCCAAAATGTATTTGTACTTACTTCAAAGGAATCATTCCTCTGCTGTAGGTAAAATCTCCTCTACTCAAGTCTCAGTCGAAGATTTCTTGTCCTTTGTGGTTTTCAAACAACAACAACAGAAATTGCAGGTACTTGTGACCCTTCGACAGACAATTTAACCCCACCGTGAAAAGAAGTGGGAAAAAAACTGAAACCAACTGTACGTGTTCCTGCTAATAAGCTGTATGCCTGCAATCGAAGGTAGCGTGGCCGAGCGGTCTAAGGCGCTGGATTTAGGCTCCAGTCTCTTTGGAGGCGTGGGTTCAAATCCCACCGCTGCCAAATATTACATTTTTAGTGTATTGTGCATTATTCATAAAGGCCAAATTGTCCATTTGTCAACTCATATGATCACTGAAAACAGAGTCACGTTCATGGCTCTTTTCGTCTGGGATTTAAAATGGGCTTTTTTTTACTTCAAAGTGGCAAGTAAAATTTGCCACGCATGAACAGCTGTTAATCAAGCCAATAATAACTCTTATAGAAAAGAACATCCTGCTTCAGCTTTAAAGCACCCAAAACATTTCTTAAGACGTCTACTGAATTGGATAAAACAACACCTCACTTTGAGAATTCCAAAATGTATTTGTACTTACTGCAAATGAATCATTCCTCTGCTGCAGGTAAAATCTCCTCTTCTCAAGTCTAGGTAGAAGACCCCTAGTCCTTTGTGGTTTTCAAAAAACAACAATAGAAATTGCAGGTACTCGTCACGCTTCGACAATTTACCCCCACCGTGAAAAAAAAGCAGAAAAAAATGAAACCAACTGTACGTGTTCCAGTTAAATCACCCAAAACATTTCTTAAAACGTCTACTTAATTGGATAAAACAACAACTCACTTTGATAATTCCATAAATGTATTTGTGCTTACTCCAAAGGAATCGTCTACCTAATTGGATAAAACAACATCTCACTTTGAGAATTCCAAAATGTATTTGTACTTACTTCAAAGGAATCATTCCTCTGCTGTAGGTAAAATCTCCTCTACTCAAGTCTCAGTCGAAGATTTCTTGTCCTTTGTGGTTTTCAAACAACAACAACAGAAATTGCAGGTACTTGTGACCCTTCGACAGACAATTTAACCCCACTGTGAAAAGAAGTGGGAAAAAAACTGAAACCAACTGTACGTGTTCCTGCTAATAAGCTGTGTGCCTGTAATCGAAGGTAGCGTGGCCGAGCGGTCTAAGGCGCTGGATTTAGGCTCCAGTCTCTTTGGAGGCGTGGGTTCAAATCCCACCGCTGCCAAATATTACATTTTTAGTGTATTGTGCATTATTCATAAAGGCCAAATTGTCCATTTGTCAACTCATATGATCACTGAAAACAGAGTCACGTTCATGGCTCTTTTTGTCTGGGATTTAAAATGGGCTTTTTTTTACTTCAAAGTGGCAAGTAAAATTTGCCACGCATGAACAGCTGTTAATCAAGCCAATAATAACTCTTATAGAAAAGAACATCCTGCTTCAGCTTTAAAGCACCCAAAACATTTCTTAAGACGTCTACTGAATTGGATAAAACAACACCTCACTTTGAGAATTCCAAAATGTATTTGTACTTACTGCAAATGAATCATTCCTCTGCTGCAGGTAAAATCTCCTCTTCTCAAGTCTAGGTAGAAGACCCCTAGTCCTTTGTGGTTTTCAAAAAACAACAATAGAAATTGCAGGTACTCGTCACACTTCAACAATTTACCCCCACCGTGAAAAAAAAGCAGAAAAAAATGAAACCAACTGTACGTGTTCCAGTTAAATCACCCAAAACATTTCTTAAAACGTCTACTTAATTGGATAAAACAACAACTCACTTTGATAATTCCATAAATGTATTTGTGCTTACTCCAAAGGAATCGTCTACCTAATTGGATAAAACAACATCTCACTTTGAGAATTCCAAAATGTATTTGTACTTACTTCAAAGGAATCATTCCTCTGCTGTAGGTAAAATCTCCTCTACTCAAGTCTCAGTCGAAGATTTCTTGTCCTTTGTGGTTTTCAAACAACAACAACAGAAATTGCAGGTACTTGTGACCCTTCGACAGACAATTTAACCCCACCGTGAAAAGAAGTGGGAAAAAAACTGAAACCAACTGTACGTGTTCCTGCTAATAAGCTGTGTGCCTGCAATCGAAGGTAGCGTGGCCGAGCGGTCTAAGGCGCTGGATTTAGGCTCCAGTCTCTTTGGAGGCGTGCGTTCAAATCCCACCGCTGCCAAATATTACATTTTTAGTGTATTGTGCATTATTCATAAAGGCCAAATTGTCCATTTGTCAACTCATATGATCACTGAAAACAGAGTCACGTTCATGGCTCTTTTCGTCTGGGATTTAAAATGGGCTTTTTTTTACTTCAAAGTGGCAAGTAAAATTTGCCACGCATGAACAGCTGTTAATCAAGCCAATAATAACTCTTATAGAAAAGAACATCCTGCTTCAGCTTTAAAGCACCCAAAACATTTCTTAAGATGTCTACTGAATTGGATAAAACAACACCTCACTTTGAGAATTCCAAAATGTATTTGTACTTACTGCAAATGAATCATTCCTCTGCTGCAGGTAAAATCTCCTCTTCTCAAGTCTAGGTAGAAGACCCCTAGTCCTTTGTGGTTTTCAAAAAACAACAATAGAAATTGCAGGTACTCGTCACGCTTCGACAATTTACCCCCACCGTGAAAAAAAAGCTGAAAAAAATGAAACCAACTGTACGTGTTCCAGTTAAATCACCCAAAACATTTCTTAAAACGTCTACTTAATTGGATAAAACAACAACTCACTTTGATAATTCCATAAATGTATTTGTGCTTACTCCAAAGGAATCGTCTACCTAATTGGATAAAACAACATCTCACTTTGAGAATTCCAAAATGTATTTGTACTTACTTCAAAGGAATCATTCCTCTGCTGTAGGTAAAATCTCCTCTACTCAAGTCTCAGTCGAAGATTTCTTGTCCTTTGTGGTTTTCAAACAACAACAACAGAAATTGCAGGTACTTGTGACCCTTCGACAGACAATTTAACCCCACCGTGAAAAGAAGTGGGAAAAAAACTGAAACCAACTGTAGTGTTCCTGCTAATAAGCTGTATGCCTGCAATCGAAGGTAGCGTGGCCGAGCGGTCTAAGGCGCTGGATTTAGGCTCCAGTCTCTTTGGAGGCGTGGGTTCAAATCCCACCGCTGCCAAATATTACATTTTTAGTGTATTGTGCATTATTCATAAAGGCCAAATTGTCCATTTGTCAACTCATATGATCACTGAAAACAGAGTCACGTTCATGGCTCTTTTCGTCTGGGATTTAAAATGGGCTTTTTTTTACTTCAAAGTGGCAAGTAAAATTTGCCACGCATGAACAGCTGTTAATCAAGCCAATAATAACTCTTATAGAAAAGAACATCCTGCTTCAGGTTTAAAGCACCCAAAACATTTCTTAAGATGTCTACTGAATTGGATAAAACAACACCTCACTTTGAGAATTCCAAAATGTATTTGTACTTACTGCAAATGAATCATTCCTCTGCTGCAGGTAAAATCTCCTCTTCTCAAGTCTAGGTAGAAGACCCCTAGTCCTTTGTGGTTTTCAAAAAACAACAATAGAAATTGCAGGTACTCGTCACGCTTCGACAATTTACCCCCACCGTGAAAAAAAAGCTGAAAAAAATGAAACCAACTGTACGTGTTCCAGTTAAATCACCCAAAACATTTCTTAAAACGTCTACTTAATTGGATAAAACAACAACTCACTTTGATAATTCCATAAATGTATTTGTGCTTACTCCAAAGGAATCGTCTACCTAATTGGATAAAACAACATCTCACTTTGAGAATTCCAAAATGTATTTGTACTTACTTCAAAGGAATCATTCCTCTGCTGTAGGTAAAATCTCCTCTACTCAAGTCTCAGTCGAAGATTTCTTGTCCTTTGTGGTTTTCAAACAACAACAACAGAAATTGCAGGTACTTGTGACCCTTCGACAGACAATTTAACCCCACCGTGAAAAGAAGTGGGAAAAAAACTGAAACCAACTGTACGTGTTCCTGCTAATAAGCTGTATGCCTGCAATCGAAGGTAGCGTGGCCGAGCGGTCTAAGGCGCTGGATTTAGGCTCCAGTCTCTTTGGAGGCGTCGGTTCAAATCCCACCGCTGCCAAATATTACATTTTTAGTGTAATGTGCATTATTCATAAAGGCCAAATTGTCCATTTGTCAACTCATATGATCACTGAAAATAGAGTCACGTTCATGGCTCTTTTCGTCTGGGATTTAAAATGGGCTTTTTTTTACTTCAAAGTGGCAAGTAAAATTTGCCACGCATGAACAGCTGTTAATCAAGCCAATAATAACTCTTATAGAAAAGAACATCCTGCTTCAGCTTTAAAGCACCCAAAACATTTCTTAAGACGTCTACTGAATTGGATAAAACAACACCTCACTTTGAGAATTCCAAAATGTATTTGTACTTACTGCAAATGAATCATTCCTCTGCTGCAGGTAAAATCTCCTCTTCTCAAGTCTAGGTAGAAGACCCCTAGTCCTTTGTGGTTTTCAAAAAACAACAACAGAAATTGCAGGTACTCGTAAAACTTCGACAATTTACCCCCACAGTGAAAAAAAAGCAGAAAAAAATGAAATCAACTGTACGTGTTCCAGTTAAATCACCCAAAACATTTCTTAAAACGTCTACTTAATTGGATAAAACAACAACTCACTTTGATAATTCCATAAATGTATTTGTGCTTACTCCAAAGGAATCGTCTACCTAATTGGATAAAACAACATCTCACTTTGAGAATTCCAAAATGTATTTGTACTTACTTCAAAGGAATCATTCCTCTGCTGTAGGTAAAATCTCCTCTACTCAAGTCTCAGTCGAAGATTTCTTGTCCTTTGTGGTTTTCAAACAACAACAACAGAAATTGCAGGTACTTGTGACCCTTCGACAGACAATTTAACCCCACTGTGAAAAGAAGTGGGAAAAAAACTGAAACCAACTGTACGTGTTCCTGCTAATAAGCTGTGTGCCTGTAATCGAAGGTAGCGTGGCCGAGCGGTCTAAGGCGCTGGATTTAGGCTCCAGTCTCTTTGGAGGCGTGGGTTCAAATCCCACCGCTGCCAAATATTACATTTTTAGTGTATTGTGCATTATTCATAAAGGCCAAATTGTCCATTTGTCAACTCATATGATCACTGAAAACAGAGTCACGTTCATGGCTCTTTTTGTCTGGGATTTAAAATGGGCTTTTTTTTACTTCAAAGTGGCAAGTAAAATTTGCCACGCATGAACAGCTGTTAATCAAGCCAATAATAACTCTTATAGAAAAGAACATCCTGCTTCAGCTTTAAGAACCCAAAACATTTCTTAAGACGTCTACTGAATTGGATAAAACAACACCTCACTTTGAGAATTCCAAAATGTATTTGTACTTACTGCAAATGAATCATTCCTCTGCTGCAGGTAAAATCTCCTCTTCTCAAGTCTAGGTAGAAGACCCCTAGTCCTTTGTGGTTTTCAAAAAACAACAATAGAAATTGCAGGTACTCGTCACACTTCAACAATTTACCCCCACCGTGAAAAAAAAGCAGAAAAAAATGAAACCAACTGTACGTGTTCCAGTTAAATCACCCAAAACATTTCTTAAAACGTCTACTTAATTGGATAAAACAACAACTCACTTTGATAATTCCATAAATGTATTTGTGCTTACTCCAAAGGAATCGTCTACCTAATTGGATAAAACAACATCTCACTTTGAGAATTCCAAAATGTATTTGTACTTACTTCAAAGGAATCATTCCTCTGCTGTAGGTAAAATCTCCTCTACTCAAGTCTCAGTCGAAGATTTTTTGTCCTTTGTGGTTTTCAAACAACAACAACAGAAATTGCAGGTACTTGTGACCCTTCGACAGACAATTTAACCCCACCGTGAAAAGAAGTGGGAAAAAAACTGAAACCAACTGTACGTGTTCCTGCTAATAAGCTGTGTGCCTGCAATCGAAGGTAGCGTGGCCGAGCGGTCTAAGGCGCTGGATTTAGGCTCCAGTCTCTTTGGAGGCGTGCGTTCAAATCCCACCGCTGCCAAATATTACATTTTTAGTGTATTGTGCATTATTCATAAAGGCCAAATTGTCCATTTGTCAACTCATATGATCACTGAAAACAGAGTCACGTTCATGGCTCTTTTCGTCTGGGATTTAAAATGGGCTTTTTTTTACTTCAAAGTGGCAAGTAAAATTTGCCACGCATGAACAGCTGTTAATCAAGCCAATAATAACTCTTATAGAAAAGAACATCCTGCTTCAGCTTTAAAGCACCCAAAACATTTCTTAAGTTGTCTACTGAATTGGATAAAACAACACCTCACTTTGAGAATTCCAAAATGTATTTGTACTTACTGCAAATGAATCATTCCTCTGCTGCAGGTAAAATCTCCTCTTCTCAAGTCTAGGTAGAAGACCCCTAGTCCTTTGTGGTTTTCAAAAAACAACAATAGAAATTGCAGGTACTCGTCACGCTTCGACAATTTACCCCCACCGTGAAAAAAAAGCTGAAAAAAATGAAACCAACTGTACGTGTTCCAGTTAAATCACCCAAAACATTTCTTAAAACGTCTACTTAATTGGATAAAACAACAACTCACTTTGATAATTCCATAAATGTATTTGTGCTTACTCCAAAGGAATCGTCTACCTAATTGGATAAAACAACATCTCACTTTGAGAATTCCAAAATTTATTTGTACTTACTTCAAAGGAATCATTCCTCTGCTGTAGGTAAAATCTCCTCTACTCAAGTCTCAGTCGAAGATTTCTTGTCCTTTGTGGTTTTCAAACAACAACAACAGAAATTGCAGGTACTTGTGACCCTTCGACAGACAATTTAACCCCACTGTGAAAAGAAGTGGGAAAAAAACTGAAACCAACTGTACGTGTTCCTGCTAATAAGCTGTGTGCCTGTAATCGAAGGTAGCGTGGCCGAGCGGTCTAAGGCGCTGGATTTAGGCTCCAGTCTCTTTGGAGGCGTGGGTTCAAATCCCACCGCTGCCAAATATTACATTTTTAGTGTATTGTGCATTATTCATAAAGGCCAAATTGTCCATTTGTCAACTCATATGATCACTGAAAACAGAGTCACGTTCATGGCTCTTTTTGTCTGGGATTTAAAATGGGCTTTTTTTTACTTCAAAGTGGCAAGTAAAATTTGCCACGCATGAACAGCTGTTAATCAAGCCAATAATAACTCTTATAGAAAAGAACATCCTGCTTCAGCTTTAAAGCACCCAAAACATTTCTTAAGACGTCTACTGAATTGGATAAAACAACACCTCACTTTGAGAATTCCAAAATGTATTTGTACTTACTGCAAATGAATCATTCCTCTGCTGCAGGTAAAATCTCCTCTTCTCAAGTCTAGGTAGAAGACCCCTAGTCCTTTGTGGTTTTCAAAAAACAACAATAGAAATTGCAGGTACTCGTCACACTTCAACAATTTACCCCCACCGTGAAAAAAAAGCAGAAAAAAATGAAACCAACTGTACGTGTTCCAGTTAAATCACCCAAAACATTTCTTAAAACGTCTACTTAATTGGATAAAACAACAACTCACTTTGATAATTCCATAAATGTATTTGTGCTTACTCCAAAGGAATCGTCTACCTAATTGGATAAAACAACATCTCACTTTGAGAATTCCAAAATGTATTTGTACTTACTTCAAAGGAATCATTCCTCTGCTGTAGGTAAAATCTCCTCTACTCAAGTCTCAGTCGAAGATTTCTTGTCCTTTGTGGTTTTCAAACAACAACAACAGAAATTGCAGGTACTTGTGACCCTTCGACAGACAATTTAACCCCACCGTGAAAAGAAGTGGGAAAAAAACTGAAACCAACTGTACGTGTTCCTGCTAATAAGCTGTATGCTTGCAATCGAAGGTAGCGTGGCCGAGCGGTCTAAGGCGCTGGATTTAGGCTCCAGTCTCTTTGGAGGCGTGGGTTCAAATCCCACCGCTGCCAAATATTACATTTTTAGTGTATTGTGCATTATTCATAAAGGCCAAATTGTCCATTTGTCAACTCATATGATCACTGAAAACAGAGTCACGTTCATGGCTCTTTTCGTCTGGGATTTAAAATGGGCTTTTTTTTACTTCAAAGTGGCAAGTAAAATTTGCCACGCATGAACAGCTGTTAATCAAGCCAATAATAACTCTTATAGAAAAGAACATCCTGCTTCAGCTTTAAAGCACCCAAAACATTTCTTAAGACGTCTACTGAATTGGATAAAACAACACCTCACTTTGAGAATTCCAAAATGTATTTGTACTTACTGCAAATGAATCATTCCTCTGCTGCAGGTAAAATCTCCTCTTCTCAAGTCTAGGTAGAAGACCCCTAGTCCTTTGTGGTTTTCAAAAAACAACAATAGAAATTGCAGGTACTCGTCACGCTTCGACAATTTACCCCCACCGTGAAAAAAAAGCAGAAAAAAATGAAACCAACTGTACGTGTTCCAGTTAAATCACCCAAAACATTTCTTAAAACGTCTACTTAATTGGATAAAACAACAACTCACTTTGATAATTCCATAAATGTATTTGTGCTTACTCCAAAGGAATCGTCTACCTAATTGGATAAAACAACATCTCACTTTGAGAATTCCAAAATGTATTTGTACTTACTTCAAAGGAATCATTCCTCTGCTGTAGGTAAAATCTCCTCTACTCAAGTCTCAGTCGAAGATTTCTTGTCCTTTGTGGTTTTCAAACAACAACAACAGAAATTGCAGGTACTTGTGACCCTTCGACAGACAATTTAACCCCACTGTGAAAAGAAGTGGGAAAAAAACTGAAACCAACTGTACGTGTTCCTGCTAATAAGCTGTGTGCCTGTAATCGAAGGTAGCGTGGCCGAGCGGTCTAAGGCGCTGGATTTAGGCTCCAGTCTCTTTGGAGGCGTGGGTTCAAATCCCACCGCTGCCAAATATTACATTTTTAGTGTATTGTGCATTATTCATAAAGGCCAAATTGTCCATTTGTCAACTCATATGATCACTGAAAACAGAGTCACGTTCATGGCTCTTTTTGTCTGGGATTTAAAATGGGCTTTTTTTTACTTCAAAGTGGCAAGTAAAATTTGCCACGCATGAATAGCTGTTAATCAAGCCAATAATAACTCTTATAGAAAAGAACATCCTGCTTCAGCTTTAAAGAACCCAAAACATTTCTTAAGACGTCTACTGAATTGGATAAAACAACACCTCACTTTGAGAATTCCAAAATGTATTTGTACTTACTGCAAATGAATCATTCCTCTGCTGCAGGTAAAATCTCCTCTTCTCAAGTCTAGGTAGAAGACCCCTAGTCCTTTGTGGTTTTTAAATGACAACAACAGAAATTGCAGGTACTCGTCACGCTTCGAAAGACAATTTACCCCCACCGTGAAAAAAAGGCAGAAAAAAATGAAACCAACTGTACGTGTTCCAGTTAAATCATCCAAAACATTTCTTAAAACGTCTACTTAATTGAATAAAACAACAACTCACTTTGATAATTCCATAAATGTATTTGTGCTTACTCCAAAGGAATCATCTACCTAATTGGATAAAACAACATCTCACTTTGAGAATTCCAAAATGTATTTGTACTTACTTCAAAGGAATCATTCCTCTGCTGTAGGTAAAATCTCCTCTACTCAAGTCTCAGTCGAAGATTTCTTGTCCTTTGTGGTTTTCAAACAACAACAACAGAAATTGCAGGTACTTGTGACCCTTCGACAGACAATTTAACCCCACTGTGAAAAGAAGTGGGAAAAAAACTGAAGCCAACTGTACGTGTTCCTGATAATAAGCTGTGTGCCTGTAATCGAAGGTAGCGTGGCCGAGCGGTCTAAGGCGCTGGATTTAGGCTCCAGTCTCTTAGGAGGCGTGGGTTCAAATCCCACCGCTGCCAAATACAAATTACATTTTTAGTGTATTGTGCATTATTCATAAAGGCCAAATTGTCCATTTGTCAACTCATATGATCACTGAAAACAGAGTCACGTTCATGGCTCTTTTTGTTTGGGATTTAAAATGGGCTTTTTTTTTTACTTCAAAGTGGCAAGTAAAATTTGCCACGCATAAACAGCTGTTAATCAAGCCAATAATAACTCTTATAGAAAAGAACATCCTGCTTCAGCTTTAAAGCACCCAAAAAATTTCTTAAGACGTCTACTGAATTGGATAAAACAACACCTCACTTTGAGAATTCCAAAATGTATTTGTACTTACTGCAAATGAATCATTCCTCTGCTGCAGGTAAAATCTCCTCTTCTCAAGTCTCGGTAGAAGACCTCTAGTCCATTGTGGTTTTTAAACGACAACAACAGAAATTGCAGGTACTCGTCACGCCTCGAAAGACAATTTACCCCCACCGTGAAAAAAAGGCAGAAAAAAATGAAACCAACTGTACGTGTTCCAGTTAAATCACCCAAAACATTTCTTAAAACGTCTACTTAATTGGATAAAACAACAACTCACTTTGATAATTCCATAAATGTATTTGTGCTTACTCCAAAGGAATCGTCTACCTAATTGGATAAAACAACATCTCACTTTGAGAATTCCAAAATGTATTTGTACTTACTTCAAAGGAATCATTCCTCTTTTTGTTTGGGAATTAAAATGGGCTTTTTTTTTACTTCAAAGTGGCAAGTAAAATTTGCCACGCATGAACAGCTGTTAATCAAGCCAATAATAACTCTTATAGAAAAGAACATCCTGCTTCAGCTTTAAAGCACCCAAAACATTTCTTAAGACGTCTACTGAATTGGATAAAACAACACCTCACTTTGAGAATTCCAAAATGTATTTGTACTTACTGCAAATGAATCATTCCTCTGCTGCAGGTAAAATCTCCTCTTCTCAAGTCTAGGTAGAAGACCCCTAGTCCTTTGTGGTTTTCAAAAAACAACAATAGAAATTGCAGGTACTCGTCACGCTTCGACAATTTACCCCCACCGTGAAAAAAAAGCAGAAAAAAATGAAACCAACTGTACGTGTTCCAGTTAAATCACCCAAAACATTTCTTAAAACGTCTACTTAATTGGATAAAACAACAACTCACTTTGATAATTCCATAAATGTATTTGTGCTTACTCCAAAGGAATCGTCTACCTAATTGGATAAAACAACATCTCACTTTGAGAATTCCAAAATGTATTTGTACTTACTTCAAAGGAATCATTCCTCTGCTGTAGGTAAAATCTCCTCTACTCAAGTCTCAGTCGAAGATTTCTTGTCGTTTGTGGTTTTCAAACAACAACAACAGAAATTGCAGGTACTTGTGACCCTTCGACAGACAATTTAACCCCACTGTGAAAAGAAGTGGGAAAAAAACTGAAACCAACTGTACGTGTTCCTGCTAATAAGCTGTGTGCCTGTAATCGAAGGTAGCGTGGCCGAGCGGTCTAAGGCGCAGGATTTAGGCTCCAGTCTCTTTGGAGGCGTGGGTTCAAATCCCACCGCTGCCAAATACAAATTACATTTTTAGTGTATTGTGCATTATTCATAAAGGCCAAATTGTCCATTTGTCAACTCATATGATCACTGAAAACAGAGTCACGTTCATGGCTCTTTTTGTCTGGGATTTAAAATGGGCTTTTTTTTACTTCAAAGTGGCAAGTAAAATTTGCCACGCATGAACAGCTGTTAATCAAGCCAATAATAACTCTTATAGAAAAGAACATCCTGCTTCAGCTTTAAGAACCCAAAACATTTCTTAAGACGTCTACTGAATTGGATAAAACAACACCTCACTTTGAGAATTCCAAAATGTATTTGTACTTACTGCAAATGAATCATTCCTCTGCTGCAGGTAAAATCTCCTCTTCTCAAGTCTCGGTAGAAGACCTCTAGTCCATTGTGGTTTTTAAACGACAACAACAGAAATTGCAGGTACTCGTCACGCCTCGAAAGACAATTTACCCCCACCGTGAAAAAAAGGCAGAAAAAAATGAAACCAACTGTACGTGTTCCAGTTAAATCACCCAAAACATTTCTTAAAACGTCTACTTAATTGGATAAAACAACAACTCACTTTGATAATTCCATAAATGTATTTGTTCTTACTCCAAAGGAATCGTCTACCTAATTGGATAAAACAACATCTCACTTTGAGAATTCCAAAATGTATTTGTACTTACTTCAAAGGAATCATTCCTCTGCTGTAGGTAAAATCTCCTCTACTCAAGTCTCAGTCGAAGATTTCTTGTCCTTTGTGGTTTTCAAACAACAACAACAGAAATTGCAGGTACTTGTGACCCTTCGACAGACAATTTAACCCCACCGTGAAAAGAAGTGGGAAAAAAACTGAAGCCAACTGTACGTGTTCCTGCTAATAAGCTGTGTGCCTGCAATCGAAGGTAGCGTGGCCGAGCGGTCTAAGGCGCTGGATTTAAGCTCCAGTCTCTTTGGAGGCGTGGGTTCAAATCCCACCGCTGCCAAATATTACATTTTTAGTGTATTGTGCATTATTCATAAAGGCCAAATTGTCCATTTGTCAACTCATATGATCACTGAAAACAGAGTCACGTTCATGGCTCTTTTCGTCTGGGATTTAAAATGGGCTTTTTTTTACTTCAAAGTGGCAAGTAAAATTTGCCACGCATGAACAGCTGTTAAATTTGCCACGCATGAACAGCTGTTAATCAAGCCAGTAATAACTCTTATAGAAAAGAACATCCTGCTTCAGCTTTAAAGCACCCAAAACATTTCTTAAGACGTCTACTGAATTGGATAAAACAACACCTCACTTTGAGAATTCCAAAATGTATTTGTACTTACTGCAAATGAATCATTCCTCTGCTGCAGGTAAAATCTCCTCTTCTCAAGTCTAGGTAGAAGACCCCTAGTCCTTTGTGGTTTTCAAAAAACAACAATAGAAATTGCAGGTACTCGTCACGCTTCGACAATTTACCCCCACCGTGAAAAAAAAGCAGAAAAAAATGAAACCAACTGTACGTGTTCCAGTTAAATCACCCAAAACATTTCTTAAAACGTCTACTTAATTGGATAAAACAACAACTCACTTTGATAATTCCATAAATGTATTTGTGCTTACTCCAAAGGAATCGTCTACCTAATTGGATAAAACAACATCTCACTTTGAGAATTCCAAAATGTATTTGTACTTACTTCAAAGGAATCATTCCTCTGCTGTAGGTAAAATCTCCTCTACTCAAGTCTCAGTCGAAGATTTCTTGTCCTTTGTGGTTTTCAAACAACAACAACAGAAATTGCAGGTACTTGTGACCCTTCGACAGACAATTTAACCCCACTGTGAAAAGAAGTGGGAAAAAAACTGAAACCAACTGTACGTGTTCCTGCTAATAAGCTGTGTGCCTGTAATCGAAGGTAGCGTGGCCGAGCGGTCTAAGGCGCTGGATTTAGGCTCCAGTCTCTTTGGAGGCGTGGGTTCCAATCCCAGCGCTGCCAAATATTACATTTTTAGTGTATTGTGCATTATTCATAAAGGCCAAATTGTCCATTTGTCAACTCATATGATCACTGAAAACAGAGTCACGTTCATGGCTCTTTTTGTCTGGGATTTAAAATGGGCTTTTTTTTACTTCAAAGTGGCAAGTAAAATTTGCCACGCATGAACAGCTGTTAATCAAGCCAATAATAACTCTTATAGAAAAGAACATCCTGCTTCAGCTTTAAAGCACCCAAAACATTTCTTAAGACGTCTACTGAATTGGATAAAACAACACCTCACTTTGAGAATTCCAAAATGTATTTGTACTTACTGCAAATGAATCATTCCTCTGCTGCAGGTAAAATCTCCTCTTCTCAAGTCTAGGTAGAAGACCCCTAGTCCTTTGTGGTTTTCAAAAAACAACAATAGAAATTGCAGGTACTCGTCACACTTCAACAATTTACCCCCACCGTGAAAAAAAAGCAGAAAAAAATGAAACCAACTGTACGTGTTCCAGTTAAATCACCCAAAACATTTCTTAAAACGTCTACTTAATTGGATAAAACAACAACTCACTTTGATAATTCCATAAATGTATTTGTGCTTACTCCAAAGGAATCGTCTACCTAATTGGATAAAACAACATCTCACTTTGAGAATTCCAAAATGTATTTGTACTTACTTCAAAGGAATCATTCCTCTGCTGTAGGTAAAATCTCCTCTACTCAAGTCTCAGTCGAAGATTTCTTGTCCTTTGTGGTTTTCAAACAACAACAACAGAAATTGCAGGTACTTGTGACCCTTCGACAGACAATTTAACCCCACCGTGAAAAGAAGTGGGAAAAAAACTGAAACCAACTGTACGTGTTCCTGATAATAAGCTGTGTCCTGTAATTGAAGGTAGCATGGCCGAGTGGTCTAAGGCCCTGGATTTAGGTTCCAGTCTCTTTGGAGGCGTGGGTTCAAATCCCACTGCTGCCAAATATTACATTTTTAGTGTATTGTGCATTATTCATAAAGGCCAAATTGTCCATTTGTCAACTCATATGATCACTGAAAACAGAGTCACGTTCATGGCTCTTTTTGTTTGGGATTTAAAATGGGCTTTTTTTTTTTTACTTCAAAGTGGCAAGTAAAATTTGCCACGCATGAACAGCTGTTAATATAGCCAATAATAACTCTTATAGAAAAGAACATCCTGCTTCAGCTTTAAAGCACCCAAAACATTTCTTAAGACGTCTACTGAATTGGATAAAACAACACCTCACTTTGAGAATTCCAAAATGTATTTGTACTTACTGCAAATGAATCATTCCTCTGCTGCAGGTAAAATCTCCTCTTCTCAAGTCTCGGTAGAAGACCTCTAGTCCATTGTGGTTTTTAAACGACAACAACAGAAATTGCAGGTACTCGTCACGCTTCGAAAGACAATTTACCCCCACCGTGAAAAAAAGGCAGAAAAAAATGAAACCAACTGTACGTGTTCCAGTTAAATCACCCAAAACATTTCTTAAAACGTCTACTTAATTGGATAAAACAACAACTCACTTTGATAATTCCATAAATGTATTTGTGCTTACTCCAAAGGAATCGTCTACCTAATTGGATAAAACAACATCTCACTTTGAGAATTCCAAAATGTATTTGTACTTACTTCAAAGGAATCATTCCTCTGCTGTAAGTAAAATCTCCTCTACTCAAGTCTCAGTCGAAGATTTCTTGTCCTTTTTGGTTTTCAAACAACAACAACAGAAATTGCAGGTACTTGTGACCCTTCGACAGACAATTTAACCCCACCGTGGAAAGAAGTGGGAAAATAACTGAAACCAACTATACGTGTTCCTGATAATAAACTGTGTGCCTGTAATTGAAGGTAGCGTGGCCGAGCGGTCTAAGGCGCTGGATTTAAGTTCCAGTCTCTTTGGAGGCGTGGGTTCAAATCCCACCGCTGCCAAATATTACATTTTTAGTGTATTGTGCATTATTCATAAAGGCCAAATTGTCCATTTGTCAACTCATATGATCACTGAAAACAGAGTCACGTTCATGGCTCTTTTTGTTTGGGATTTAAAATGGGCTTTTTTTTTACTTCAAAGTGGCAAGTAAAATTTGCCACGCATGAACAGCTGTTAATCAAGCCAATAATAACTCTTATAGAAAAGAACATCCTGCTTCAGCTTTAAATCACCCAAAACATTTCTTAAGACGTCTACTGAATTGGATAAAACAACACCTCACTTTGAGAATTCCAAAATGTATTTGTACTTACTGCAAATGAATCATTACTCTGCTGCAGGTAAAATCTCCTCTTCACAAGTCTCGGTAGAAGACCTCTAGTCCATTGTGGTTTTTAAACGACAACAACAGAAATTGCAGGTACTCGTCACGCTTCGAAAGACAATTTACCCCCACCGTGAAAAAAAGGCAGAAAAAAATGAAACCAACTGTACGTGTTCCAGTTAAATCACCCAAAACATTTCTTAAAACGTCTACTTAATTGGATAAAACAACAACTCACTTTGATAATTCCATAAATGTATTTGTGCTTACTCCAAAGGAATCGTCTACCTAATTGGATAAAACAACATCTCACTTTGAGAATTCCAAAATGTATTTGTACTTACTTCAAAGGAATCATTCCTCTGCTGTAGGTAAAATCTCCTCTACTCAAGTCTCAGTCGAAGATTTCTTGTCCTTTGTGGTTTTCAAACAACAACAACAGAAATTGCAGGTACTTGTGACCCTTCGACAGACAATTTAACCCCACCGTGAAAAGAAGTGGGAAAAAAACTGAAACCAACTGTACGTGTTCCTGATAATAAGCTGTGTGCCTGTAATCGAAGGTAGCGTGGCCGAGCGGTCTAAGGCGCTGGATTTAGGCTCCAGTCTCTTTGGAGGCGTGGGTTCAAATCCCACCGCTGCCAAATATTACATTTTTAGTGTATTGTGCATTATTCATAAAGGCCAAATTGTCCATTTGTCAACTCATATGATCACTGAAAACAGAGTCACGTTCATGGCTCTTTTTGTTTGGGATTTAAAATGGGCTTTTTTTACTTCAAAGTGGCAAGTAAAATTTGCCACGCATGAACAGCTGTTAATCAAGCCAATAATAACTCTTATAGAAAAGAACATCCTGCTTCAGCTTTAAAGCACCCAAAACATTTCTTAAGACGTCTACTGAATTGGATAAAACAACACCTCACTTTGAGAATTCCAAAATGTATTTGTACTTACTGCAAATGAATCATTCCTCTGCTGCAGGTAAAATCTCCTCTTCTCAAGTCTCGGTAGAAGACCTCTAGTCCATTGTGGTTTTTAAACGACAACAACAGAAATTGCAGGTACTCGTCACGCTTCGAAAGACAATTTACCCCCACCGTGAAAAAAAGGCAGAAAAAAATGAAACCAACTGTACGTGTTCCAGTTAAATCACCCAAAACATTTCTTAAAACGTCTACTTAATTGGATAAAACAACAACTCACTTTGATAATTCCATAAATGTATTTGTGCTTACTCCAAAGGAATCGTCTACCTAATTGGATAAAACAACATCTCACTTTGAGAATTCCAAAATGTATTTGTACTTACTTCAAAGGAATCATTCCTCTGCTGTAGGTAAAATCTCCTCTACTCAAGTCTCAGTCGAAGATTTCTTGTCCTTTGTGGTTTTCAAACAACAACAACAGAAATTGCAGGTACTTGTGACCCTTCGACAGACATTTTAACCCCACCGTGAAAAGAAGTGGGAAAAAAACTGAAACCAACTGTACATGTTCCTGATAATAAGCTGTGTGCCTGTAATCGAAGGTAGCGTGGCCGAGCGGTCTAAGGCGCTGGATTTAGGCTCCAGTCTCTTTGGAGGCGTGGGTTCAAATCCCACCGCTGCCAAATATTACATTTTTAGTGTATTGTGCATTATTCATAAAGGCCAAATTGTCCCTTTGTCAACTCATATAATCACTGAAAACAGAGTCACGTTCATGGCTCTTTTTGTTTGGGATTTAAAATGGGCTTTTTTTTTTACTTCAAAGTGGCAAGTAAAATTTGCCACGCATGAACAGCTGTTAATCAAGCCAATAATAACTCTTATAGAAAAGAACATCCTGCTTCAGCTTTAAAGCACCCAAAACATTTCTTAAGACGTCTACAGAATTGGATAAAACAACACCTCACTTTGAGAATTCCAAAATGTATTTGTACTTACTGCAAATGAATCATTCCTCTGCTGCAGGTAAAATCTCCTCTTCTCAAGTCTCGGTAGAAGACCTCTAGTCCATTGTGGTTTTTAAACGACAACAACAGAAATTGCACTTTGATAATTCCATAAATGTATTTGTGCTTACTCCAAAGGAATCGTCTACCTAATTGGATAAAACAACATCTCACTTTGAGAATTCCAAAATGTATTTGTACTTACTTCAAAGGAATCATTCCTCTGCTGTAGGTAAAATCTCCTCTACTCAAGTCTCAGTCGAAGATTTCTTGTCCTTTGTGGTTTTCAAACAACAACAACAGAAATTGCAGGTACTTGTGACCCTTCGACAGACAATTTAACCCCACCGTGAAAAGAAGTGGGAAAAAAACTGAAACCAACTGTACGTGTTCCTGATAATAAGCTGTGTGCCTGTAATCGAAGGTAGCGTGGCCGAGCGGTCTAAGGCGCTGGATTTATGCTCCAGTCTCTTTGGAGGCGTGGGTTCAAATCCCACCGCTGCCAAATATTACATTTTTAGTGTATTGTGCATTATTCATAAAGGCCAAATTGTCCATTTGTCAACTCATATGATCACTGAAAACAGAGTCACGTTCATGGCTCTTTTTGTTTGGGATTTAAAATGGGCTTTTTTTACTTCAAAGTGGCAAGTAAAATTTGCCACGCATGAACAGCTGTTAATCAAGCCAATAATAACTCTTATAGAAAAGAACATCCTGCTTCAGCTTTAAAGCACCCAAAACATTTCTTAAGACGTCTACTGAATTGGATAAAACAACACCTCACTTTGAGAATACCAAAATGTATTTGTACTTACTGCAAATGAATCATTCCTCTGCTGCAGGTAAAATCTCTTCTCAAGTCTCGGTAGAAGACCTCTAGTCCATTGTGGTTTTTAAACGACAACAACAGAAATTGCAGGTACTCGTCACGCTTCGAAAGACACCGTGAAAAGAAGTGGGAAAAAAACTGAAACCAACTGTACGTGTTCCTGATAATAAGCTGTGTGCCTGTAATCGAAGGTAGCGTGGCCGAGCGGTCTAAGGCGCTGGATTTAGGCTCCAGTCTCTTTGGAGGCGTGGGTTCAAATCCCACCGCTGCCAAATATTACATTTTTAGTGTATTGTGCATTATTCATAAAGGCCAAATTGTCCATTTGTCAACTCATATGATCACTTAAAACAGAGTCACGTTCATGGCTCTTTTTGTTTGGGATTTAAAATGGGCTTTTTTTACTTCAAAGTGGCAAGTAAAATTTGCCACGCATGAACAGCTGTTAATCAAGCCAATAATAACTCTTATAGAAAAGAACATCCTGCTTCAGCTTTAAAGCACCCAAAACATTTCTTAAGACGTCTACTGAATTGGATAAAACAACACCTCACTTTGAGAATTCCAAAATGTATTTGTACTTACTGCAAATGAATCATTCCTCTGCTGCAGGTAAAATCTCTTCTCAAGTCTCGGTAGAAGACCTCTAGTCCATTGTGGTTTTTAAACGACAACAACAGAAATTGCAGGTACTCGTCACGCTTCAAAAGACAATTTACCCCCACCGTGAAAAAAAGGCAGAAAAAAATGAAACCAACTGTACGTGTTCCAGTTAAATCACCCAAAACATTTCTTAAAACGTCTACTTAATTGGATAAAACAACAACTCACTTTGATAATTCCATAAATGTATTTGTGCTTACTCCAAAGGAATCATCTACCTAATTGGATAAAACAACATCTAACTTTGAGAATTCCAAAATGTATTTGTACTTACTTCAAAGGAATCATTCCTCTGCTGTAGGTAAAATCTCCTCTACTCAAGTCTCAGTCGAAGATTTCTTGTCCTTTGTGGTTTTCAAACAACAACAGAAATTGCAGGTACTTGTTACCCTTCGACAGACAATTTAACCCCACCGTGAAAAGAAGTGGGAAAAAAACTGAAACCAACTGTACGTGTTCCTGATAATAAGCTGTGTGCCTGTAATCGAAGGTACTTGTCACGCTTCGAAAGACAATTTACCCCCACCGTGAAAAAAAGGCAGAAAAAAATTAAACCAACTGTACGTGTTCCAGTTAAATCACCCAAAACATTTCTTAAAACGTCTACTTAATTGGATAAAACAACAACTCACTTTGATAATTCCATAAATGTATTTGTGCTTACTCCAATGGAATAATCTACCTAATTGGATAAAACAACATCTCACTTTGAGAATTCCAAAATGTATTTGTACTTACTTCAAAGGAATTATTCCTCTGCTGTAGGTAAAATCTCCTCTACTCAAGTCTCAGTCAAAGATTTCTTGTCCTTTGTGGTTTTCAAACAACAACAACAGAAATTGCAGGTACTTGTGACCCTTCGACAGACAATTTAACCCCACCGTGAAAAGAAGTGGGAAAAAAACTGAAACCAACTGTACGTGTTCCTGATAATAAGCTGTGTGCCTGTAATCGAAGGTAGCGTGGCCGAACGGTCTAAGGCGCTGGATTTAGGCACCAGTCTCTTTGGAGGCGTGGGTTCAAATCCCACTGCTGCCAAATATTACATTTTTAGTGTATTGTGCATTATTCATAAAGGCCAAATTGTCCATTTGTCAACTCATATGATCACTGAAAACAGAGTCACTTTCATGGCTCTTTTTGTTTGGGATTTAAAATGGGCTTTTTTTTTACTTCAAAGTGGCAAGTAAAATTTGCCACGCATGAACAGCTGTTAATCAAGCCAATAATAACTCTTATAGAAAAGAACATCCTGCTTCAGCTTTAAAGCACCCAAAACATTTCTTAAGACGTCTACTGAATTGGATAAAACAACACCTCACTTTGAGAATTCCAAAATGTATTTGTACTTACTGCAAATGAATCATTCCTCTGCTGCAGGTAAAATCTCCTCTTCTCAAGTCTCGGTAGAAGACCTCTAGTCCATTGTGGTTTTTAAACGACAACAACAGAAATTGCAGGTACTCGTCACGCTTCGAAAGACAATTTACCCCCACCGTGAAAAAAAGGCAGAAAAAAATGAAACCAACTGTACGTGTTCCAGTTAAATCACCCAAAACATTTCTTAAAACGTCTACTTAATTGGATAAAACAACAACTCACTTTGATAATTCCATAAATGTATTTGTGCTTACTCCAAAGGAATTGTCTACCTAATTGGATAAAACAACATCTCACTTTGAGAATTCCAAAATGTATTTGTACTTACTTCAAAGGAATTATTCCTCTGCTGTAGGTAAAATCTCCTCTACTCAAGTCTCAGTCGAAGATTTCTTGTCCTTTGTGGTTTTCAAACAACAACAACAGAAATTGCAGGTACTTGTGACCCTTCGACAGACAATTTAACCCCACCGTGAAAAGAAGTGGGAAAAAAACTGAAACCAACTGTACGTGTTCCTGATAATAAGCTGTGTGCCTGTAATCGAAGGTAGCGTGGCCGAACGGTCTAAGGCGCTGGATTTAGGCACCAGTCTCTTTGGAGGCGTGGGTTCAAATCCCACTGCTGCCAAATATTACATTTTTAGTGTATTGTGCATTATTCATAAAGGCCAAATTGTCCATTTGTCAACTCATATGATCACTGAAAACAGAGTCACTTTCATGGCTCTTTTTGTTTGGGATTTAAAATGGGCTTTTTTTTTACTTCAAAGTGGCAAGTAAAATTTGCCACGCATGAACAGCTGTTAATCAAGCCAATAATAACTCTTATAGAAAAGAACATCCTGCTTCAGCTTGAAAGCACCCAAAACATTTCTTAAGACGTCTACTGAATTGGATAAAACAACACCTCACTTTGAGAATTCCAAAATGTATTTGTACTTACTGCAAATGAATCATTCCTCTGCTGCAGGTAAAATCTCCTCTTCTCAAGTCTCGGTAGAAGACCTCTAGTCCTTTGTGGTTTTCAAACAACAACAACAGAAATTGCAGGTATTCGTCACGCTTCGACAGACAATTTACCCCCACCGTGAAAAAAAGGCAGAAAAAAATGAAACCAACTGTACGTGTTCCAGTTAAATCACCCAAAACATTTCTTAAAACGTCTACTTAATTGGATAAAACAACAACTCACTTTTATAATTCCATAAATGTATTTGTGCTTACTCCAAAGGAATCGTCTACCTAATTGGATAAAACAACATCTCACTTTGAGAATTCCAAAATGTATTAGTACTTACTTCAAAAGAATCATTCCTCTGCTGTAGGTAAAATCTCCTCTACTCAAGTCTCAGTCGAAGATTTCTTGTCCTTTGTGGTTTTCAAACAACAACAACAGAAATTGCAGGTACTTGTGACCCTTCGACAGACAATTTAACCCCACCGTGAAAAGAAGTGGGAAAAAAACTGAAACCAACTGTACGTGTTCCTGATAATAAGCTGTGTGCCTGTAATCGAAGGTAGCGTGGCCGAACGGTCTAAGGCGCTGGATTTAGGCACCAGTCTCTTTGGAGGCGTGGGTTCAAATCCCACTGCTGCCAAATATTACATTTTTAGTGTATTGTGCATTATTCATAAAGGCCAAATTGTCCATTTGTCAACTCATATGATCACTGAAAACAGAGTCACTTTCATGGCTCTTTTTGTTTGGGATTTAAAATGGGCTTTTTTTTTACTTCAAAGTGGCAAGTAAAATTTGCCACGCATGAACAGCTGTTAATCAAGCCAATAATAACTCTTATAGAAAAGAACATCCTGCTTCAGCTTGAAAGCACCCAAAACATTTCTTAAGACGTCTACTGAATTGGATAAAACAACACCTCACTTTGAGAATTCCAAAATGTATTTGTACTTACTGCAAATGAATCATTCCTCTGCTGCAGGTAAAATCTCCTCTTCTCAAGTCTCGGTAGAAGACCTCTAGTCCTTTGTGGTTTTCAAACAACAACAACAGAAATTGCAGGTATTCGTCACGCTTCGACAGACAATTTACCCCCACCGTGAAAAAAAGGCAGAAAAAAATGAAACCAACTGTACGTGTTCCAGTTAAATCACCCAAAACATTTCTTAAAACGTCTACTTAATTGGATAAAACAACAACTCACTTTTATAATTCCATAAATGTATTTGTGCTTACTCCAAAGGAATCGTCTACCTAATTGGATAAAACAACATCTCACTTTGAGAATTCCAAAATGTATTAGTACTTACTTCAAAAGAATCATTCCTCTGCTGTAGGTAAAATCTCCTCTACTCAAGTCTCAGTCGAAGATTTCTTGTCCTTTGTGGTTTTCAAACAACAACAACAGAAATTGCAGGTACTTGTGACCCTTCGACAGACAATTTAACCCCACCGTGAAAAGAAGTGGGAAAAAAACTGAAACCAACTGTACGTGTTCCTGCTTCCCACAATTTTACTTCAAAGTGGCAAGTAAAATTTGCCACGCATGAACAGCTGTTAATCAAGCCAATAATAACTCTTATAGAAAAGAACATCCTGCTTCAGCTTTAAAGCACCCAAAACATTTCTTAAGACGTCTACTGAATTGGATAAAACAACACCTCACTTTGAGAATTCCAAAATGTATTTGTACTTACTGCAAATGAATCATTACTCTGCTTCAGGTAAAATCTCCTCTTCTCAAGTCTCGGTAGAAGACCTCTAGTCCTTTGTGGTTTTCAAACAACAACAACAGAAATTGCAGGTATTCGTCACGCTTCGACAGACAATTTACCCCCACCGTGAAAAAAAGGCAGAAAAAAATGAAACCAACTGTACGTGTTCCAGTTAAATCACCCAAAACATTTCTTAAACCGTCTACTTAATTGGATAAAACAACAACTCACTTTTATAATTCCATAAATGTATTTGTGCTTACTCCAAAGGAATCGTCTACCTAATTGGATAAAACAACATCTCACTTTGAGAATTCCAAAATGTATTTGTACTTACTTCAAAAGAATCATTCCTCTGCTGTAGGTAAAATCTCCTCTACTCAAGTCTCAGTCGAAGATTTCTTGTCCTTTGTGGTTTTCACACAACAACAACAGAAATTGCAGGTACTTGTGACCCTTCGACAGACAATTTAACCCCACCGTGAAAAGAAGTGGGAAAAAAACTGAAACCAACTGTACGTGTTTCTGCTTCCCACAAATTTACTTCAAAGTGGCAAGTAAAATTTGCCACGCATGAACAGCTGTTAATCAAGCCAATAATAACTCTTATAGAAAAGAACATCCTGCTTCAGCTTTAAAGCACCCAAAACATTTCTTAAGACGTCTACTGAATTGGATAAAACAACACCTCACTTTGAGAATTCCAAAATGTATTTGTACTTACTTCAAAGGAATCATTCCTCTGCTGTAGGTAAAATCTCCTCTACTCAAGTCTCAGTCGAAGATTTCTTGTCCTTTGTGGTTTTCAAACAACAACAACAGAAATGGCAGGTACTTGTGACCCTTCGACAGACAATTTAACCCCACCGTGAAAAGAAGTGGGAAAAAAACTGAAACCAACTGTACGTGTTCCTGCTAATAAGCTGTGTGCCTGTAATCGAAGGTAGCGTGGCCGAGCGGTCTAAGGCGCTGGATTTAGGCTCCAGTCTCTTTGGAGGCGTGGGTTCAAATCCCACCTCTGCCAAATATTAAATTTTTAGTATATTGTGCATTATTCATAAAGGCCAAATTGTCCATTTGTCAACTCATATGATCACTGAAAACAGAGTCACGTTCATGGCTCTTTTCGTCTGGGATTTAAAATGGGCTTTTTTTTACTTCAAAGTGGCAAGTAAAATTTGCCACGCATGAACAGCTGTTAATCAAGCCAATAATAACTCTAATAGAAAAGAACATCCTGCTTCAGCTTTAAAGCACCCAAAACATTTCTTAAGACGTCTACTGAATTGGATAAAACAACACCTCACTTTGAGAATTCCAAAATGTATTTGTACTTACTGCAAATGAATCATTCCTCTGCTGCAGGTAAAATCTCCTCTTCTCAAGTCTCGGTAGAAGACCTCTAGTCCTTTGTGGTTTTCAAACAACAACAACAGAAATTGCAGGTATTCGTCACGCTTCGACAGACAATTTACCCCCACCGTGAAAAAAAGGCAGAAAAAAATGAAACCAACTGTACGTGTTCCAGTTAAATCACCCAAAACATTTCTTAAAACGTCTACTTAATTGGATAAAACAACAACTCACTTTGATAATTCCATAAATGTATTTGTGCTTACTCCAAAGGAATCGTCTACCTAATTGGATAAAACAACATCTCACTTTGAGAATTCCAAAATGTATTTGTACTTACTTCAAAGGAATCATTCCTCTGCTGTAGGTAAAACCTCCTCTACTCAAGTCTCAGTCGAAGATTTCTTGTCCTTTGTGGTTTTCAAACAACAACAACAGAAATTGCAGGTACTTGTGACCCTTCGACAGACAATTTAACCCCACCGTGAAAAGAAGTGGGAAAAAAAATGAAACCAACTGTACGTGTTCCTGCTTCTCACAATTTTACTTCAAAGTGGCAAGTAAAATTTGCCACGCATGAACAGCTGTTAATCAAGCCAATAATAATTCTTATAGAAAAGAACATCTTGCTTCAGCTTTAAAGCACCCAAAACATTTCTTAAGACGTCTACTGAATTGGATAAAACAACACCTCACTTTGAGAATTCCAAAATGTATTTGTACTTACTGCAAATGAATCATTCCTCTGCTGCAGGTAAAATCTCCTCTTCTCAAGTCTCGGTAGAAGACCTCTATTCCTTTGTGGTTTTCAAACAACAACAACAGAAATTGCAGGTATTCGTCACGCTTCGACAGACAATTTACCCCCACCGTAAAAAAAAGGCAGAAAAAAATGAAACCAACTGTACGTGTTAAAGTTAACTCACACAAAACATTTCTTAAACCGTCTACTTAATTGGATAAAACAACAACTCACTTTGATAATTCCATAAATGTATTTGTGCTTACTCCAAAGGAATCGTCTACCTAATTGGATAAAACAACATCTCACTTTGAGAATTCCAAAATGTATTTGTACTTACTTCAAAGGAATCATTCCTCTGCTGTAGGTAAAATCTCCTCTACTCAAGTCTCAGTCGAAGATTTCTTGTCCTTTGTGGTTTTCAAACAACAACAACAGAAATTGCAGGTACTTGTGACCCTTCGACAGACAATTTAACCCCACCGTGAAAAGAAGTGGGAAAAAAACTGAAACCAACTGTACGTGTTCCTGCTAATAAGCTGTGTGCCTGTAAAAGAAGGTAGCGTGGCCGAGCGGTCTAAGGCGCTGTATTTAGGCTCCAGTCTCTTTGGAGGCGTGGGTTCAAATCTCACCGCTGCCAAATATTACATTTTTAGTGTATTGTGCATTATTCATAAAGGCCAAATTGTCCATTTGTCAACTCATATGATCACTGAAAACAGAGTCACGTTCATGGCTCTTTTCGTCTGGGATTTAAAATGGGCTTTTTTTACTTCAAAGTGGCAAGTAAAATTTGCCACGCATGAACAGCTGTTAATCAAGCCAATAATAACTCTTATAGAAAAGAACATCCTGCTTCAGCTTTAAAGCACCCAAAACATTTCTTAAGACGTCTACTGAATTGGATAAAACAACACCTCACTTTGAGAATTCCAAAATGTATTTGTACTTACTGCAAATGAATCATTCCTCTGCTGCAGGTAAAATCTCCTCTTCTCAAGTCTCGGTAGAAGACCTCTAGTCCTTTGTGGTTTTTAAACGACAACAACAGAAATTGCAGGTACTCGTCACGCTTCGACAGACAATTTACCCCCACCGTGAAAAAAGGCAGAAAAAAATGAAACCAACTGTACGTGTTCCAGTTAAATCACCCAAAACATTTCTTAAAACGTCTACTTAATTGGATAAAACAACAACTCACTTTGATAATTCCATAAATGTATTTGTGCTTACTCCAAAGGAATCGTCTACCTAATTGGATAAAACAACATCTCACTTTGAGAATTCCAAAATGTATTTGTACTTACTTCAAAGGAATCATTCCTCTGCTGTAGGTAAAATCTCCTCTACTCAAGTCTCAGTCGAAAATTTCTTGTCCTTTGTGGTTTTCAAACAACAACAACAGAAATTACAGGTACTTGTGACCCTTCGAAAGACAATTTAACCCCAACGTGAAAAGAAGTGGGAAAAAAACTGAAACCAACTGTACGTGTTCCTGGTAATAAGCTGTGTGCCTGTAATCGAAGGTAGCGTGGCCGAGCGGTCCAAGGCGCTGGATTTAGGCTCCAGTCTCTTTGGAGGCGTGGGTTCAAATCCCACCGCTGCCAAATATTACATTTTTAGTGTATTGTGCATTATTCATAAAGGCCAAATTGTCCATTTGTCAACTCATATGATCACTGAAAACAGAGTCACGTTCATGGCTCTTTTCGTCTGGGATTTAAAATGGGCTTTTTTTTTACTTCAAAGTGGCAAGTAAAATTTGCCACGCATGAACAGCTGTTAATCAAGCCAATAATAACTCTTATAGAAAAGAACATCTTGCTTCAGCTTTAAAGCACCCAAAACATTTCTTAAGACGTCTACTGAATTGGATAAAACAACACCTCACTTTGAGAATTCCAAAATGTATTTGTACTTACTGCAAATGAATCATTCCTCTGCTGCAGGTAAAATCTCCTCTTCTCAAGTCTCGGTAGAAGACCTCTAGTCCTTTGTGGTTTTCAAACAACAACAACAGAAATTGCAGGTACTCGTCACGCTTCGACAGACAATTTACCCCCACCGTGAAAAAAGGCAGAAAAAAATTAAACCAACTGTACGTGTTCCAGTTAAATCACCCAAAACATTTCTTCAAACGTCTACTTAATTGGATAAAACAACATCTCACTTTGAGAATTCCAAAATGTATTTGTACTTACTTCAAAGGAATCATTCCTCTGCTGTAGGTAAAATCTCCTCTACTCAAGTCTCAGTCGAAGATTTCTTGTCCTTTGTGGTTTTCAAACAACAACAACAGAAATGGCAGGTACTTGTGACCCTTCGACAGACAATTTAACCCCACCGTGAAAAGAAGTGGGAAAAAAACTGAAACCAACTGTACGTGTTCCTGCTAATAAGCTGTGTGCCTGTAATCGAAGGTAGCGTGGCCGAGCGGTCTAAGGCGCTGGATTTAGGCTCCAGTCTCTTTGGAGGCGTGGGTTCAAATCCCACCGCTGCCAAATATTAAATTTTTAGTATATTGTGCATTATTCATAAAGGCCAAATTGTCCATTTGTCAACTCATATGATCACTGAAAACAGAGTCACGTTCATGGCTCTTTTCGTCTGGGATTTAAAATGGGCTTTTTTTTTACTTCAAAGTGGCAAGTAAAATTTGCCACGCATGAACAGCTGTTAATCAAGCCAATAATAACTCTAATAGAAAAGAACATCCTGCTTCAGCTTTAAAGCACCCAAAACATTTCTTAAGACGTCTACTGAATTGGATAAAACAACACCTCACTTTGAGAATTCCAAAATGTATTTGTACTTACTGCAAATGAATCATTCCTCTGCTGCAGGTAAAATCTCCTCTTCTCAAGTCTCGGTAGAAGACCTCTAGTCCTTTGTGGTTTTCAAACAACAACAACAGAAATTGCAGGTATTCGTCACGCTTCGACAGACAATTTACCCCCACCGTGAAAAAAAGGCAGAAAAAAATGAAACCAACTGTACGTGTTCCAGTTAAATCACCCAAAACATTTCTTAAAACGTCTACTTAATTGGATAAAACAACAACTCACTTTGATAATTCCATAAATGTATTTGTGCTTACTCCAAAGGAATCGTCTACCTAATTGGATAAAACAACATCTCACTTTGAGAATTCCAAAATGTATTTGTACTTACTTCAAAGGAATCATTCCTCTGCTGTAGGTAAAACCTCCTCTACTCAAGTCTCAGTCGAAGATTTCTTGTCCTTTGTGGTTTTCAAACAACAACAACAGAAATTGCAGGTACTTGTGACCCTTCGACAGACAATTTAACCCCACCGTGAAAAGAAGTGGGAAAAAAAATGAAACCAACTGTACGTGTTCCTGCTTCTCACAATTTTACTTCAAAGTGGCAAGTAAAATTTGCCACGCATGAACAGCTGTTAATCAAGCCAATAATAACTCTTATAGAAAAGAACATCTTGCTTCAGCTTTAAAGCACCCAAAACATTTCTTAAGACGTCTACTGAATTGGATAAAACAACACCTCACTTTGAGAATTCCAAAATGTATTTGTACTTACTGCAAATGAATCATTCCTCTGCTGCAGGTAAAATCTCCTCTTCTCAAGTCTCGGTAGAAGACCTCTAGTCCTTTGTGGTTTTCAAACAACAACAACAGAAATTGCAGGTATTCGTCACGCTTCGACAGACAATTTACCCCCACCGTGAAAAAAAGGCAGAAAAAAATGAAACCAACTGTACGTGTTCCAGTTAAATCACCCAAAACATTTCTTAAACCGTCTACTTAATTGGATAAAACAACAACTCACTTTTATAATTCCATAAATGTATTTGTGCTTACTCCAAAGGAATCGTCTACCTAATTGGATAAAACAACATCTCACTTTGAGAATTCCAAAATGTATTTGTACTTACTTCAAAAGAATCATTCCTCTGCTGTAGGTAAAATCTCCTCTACTCAAGTCTCAGTCGAAGATTTCTTGTCCTTTGTGGTTTTCACACAACAACAACAGAAATTGCAGGTACTTGTGACCCTTCGACAGACAATTTAACCCCACCGTGAAAAGAAGTGGGAAAAAAACTGAAACCAACTGTACGTGTTCCTGCTAATAAGCTGTGTGCCTGTAATAGAAGGTAGCGTGGCCGAGCGGTCTAAGGCGCTGGATTTAGGCTCCAGTCTCTTTGGAGGCGTGGGTTCAAATCCCACCGCTGCCAAATATTCATTTTTTAGTGTATTGTGCATTATTCATAAAGGCCAAATTGTCCATTTGTCAACTCATATGATCACTGAAAACAGAGTCACGTTCATGGCTCTTTTCGTCTGGGATTTAAAATGGGCTTTTTTTTACTTCAAAGTGGCAAGTAAAATTTGCCACGCATGAACAGCTGTTAATCAAGCCAATAATAACTCTTATAGAAAAGAACAGCCTGCTTCAGCTTTAAAGCACCCAAAACATTTCTTAAGACGTCTACTGAATTGGATAAAACAACACCTCACTTTGAGAATTCCAAAATGTATTTGTACTTACTGCAAATGAATCATTCCTCTGCTGCAGGTAAAATCTCCTCTTCTCAAGTCTCGGTAGAAGACCTCTAGTCCTTTGTGGTTTTTAAACAACAACAACAGAAATTGCAGGTACTCGTCACGCTTCGACAGACAATTTACCCCCACCGTGAAAAAAGGCAGAAAAAAATTAAACCAACTGTACGTGTTCCAGTTAAATCACCCAAAACATTTCTTCAAACGTCTACTTAATTGGATAAAACAACAACTCACTTTGATAATTCCATAAATGTATTTGTGCTTACTCCAAAGGAATCGTCTACCTAATTGGATAAAACAACATCTCACTTTGAGAATTCCAAAATGTATTTGTACTTACTTCAAAGGAATCATTCCTCTGCTGTAGGTAAAATCTCCTCTACTCAAGTCTCAGTCGAAGATTTCTTGTCCTTTGTGGTTTTCAAACAACAACAACAGAAATGGCAGGTACTTGTGACCCTTCGACAGACAATTTAACCCCACCGTGAAAAGAAGTGGGAAAAAAACTGAAACCAACTGTACGTGTTCCTGCTAATAAGCTGTGTGCCTGTAATCGAAGGTAGCGTGGCCGAGCGGTCTAAGGCGCTGGATTTAGGCTCCAGTCTCTTTGGAGGCATGGGTTCAAATCCCACTGCTGCCAAATATTACATTTTTAGTGTATTGTGCATTATTCATAAAGGCCAAATTGTCCATTTGTCAACTCATATGATCACTGAAAACAGAGTCACGTTCATGGCTCTTTTTGTCTGGGATTTAAAATGGGCTTTTTTTTACTTCAAAGTGGCAAGTAAAATTTGCCACGCATGAACAGCTGTTAATCAAGCCAATAATAACTCTTATAGAAAAGAACATCCTGCTTCAGCTTTAAAGCACCCAAAACATTTCTTAAGACGTCTACTGAATTGGATAAAACAAAACCTCACTTTGAGAATTCCAAAATGTATTTGTACTTACTGCAAATGAATCATTCCTCTGCTGCAGGTAAAATCTCCTCTTCTCAAGTCTCGGTAGAAGACCTCTAGTCCTTTGTGGTTTTCAAACAACAACAACAGAAATTGCAGGTACTCGTCACGCTTCGACAATTTACCCCCACCGTGAAAAAAAAGCAGAAAAAAATGAAACCAACTGTACGTGTTCCAGTTAAATCACCCAAAACATTTCTTAAAACGTCTACTTAATTGGATAAAACAACAACTCACTTTGATAATTCCATAAATTTATTTGTGCTTACTCCAAAGGAATCGTCTACCTAATTGGATAAAACAACATCTCACTTTGAGAATTCCAAAATGTATTTGTACTTACTGCAAATGAATCATTCCTCTGCTGCAGGTAAAATCTCCTCTTCTCAAGTCTCGGTAGAAGACCTCTAGTCCTTTGTGGTTTTCAAACAACAACAACAGAAATTGCAGGTACTCGTCACGCTTCGACAATTTACCCCCACCGTGAAAAAAAAGCAGAAAAAAATGAAACCAACTGTACGTGTTCCAGTTAAATCACCCAAAACATTTCTTAAAACGTCTACTTAATTGGATAAAACAACAACTCACTTTTATAATTCCATAAATGTATTTGTGCTTACTCCAAAGGAATCGTCTACCTAATTGGATAAAACAACATCTCACTTTGAGAATTCCAAAATGTATTTGTACTTACTTCAAAAGAATCATTCCTCTGCTGTAGGTAAAATCTCCTCTACTCAAGTCTCAGTCGAAGATTTCTTGTCCTTTGTGGTTTTCAAACAACAACAACAGAAATGGCAGGTACTTGTGACCCTTCGACAGACAATTTAACCCCACCGTGAAAAGAAGTGGGAAAAAAACTGAAACCAACTGTACGTGTTCCTGCTAATAAGCTGTGTGCCTGTAATCGAAGGTAGCGTGGCCGAGCGGTCTAAGGCGCTGGATTTAGGCTCCAGTCTCTTTGGAGGCGTGGGTTCAAATCCCACCGCTGCCAAATATTAAATTTTTAGTATATTGTGCATTATTCATAAAGGCCAAATTGTCCATTTGTCAACTCATATGATCACTGAAAACAGAGTCACGTTCATGGCTCTTTTCGTCTGGCATTTAAAATGGGCTTTTTTTTTACTTCAAAGTGGCAAGTAAAATTTGCCACGCATGAACAGCTGTTAATCAAGCCAATAATAACTCTAATAGAAAAGAACATCCTGCTTCAGCTTTAAAGCACCCAAAACATTTCTTAAGACGTCTACTGAATTGGATAAAACAACACCTCACTTTGAGAATTCCAAAATGTATTTGTACTTACTGCAAATGAATCATTCCTCTGCTGCAGGTAAAATCTCCTCTTCTCAAGTCTCGGTAGAAGACCTCTAGTCCTTTGTGGTTTTCAAACAACAACAACAGAAATTGCAGGTATTCGTCACGCTTCGACAGACAATTTACCCCCACCGTGAAAAAAAGGCAGAAAAAAATGAAACCAACTGTACGTGTTCCAGTTAAATCACCCAAAACATTTCTTAAAACGTCTACTTAATTGGATAAAACAACAACTCACTTTGATAATTCCATAAATGTATTTGTGCTTACTCCAAAGGAATCGTCTACCTAATTGGATAAAACAACATCTCACTTTGAGAATTCCAAAATGTATTTGTACTTACTTCAAAGGAATCATTCCTCTGCTGTAGGTAAAACCTCCTCTACTCAAGTCTCAGTCGAAGATTTCTTGTCCTTTGTGGTTTTCAAACAACAACAACAGAAATTGCAGGTACTTGTGACCCTTCGACAGACAATTTAACCCCACCGTGAAAAGAAGTGGGAAAAAAAATGAAACCAACTGTACGTGTTCCTGCTTCTCACAATTTTACTTCAAAGTGGCAAGTAAAATTTGCCACGCATGAACAGCTGTTAATCAAGCCAATAATAACTCTTATAGAAAAGAACATCTTGCTTCAGCTTTAAAGCACCCAAATATTTCTTAAGACGTCTACTGAACTGGATAAAACAACACCTCACTTTGAGAATTCCAAAATGTATTTGTACTTACTGCAAATGAATCATTCCTCTGCTGCAGGTAAAATCTCCTCTTCTCAAGTCTCGGTAGAAGACCTCTAGTCCTTTGTGGTTTTCAAACAACAACAACAGAAATTGCAGGTATTCGTCACGCTTCGACAGACAATTTACCCCCACCGTGAAAAAAAGGCAGAAAAAAATGAAACCAACTGTACGTGTTCCAGTTAAATCACCCAAAACATTTCTTAAACCGTCTACTTAATTGGATAAAACAACAACTCACTTTTATAATTCCATAAATGTATTTGTGCTTACTCCAAAGGAATCGTCTACCTAATTGGATAAAACAACATCTCACTTTGAGAATTCCAAAATGTATTTGTACTTACTTCAAAAGAATCATTCCTCTGCTGTAGGTAAAATCTCCTCTACTCAAGTCTCAGTCGAAGATTTCTTGTCCTTTGTGGTTTTCACACAACAACAACAGAAATTGCAGGTACTTGTGACCCTTCGACAGACAATTTAACCCCACCGTGAAAAGAAGTGGGAAAAAAACTGAAACCAACTGTACGTGTTCCTGCTAATAAGCTGTGTGCCTGTAATAGAAGGTAGCGTGGCCAAGCGGTCTAAGGCGCTGGATTTAGGCTCCAGTCTCTTTGGAGGCGTGGGTTCAAATCCCACCGCTGCCAAATATTCCTTTTTTAGTGTATTGTGCATTATTCATAAAGGCCAAATTGTCCATTTGTCAACTCATATAATCACTGAAAACAGAGTCACGTTCATGGCTCTTTTCGTCTGGGATTTAAAATGGGCTTTTTTTTACTTCAAAGTGGCAAGTAAAATTTGCCACGCATGAACAGCTGTTAATCAAGCCAATAATAACTCTTATAGAAAAGAACAGCCTGCTTCAGCTTTAAAGCACCCAAAACATTTCTTAAGACGTCTACTGAATTGGATAAAACAACACCTCACTTTGAGAATTCCAAAATGTATTTGTACTTACTGCAAATGAATCATTCCTCTGCTGCAGGTAAAATCTCCTCTTCTCAAGTCTAGGTAGAAGACCTCTAGTCCTTTGTGGTTTTTAAACAACAACAACAGAAATTGCAGGTACTCGTCACGCTTCGACAGACAATTTACCCCCACCGTGAAAAAAGGCAGAAAAAAATTAAACCAACTGTACGTGTTCCAGTTAAATCACCCAAAACATTTCTTCAAACGTCTACTTAATTGGATAAAACAACAACTCACTTTGATAATTCCATAAATGTATTTGTGCTTACTCCAAAGGAATCGTCTACCTAATTGGATAAAACAACATCTCACTTTGAGAATTCCAAAATGTATTTGTACTTACTTCAAAGGAATCATTCCTCTGCTGTAGGTAAAATCTCCTCTACTCAAGTCTCAGTCGAAGATTTCTTGTCCTTTGTGGTTTTCAAACAACAACAACAGAAATGGCAGGTACTTGTGACCCTTCGACAGACAATTTAACCCCACCGTGAAAAGAAGTGGGAAAAAAACTGAAACCAACTGTACGTGTTCCTGCTAATAAGCTGTGTGCCTGTAATCGAAGGTAGCGTGGCCGAGCGGTCTAAGGCGCTGGATTTAGGCTCCAGTCTCTTTGGAGGCATGGGTTCAAATCCCACTGCTGCCAAATATTACATTTTTAGTGTATTGTGCATTATTCATAAAGGCCAAATTGTCCATTTGTCAACTCATATGATCACTGAAAACAGAGTCACGTTCATGGCTCTTTTTGTCTGGGATTTAAAATGGGCTTTTTTTTACTTCAAAGTGGCAAGTAAAATTTGCCACGCATGAACAGCTGTTAATCAAGCCAATAATAACTCTTATAGAAAAGAACATCCTGCTTCAGCTTTAAAGCACCCAAAACATTTCTTAAGACGTCTACTGAATTGGATAAAACAAAACCTCACTTTGAGAATTCCAAAATGTATTTGTACTTACTGCAAATGAATCATTCCTCTGCTGCAGGTAAAATCTCCTCTTCTCAAGTCTCGGTAGAAGACCTCTAGTCCTTTGTGGTTTTCAAACAACAACAACAGAAATTGCAGGTACTCGTCACGCTTCGACAATTTACCCCCACCGTGAAAAAAAAGCAGAAAAAAATGAAACCAACTGTACGTGTTCCAGTTAAATCACCCAAAACATTTCTTAAAACGTCTACTTAATTGGATAAAACAACAACTCACTTTGATAATTCCATAAATTTATTTGTGCTTACTCCAAAGGAATCGTCTACCTAATTGGATAAAACAACATCTCACTTTGAGAATTCCAAAATGTATTTGTACTTACTGCAAATGAATCATTCCTCTGCTGCAGGTAAAATCTCCTCTTCTCAAGTCTCGGTAGAAGACCTCTAGTCCTTTGTGGTTTTCAAACAACAACAACAGAAATTGCAGGTACTCGTCACGCTTCGACAATTTACCCCCACCGTGAAAAAAAAGCAGAAAAAAATGAAACCAACTGTACGTGTTCCAGTTAAATCATCCAAAACATTTCTTAAAACGTCTACTTAATTGGATAAAACAACAACTCACTTTTATAATTCCATAAATGTATTTGTGCTTACTCCAAAGGAATCGTCTACCTAATTGGATAAAACAACATCTCACTTTGAGAATTCCAAAATGTATTTGTACTTACTTCAAAAGAATCATTCCTCTGCTGTAGGTAAAATCTCCTCTACTCAAGTCTCAGTCGAAGATTTCTTGTCCTTTGTGGTTTTCACACAACAACAACAGAAATTGCAGGTACTTGTGACCCTTCGACAGACAATTTAACCCCACCGTGAAAAGAAGTGGGAAAAAAACTGAAACCAACTGTACGTGTTCCTGCTAATAAGCTGTGTGCCTGTAATAGAAGGTAGCGTGGCCGAGCGGTCTAAGGCGCTGGATTTAGGCTCCAGTCTCTTTGGAGGCGTGGGTTCAAATCCCACCGCTGCCAAATATTCCTTTTTTAGTGTATTGTGCATTATTCATAAAGGCCAAATTGTCCATTTGTCAACTCATATGATCACTGAAAACAGAGTCACGTTCATGGCTCTTTTCGTCTGGGATTTAAAATGGGCTTTTTTTTACTTCAAAGTGGCAAGTAAAATTTGCCACGCATGAACAGCTGTTAATCAAGCCAATAATAACTCTTATAGAAAAGAACAGCCTGCTTCAGCTTTAAAGCACCCAAAACATTTCTTAAGACGTCTACTGAATTGGATAAAACAACACCTCACTTTGAGAATTCCAAAATGTATTTGTACTTACTGCAAATGAATCATTCCTCTGCTGCAGGTAAAATCTCCTCTTCTCAAGTCTCGGTAGAAGACCTCTAGTCCTTTGTGGTTTTTAAACAACAACAACAGAAATTGCAGGTACTCGTCACGCTTCGACAGACAATTTACCCCCACCGTGAAAAAAGGCAGAAAAAAATTAAACCAACTGTACGTGTTCCAGTTAAATCACCCAAAACATTTCTTCAAATGTCTACTTAATTGGATAAAACAACAACTCACTTTGATAATTCCATAAATGTATTTGTGCTTACTCCAAAGGAATCGTCTACCTAATTGGATAAAACAACATCTCACTTTGAGAATTCCAAAATGTATTTGTACTTACTGCAAATGAATCATTCCTCTGCTGCAGGTAAAATCTCCTCTTCTCAAGTCTCGGTAGAAGACCTCTAGTCCTTTGTGGTTTTCAAACAACAACAACAGAAATTGCAGGTACTCGTCACGCTTCGACAATTTACCCCCACCGTGAAAAAAAAGCAGAAAAAAATGAAACCAACTGTACGTGTTCCAGTTAAATCACCCAAAACATTTCTTAAAACGTCTACTTAATTGGATAAAACAACAACTCACTTTGATAATTCCATAAATTTATTTGTGCTTACTCCAAAGGAATCGTCTACCTAATTGGATAAAACAACATCTCACTTTGAGAATTCCAAAATGTATTTGTACTTACTGCAAATGAATCATTCCTCTGCTGCAGGTAAAATCTCCTCTTCTCAAGTCTCGGTAGAAGACCTCTAGTCCTTTGTGGTTTTCAAACAACAACAACAGAAATTGCAGGTACTCGTCACGCTTCGACAATTTACCCCCACCGTGAAAAAAAAGCAGAAAAAAATGAAACCAACTGTACGTGTTCCAGTTAAATCACCCAAAACATTTCTTAAAAACTCTACTTAATTGGATAAAACAACAACTCACTTTTATAATTCCATAAATGTATTTGTGCTTACTCCAAAGGAATCGTCTACCTAATTGGATAAAACAACATCTCACTTTGAGAATTCCAAAATGTATTTGTACTTACTTCAAAAGAATCATTCCTCTGCTGTAGGTAAAATCTCCTCTACTCAAGTCTCAGTCGAAGATTTCTTGTCCTTTGTGGTTTTCAAACAACAACAACAGAAATTGCAGGTACTTGTGACCCTTCGACAGACAATTTAACGCCACCGTGAAAAGAAGTGGGAAAAAAACTGAAACCAACTGTACGTGTTCCTGCTAATAAGCTGTGTGCCTGCTATCGAAGGTAGCGTGGCCGAGTGGTCTAAGGCGCTGGATTTAGGCTCCAGTCTCTTTGGAGGCGTGGGTTCAAATCCCACCGCTGCCAAATATTACATTTTTAGTGTATTGTGCATTATTCATAAAGGCCAAATTGTCCATTTGTCAACTCATATGATCACTGAAAACAGAGTCACGTTCATGGCTCTTTTTGTCTGGGATTTAAAATGGGCTTTTTTTTACTTCAAAGTGGCAAGTAAAATTTGCCACGCATGAACAGCTGTTAATCAAGCCAATAATAACTCTTATAGAAAAGAACATCCTGCTTCAGCTTTAAAGCACCCAAAACATTTCTTAAGACGTCTACTGAATTGGATAAAACAAAACCTCACTTTGAGAATTCCAAAATGTATTTGTACTTACTGCAAATGAATCATTCCTCTGCTGCAGGTAAAATCTCCTCTTCTCAAGTCTCGGTAGAAGACCTCTAGTCCTTTGTGGTTTTCAAACAACAACAACAGAAATTGCAGGTACTCGTCACGCTTCGACAATTTACACCCACCGTGAAAAAAAAGCAGAAAAAAATGAAACCAACTGTACGTGTTCCAGTTAAATCACCCAAAACATTTCTTAAAACGTCTACTTAATTGGATAAAACAACAACTTACTTTGATAATTCCATAAATTTATTTGTGCTTACTCCAAAGGAATCGTCTACCTAATTGGATAAAAAAACATCTCACTTTGAGAATTCCAAAATGTATTTGTACTTACTGCAAATGAATCATTCCTCTGCTGCAGGTAAAATCTCCTCTTCTCAAGTCTCGGTAGAAGACCTCTAGTCCTTTGTGGTTTTCAAACAACAACAACAGAAATTGCAGGTACTTGTCACGCTTCGACAATTTACCCCCACCGTGAAAAAAAGCAGAAAAAAATGAAACCAACTGTACGTGTTCCAGTTAAATCACCCAAAACATTTCTTAAAACGTCTACTTAATTGGATAAAACAACAACTCACTTTGATAATTCCATAAATGTATTTGTGCTTACTCCAAAGGAATCGTCTACCTAATTGGATAAAACAACATCTCACTTTGAGAATTCCAAAATGTATTTGTACTTACTTCAAAGGAATCATTCCTCTGCTGTAGGTAAAATCTCCTCTACTCAAGTCTCAGTCGAAGATTTCTTGTCCTTTGTGGTTTTCAAACAACAACAACAGAAATTGCAGGTACTTGTGACCCTTCGACAGACAATTTAACCCCACCGTGAAAAGAAGTGGGAAAAAAACTGAAACCAACTGTACGTGTTCCTGATAATAAGCTGTGTGCCTGCTATCGAAGGTAGCGTGGCCGAGCGGTCTAAGGCGCTGGATTTAGGCTCCAGTCTCTTTGGAGGCGTGGGTTCAAATCCCATCGCTGCCAAATATTCCTTTTTTAGTGTATTGTGCATTATTCATAAAGGCCAAATTGTCCATTTGTCAACTCATATGATCACTGAAAACAGAGTCACGTTCATGGCTCTTTTCGTCTGGGATTTAAAATGGGCTTTTTTTTACTTCAAAGTGGCAAGTAAAATTTGCCACGCATGAACAGCTGTTAATCAAGCCAATAATAACTCTTATAGAAAAGAACATCCTGCTTCAGCTTTAAAGCACCCAAAACATTTCTTAAGACGTCTACTGAATTGGATAAAACAAAACCTCACTTTGAGAATTCCAAAATGTATTTGTACTTACTGCAAATGAATCATTCCTCTGCTGCAGGTAAAATCTCCTCTTCTCAAGTCTCGGTAGAAGACCTCTAGTCCTTTGTGGTTTTCAAACAACAACAACAGAAATTGCAGGTACTCGTCACGCTTCGACAATTTACCCCCACCGTGAAAAAAAAGCAGAAAAAAATGAAACCAAATGTACGTGTTCCAGTTAAATCACCCAAAACATTTCTTAAAACGTCTACTTAATTGGATAAAACAACAACTCACTTTGATAATTCCATAAATTTATTTGTGCTTACTCCAAAGGAATCGTCTACCTAATTGGATAAAACAACATCTCACTTTGAGAATTCCAAAATGTATTTGTACTTACTGCAAATGAATCATTCCTCTGCTGCAGGTAAAATCTCCTCTTCTCAAGTCTCGGTAGAAGACCTCTAGTCCTTTGTGGTTTTCAAACAACAACAACAGAAATTGCAGGTACTCGTCACGCTTCGACAATTTACCCCCACCGTGAAAAAAAAGCAGAAAAAAATGAAACCAACTGTACGTGTTCCAGTTAAATCACCCAAAACATTTCTTAAAACGTCTACTTAATTGGATAAAACAACAACTCACTTTTATAATTCCATAAATGTATTTGTGCTTACTCCAAAGGAATCGTCTACCTAATTGGATAAAACAACATCTCACTTTGAGAATTCCAAAATGTATTTGTACTTACTTCAAAGGAATCATTCCTCTGCTGTAGGTAAAATCTCCTCTACTCAAGTCTCAGTCGAAGATTTCTTGTCCTTTGTGGTTTTCAAACAACAACAACAGAAATTGCAGGTACTTGTGACCCTTCGACAGACAATTTAACCCCACCGTGAAAAGAAGTGGGAAAAAAACTGAAACCAACTGTACGTGTTCCTGATAATAAGCTGTGTGCCTGCTATCGAAGGTAGCGTGGCCGAGTGATCTAAGGCGCTGGATTTAGGCTCCAGTCTCTTTGGAGGCGTGGGTTCAAATCCCACCGCTGCCAAATATTACATTTTTAGTGTATTGTGCATTATTCATAAAGGCCAAATTGTCCATTTGTCAACTCATATGATCACTGAAAACAGAGTCACGTTCATGGCTCTTTTTGTCTGGGATTTAAAATGGGCTTTTTTTTTACTTCAAAGTGGCAAGTAAAATTTGCCACGCATGAACAGCTGTTAATCAAGCCAATAATAACTCTTATAGAAAAGAACATCCTGCTTCAGCTTTAAAGCACCCAAAACATTTCTTAAGACGTCTACTGAATTGGATAAAACAACACCTCACTTTGAGAATTCCAAAATGTATTTGTACTTACTGCAAATGAATCATTCCTCTGCTGCAGGTAAAATCTCCTCTTCTCAAGTCTCGGTAGAAGACCTCTAGTCCTTTGTGGTTTTCAAACAACAACAACAGAAATTGCAGGTACTCGTCACGCTTCGACAGACAATTTACCCCCACCGTGAAAAAAGAGCAAAAAAAAATGAAACCAACTGTACGTGTTTCAGTTAAATCACCCAAAACATTTCTTAAAATGTCTACTTAATTGGATAAAACAACAACTCACTTTGATAATTCCATAAATTTATTTGTGCTTACTCCAAAGGAATCGTCTACCTAATTGGATAAAACAACATCTCACTTTGAGAATTCCAAAATGTATTTGTACTTACTTCAAAGGAATCATTCCTCTGCTGTTGGTAAAATCTCCTCTACTCAAGTCTCAGTCGAAGATTTCTTGTCCTTTGTGGACAGACAATTTAACCCCACCGTGAAAAGAAGTGGGAAAAAAACTGAAACCAACTGTACGTGTTCCTGATAATAAGCTGTATGCCTGTAACCAAAGGTAGCGTGGCCGAGCGGTCTAAGGCGCTGGATTTAGGCTCCAGTCTCTTTGGAGGCGTGGGTTCAAATCCAACCGCTGCCAAATATTACATTTTTAGTCTATTATTCATTGTGGCGGAACCCGCCTCGCCACTGGGTATTGGAAAAGAAGTGGGAAAAAAACTGAAACCAACTGTACGTGTTCCTGATAATAAGCTGTGTGCCTGTAATCGAAGGTAGCGTGGCCGAGCGGTCTAAGGCGCTGGATTTAGGCTCCAGTCTCTTTGGAGGTGTGGGTTCAAATCCCACTGCTGCCAAATATTACATTTTTAGTGTATTGTGCATTATTCATAAAGGCCAAATTGTCCATTTGTCAACTCATATGATCACTGAAAACAGAGTCACGTTCATGGCTCTTTTTGTTTGGGATTTAAAATGGGCTTTCATTTACTTCAAAGTGGCAAGTAAAATTTGCCACGCATGAACAGCTGTTAATCAAGCCAATAATAACTCTTATAGAAAAGAACATCCTGCTTCAGCTTTAAAGCACCCAAAACATATCTTAAGACATCTACTGAATTGGATAAAACAACACCTCACTTTGAGAATTCCAAAATGTATTTGTACTTACTGCAAATGAATCATTCCTCTGCTGCAGGTAAAATCTCCTCTTCTTAAGTCTCGGTAGAAGACCCCTAGTCCTTTGTGGTTTTCAAAAAACAACAATAGAAATTGCAGGTACTCATCACGCTTCGAAAATTTACCCCCACCGTGAATAAAAAGCAGAAAAAAATGAAACCAACTGTACGTGTTCCAGTTAAATCACCCAAAACATTTCTTAAAACGTCTACTTAATTGGATAAAACAACAACTCACTTTGATAATTCCATAAATGTATTTGTGCTTACTCCAAAGGAATCGTCTACCTAATTGGATAAAACAACATCTCACTTTGAGAATTCCAAAATGTATTTGTACTTACTTCAAAGGAATCATTCCTCTGCTGTAGCTAAAATCTCCTCTACTCAAGTCTCAGTCGAAGATTTCTTGTCCTTTGTGGTTTTCAAACAACAACAACAGAAATTGCAGGTACTCGTCACGCTTCGACAATTTACCCCACCGTGAAAAAAAAGCAGAAAAAAATTAAATCAACTGTACGTGTTCCAGTTAAATAACCCAAAACATTTCTTAAAACGTCTACTTAATTGGATAAAACAACAACTCACTTTGATAATTCCATAAATGTATTTGTGCTTACTCCAAAGGAATCGTCTACCTAATTGGATAAAACAACATCTCACTTTGAGAATTCCAAAATGTATTTGTACTTACTTCAAAGGAATCATTCCTCTGCTGTAGGTAAAATCTCCTCTACTCAAGTCTCAGTCGAAGATTTCTTGTCCTTTGTGGTTTTCAAACAACAACAACAGAAATTGCAGGTACTTGTGACCCTTCGACAGACAATTTAACCCCACCGTGAAAAGAAGTGGGAAAAAAACTGAAACCAACTGTACGTGTTCCTGATAATAAGCTGTGTGCCTGTAATCGAAGGTAGCGTGGCCGAGCGGTCTAAGGCGCTGGATTTAGGCTCCAGTCTCTTTGGAGGCGTGGGTTCAAATCCCACCGCTGCCAAATATTACATTTTTAGTGTATTGTGCATTATTCATAAAGGCCAAATTGTCCATTTGTCAACTCATATGATCACTGAAAACAGAGTCACGTTCATGGCTCTTTTTGTTTGGGATTTAAAATGGGCTTTTTTTTTTACTTCAAAGTGGCAAGTAAAATTTGCCACGCATGAACAGCTGTTAATCAAGCCAATAATAACTCTTATAGAAAAGAGCATCCTGCTTCAGCTTTAAAGCACCCAAAACATTTCTTAAGACGTCTACTGAATTGGATAAAACAACACCTCACTTTGAGAATTCCAAAATGTATTTGTACTTACTGCAAATGAATCATTCCTCTGCTGCAGGTAAAATCTCCTCTTCTCAAGTCTCGGTAGAAGACCTCTAGTCCTTTGTGGTTTTCAAACAACAACAACAGAAATTGCAGGTATTCGTCACGCTTCGACAGACAATTTACCCCCACCGTGAAAAAAAGCAGAAAAAAATGAAACCAACTGTACGTGTTCCAGTTAAATCACCCAAAACATTTCTTAAAACGTCTACTTAATTGGATAAAACAACAACTCACTTTGATAATTCCATAAATGTATTTGTGCTTACTCCAAAGGAATCGTCTACCTAATTGGATAAAACAACATCTCACTTTGAGAATTCCAAAATGTATTTGTACTTACTTCAAAGGAATCATTCCTCTACTCAAGTCTCAGTCGAAGATTTCTTGTCCTTTGTGGTTTTCAAACAACAACAACAGAAATTGCAGGTACTTGTGACCCTTCGACAGACAATTTAACCCCACCGTGAAAAGAAGTGGGAAAAAAACTGAAACCAACTGTACGTGTTCCTGATAATAAGCTGTGTGCCTGTAATCGAAGGTAGCGTGGCCGAGCCGTCTATGGTGCTGGATTTAGGCTCCAGTCTCTTTGGAGGCGTGGGTTCAAATCCCACCGCTGCCAAATATTACATTTTTAGTGTATTGTGCATTATTCATAAAGGCCAAATTGTCCATTTGTCAACTCATATGATCACTGAAAACAGAGTCACGTTCATGGCTCTTTTTGTTTGGGATTTAAAATGGGCTTTTTTTTTACCTCAAAGTGGCAAGTAAAATTTGCCACGCATGAACAGCTGTTAATCAAGCCAGTAATAACTCTTATAGAAAAGAACATCCTGCTTCAGCTTTAAAGCACCCAAAACATTTCTTAAGACGTCTACTGAATTGGATAAAACAACACCTCACTTTGAGAATTCCAAAATGTATTTGTACTTACTGCAAATGAATCATTCCTCTGCTGCAGGTAAAATCTCCTCTTCTCAAGTCTTGGTAGAAGACCTCTAGTCCATTGTGGTTTTTAAACGACAACAACAGAAATTGCAGGTACTCGTCACACTTCGAAAGACAATTTACCCCCACCGTGAAAAAAAGGCAGAAAAAAATGAAACCAACTGTACATGTTCCAGTTAAATCAACCAAAACATTTCTTAAAACGTCTACTTAATTGGATAAAACAACAACTCACTTTGATAATTCCATAAATGTATTTGTGCTTACTCCAAAGGAATCGTCTACCTAATTGGATACAACAACATCTCACTTTGAGAATTCCAAAATGTATTTGTACTTACTTCAAAGGAATCATTCCTCTGCTGTAGGTAAAATCTCCTCTACTCAAGTCTCAGTCGAAGATTTCTTGTCCTTTGTGGTTTTCAAACAACAACAACAGAAATTGCAGGTACTTGTGACCCTTCGACAGACAATTTAACCCCACCGTGAAAAGAAGTGGGAAAAAAACTGAAACCAACTGTACGTGTTCCTGATAATAAGCTGTGTGCCTGTAATCGAAGGTAGCGTGGCCGAGCGGTCTAAGGCGCTGGATTTAGGCTCCAGTCTCTTTGGAGGCGTGGATTCAAATCCCACCGCTGCCAAATATTACATTTTTAGTGTATTGTGCATTATTCATAAAGGCGAAATTGTCCATTTGTCAACTCATATGATCACTGAAAACAGAGTCACGTTCATGGCTCTTTTTGTTTGGGATTTAAAATGGGCTTTTTTTTTTACTTCCAAGTGGCAAGTAAAATTTGCCACGCATGAACAGCTGTTAATCAAGCCAATAATAACTCTTATAGAAAAGAACATCCTGCTTCAGCTTTAAAGCACCCAAAACATTTCTTAAGACGTCTACTGAATTGGATAAAACAACACCTCACTTTGAGAATTCCAAAATGTATTTGTACTTACTGCAAATGAATCATTCCTCTGCTGCAGGTAAAATCTCCTCTTCTCAAGTCTCGGTAGAAGACCTCTAGTCCATTGTGGTTTTTAAACGACAACAACAGAAATTGCAGGTACTCATCACGCTTCGAAAGACAATTTACCCCCACCGTGAAAAAAAGGCAGAAAAAAATGAAACCAACTGTACGTGTTAAAGTTAACTCACACAAAACATTTCTTAAACCGTCTACTTAATTGGATAAAACAACAACTCACTTTGATAATTCCATAAATGTATTTGTGCTTACTCCAAAGGAATCGTCTACCTAATTGGATAAAACAACATCTCACTTTGAGAATTCCAAAATGTATTTGTACTTACTTCAAAGGAATCATTCCTCTGCTGTAGGTAAAATCTCCTCTACTCAAGTCTCAGTCGAAGATTTCTTGTCCTTTGTGGTTTTCAAACAACAACAATAGAAATTGCAGGTACTCGTCACGCTTCGAAAGACAATTTACCCCCACCGTGAAAAAAAGGCAGAAAAAAATGAAACCAACTGTACGTGTTCCAGTTAAATCACCCAAAACATTTCTTAAAACGTCTACTTAATTGGATAAAACAACAACTCACTTTGATAATTCCCTAAATGTTTTTGTGCTTACTCCAAAGGAATCGTCTACCTAATTGGATAAAACAACATCTCACTTTGAGAATTCCAAAATGTATTTGTACTTACTTCAAAGGAATCATTCCTCTGCTGTAGGTAAAATCTCCACTACTCAAGTCTCAGTCGAAGATTTCTTGTCCTTTGTGGTTTTCAAACAACAACAATAGAAATTGCAGGTACTTGTGACCCTTCGACAGACAATTTAACCCCACCGTGAAAAGAAGTGGGAAAAAAACTGAAACCAACTGTACGTGTTCCTGATAATAAGCTGTGTGCCTGTAATCGAAGGTAGCGTGGCCGAGCGGTCTAAGGCGCTGGATTTAGGCTCCAGTCTCTTTGGAGGCGTGGGTTCAAATCCCACCGCTGCCAAATATTACATTTTTAGTGTATTGTGCATTATTCATAAAGGCCAAATTGTCCATTTGTCAACTCATATGATCACTGAAAACAGAGTCACGTTCATGGCATTTTTTGTTTGGGATTTAAAATGGGCTTTTTTTTTACTTCAAAGTGGCAAGTAAAATTTGCCACGCATGAACAGCTGTTAATCAAGCCAATAAAAACTCTTATAGAAAAGAACATCCTGCTTCAGCTTTAAAGCACCCAAAACATTTCTTAAGACGTCTACTGAATTGGATAAAACAACACCTCACTTTGAGAATTCCAAAATGTATTTGTACTTACTGCAAATGAATCATTCCTCTGCTGCAGGTAAAATCTCCTCTTCTCAAGTCTCGGTAGAAGACCTCTAGTCCATTGTGGTTTTTAAACGACAACAACAGAAATTGCAGGTACTCGTCACGCTTCGAAAGACAATTTACCCCCACCGTGAAAAAAAGGCAGAAAAAAATGAAACCAACTGTACGTGTTCCAGTTAAATCACCCAAAACATTTCTTAAAACGTCTACTTAATTGGATAAAACAACAACTCACTTTGATAATTCCATAAATGTATTTGTGCTTACTCCAAAGGAATCGTCTACCTAATTGGATAAAACAACATCTCACTTTGAGAATTCCAAAATGTATTTGTACTTACTTCAAAGGAATCATTCCTCTGCTGTAGGTAAAATCTCCTCTACTCAAGTCTCAGTCGAAGATTTCTTGTCCTTTGTGGTTTTCAAACAACAACAACAGAAATTGCAGGTACTTGTGACCCTTCGACAGACAATTTAACCCCACCGTGAAAAGAAGTGGGAAAAAAACTGAAACCAACTGTACGTGTTCCTGATAATAAGCTGCGAGCCTGTAATCGAAGGTAGTGTGGCCGAGCGGTCTAAGGCGCTGGATTTAGGCTCCAGTCTCTTTGTAGGCGTGGGTTCAAATCCCACCGCTGCCAAATATTACATTTTTAGTGTATTGTGCATTATTCATAAAGGCCAAATTGTCCATTTGTCAACTCATATGATCACTGAAAACAGAGTCACGTTCATGGCTCTTTTTGTTTGGGATTTAAAATGGGCTTTTTTTTTTACTTCCAAGTGGCAAGTAAAATTTGCCACGCATGAACAGCTGTTAATCAAGCCAATAATAACTCTTATAGAAAAGAACATCCTGCTTCAGCTTTAAAGCACCCAAAACATTTCTTAAGACGTCTACTGAATTGGATAAAACAACACCTCACTTTGAGAATTCCAAAATGTATTTGTACTTACTGCAAATGAATCATTCCTCTGCTGCAGGTAAAATCTCCTCTTCTCAAGTCTCGGTAGAAGACCTCTAGTCCATTGTGGTTTTTAAACGACAACAACAGAAATTGCAGGTACTCGTCACGCTTCGAAAGACAATTTACCCCCACCGTGAAAAAAAGGCAGAAAAAAATGAAACCAACTGTACGTGTTCCAGTTAAATCACCCAAAACATTTCTTAAAACGTCTACTTAATTGGATAAAACAACAACTCACTTTGATAATTCCATAAATGTATTTGTGCTTACTCCAAAGGAATCGTCTACCTAATTGGATAAAACAACATCTCACTTTGAGAATTCCAAAATGTATTTGTTCTTACTTCAAAGGAATCATTCCTCTGCTGTAGGTAAAATCTCCTCTACTCAAGTCTCAGTCGAAGATTTCTTGTCCTTTGTGGTTTTCAAACAACAACAATAGAAATTGCAGGTACTTGTGACCCTTCGACAGACAATTTAACCCCACCGTGAAAAGAAGTGGGAAAAAAACTGAAACCAACTGTACGTGTTCCTGATAATAAGCTGTGTGCCTGTAATCGAAGGTAGCGTGGCCGAGCGGTCTAAGGCGCTGGATTTAGGCTCCAGTCTCTTTGGAGGCGTGGGTTCAAATCCCACCGCTGCCAAATATTACATTTTTAGTGTATTGTGCATTATTCATAAAGGCCAAATTGTCCATTTGTCAACTCATATGATCACTGAAAACAGAGTCACGTTCATGGCTCTTTTTGTTTGGGATTTAAAATGGGCTTTTTTTTTACTTCAAAGTGGCAAGTAAAATTTGCCACGCATGAACAGCTGTTAATCAAGCCAATAAAAACTCTTATAGAAAAGAACATCCTGCTTCAGCTTTAAAGCACCCAAAACATTTCTTAAGACGTCTACTGAATTGGATAAAACAACACCTCACTTTGAGAATTCCAAAATGTATTTGTACTTACTGCAAATGAATCATTCCTCTGCTGCAGGTAAAATCTCCTCTTCTCAAGTCTCGGTAGAAGACCTCTAGTCCATTGTGGTTTTTAAACGACAACAACAGAAATTGCAGGTACTCGTCACGCTTCGAAAGACAATTTACCCCCACCGTGAAAAAAAGGCAGAAAAAAATGAAACCAACTGTACGTGTTCCAGTTAAATCACCCAAAACATTTCTTAAAACGTCTACTTAATTGGATAAAACAACAACTCACTTTGATAATTCCATAAATGTATTTGTGCTTACTCCAAAGGAATCGTCTACCTAATTGGATAAAACAACATCTCACTTTGAGAATTCCAAAATGTATTTGTACTTACTTCAAAGGAATCATTCCTCTGCTGTAGGTAAAATCTCCTCTACTCAAGTCTCAGTCGAAGATTTCTTGTCCTTTGTGGTTTTCAAACAACAACAACAGAAATTGCAGGTACTTGTGACCCTTCGACAGACAATTTAACCCCACCGTGAAAAGAAGTGGGAAAAAAACTGAAACCAACTGTACGTGTTCCTGATAATAAGCTGTGAGCCTGTAATCGAAGGTAGCGTGGCCGAGCGGTCTAAGGCGCTGGATTTAGGCTCCAGTCTCTTTGGAGGCGTGGGTTCAAATCCCACCGCTGCCAAATATTACATTTTTAGTGTATTGTGCATTATTCATAAAGGCCAAATTGTCCATTTGTCAACTTATATGATCACTGAAAACAGAGTCACGTTCATGGCTCTTTTTGTTTGGGATTTAAAATGGGCTTTTTTTTTTACTTCCAAGTGGCAAGTAAAATTTGCCACGCATGAACAGCTGTTAATCAAGCCAATAATAACTCTTATAGAAAAGAACATCCTGCTTCAGCTTTAAAGCACCCAAAACATTTCTTAAGACGTCTACTGAATTGGATAAAACAACACCTCACTTTGAGAATTCCAAAATGTATTTGTACTTACTGCAAATGAATCATTCCTCTGCTGCAGGTAAAATCTCCTCTTCTCAAGTCTCGGTAGAAGACCTCTAGTCCATTGTGGTTTTTAAACGACAACAACAGAAATTGCAGGTACTCGTCACGCTTCGAAAGACAATTTACCCCCACCGTGAAAAAAAGGCAGAAAAAAATGAAACCAACTGTACGTGTTCCAGTTAAATCACCCAAAACATTTCTTAAAACGTCTACTTAATTGGATAAAACAACAACTCACTTTGATAATTCCATAAATGTATTTGTGCTTACTCCAAAGGAATCGTCTACCTAATTGGATAAAACAACATCTCACTTTGAGAATTCCAAAATGTATTTGTACTTACTTCAAAGGAATCATTCCTCTGCTGTAGGTAAAATCTCCTCTACTCAAGTCTCAGTCGAAGATTTCTTGTCCTTTGTGGTTTTCAAACAACAACAATAGAAATTGCAGGTACTTGTGACCCTTCGACAGACAATTTAACCCCACCGTGAAAAGAAGTGGGAAAAAAACTGAAACCAACTGTACGTGTTCCTGATAATAAGCTGTGTGCCTGTAATCGAAGGTAGCGTGGCCGAGCGGTCTAAGGCGCTGGATTTAGGCTCCAGTCTCTTTGGAGGCGTGGGTTCAAATCCCACTGCTGCCAAATATTACATTTTTAGTGTATTGTGCATTATTCATAAAGGCCAAATTGTCCATTTGTCAACTCATATGATCACTGAAAACAGAGTCACGTTCATGGCTCTTTTTGTTTGGGATTTAAAATGGGCTTTTTTTTACTTCAAAGTGGCAAGTAAAATTTGCCACGCATGAACAGCTGTTAATCAAGCCAATAAAAACTCTTATAGAAAAGAACATCCTGCTTCAGCTTTAAAGCACCCAAAACATTTCTTAAGACGTCTACTGAATTGGATAAAACAACACCTCACTTTGAGAATTCCAAAATGTATTTGTACTTACTGCAAATGAATCATTCCTCTGCTGCAGGTAAAATCTCCTCTTCTCAAGTCTCGGTAGAAGACCTCTAGTCCATTGTGGTTTTTAAACGACAACAACAGAAATTGCAGGTACTCGTCACGCTTCGAAAGACAATTTACCCCCACCGTGAAAAAAAGGCAGAAAAAAATGAAACCAACTGTACGTGTTCCAGTTAAATCACCCAAAACATTTCTTAAAACGTCTACTTAATTGGATAAAACAACAACTCACTTTGATAATTCCATAAATGTATTTGTGCTTACTCCAAAGGAATCGTCTACCTAATTGGATAAAACAACATCTCACTTTGAGAATTCCAAAATGTATTTGTACTTACTTCAAAGGAATCATTCCTCTGCTGTAGGTAAAATCTCCTCTACTCAAGTCTCAGTCGAAGATTTCTTGTCCTTTGTGGTTTTCAAACAACAACAACAGAAATTGCAGGTACTTGTGACCCTTCGACAGACAATTTAACCCCACCGTGAAAAGAAGTGGGAAAAAAACTGAAACCTGAAACACTTTGATAATTCCATAAATGTATTTGTGCTTACTCCAAAGGAATCGTCTACCTAATTGGATAAAACAACATCTCACTTTGAGAATTCCAAAATGTATTTGTACTTACTTCAAAGGAATCATTCCTCTGCTGTAGGTAAAATCTCCTCTACTCAAGTCTCAGTCGAAGATTTCTTGTCCTTTGTGGTTTTCAAACAACAACAATAGAAATTGCAGGTACTTGTGACCCTTCGACAGACAATTTAACCCCACCGTGAAAAGAAGTGGGAAAAAAACTGAAACCAACTGTACGTGTTCCTGATAATAAGCTGTGTGCCTGTAATCGAAGGTAGCGTGGCCGAGCGGTCTAAGGCGCTGGATTTAGGCTCCAGTCTCTTTGGAGGCGTGGGTTCAAATCCCACCGCTGCCAAATATTACATTTTTAGTGTATTGTGCATTATTCATAAAGGCCAAATTGTCCATTTGTCAACTCATATGATCACTGAAAACAGAGTCACGTTCATGGCTCTTTTTGTTTGGGATTTAAAATGGGCTTTTTTTTTTACTTCCAAGTGGCAAGTAAAATTTGCCACGCATGAACAGCTGTTAATCAAGCCAATAATAACTCTTATAGAAAAGAACATCCTGCTTCAGCTTTAAAGCACCCAAAACATTTCTTAAGACGTCTACTGAATTGGATAAAACAACACCTCACTTTCAGAATTCCAAAATGTATTTGTACTTACTGCAAATGAATCATTCCTCTGCTGCAGGTAAAATCTCCTCTTCTCAAGTCTCGGTAGAAGACCTCTAGTCCATTGTGGTTTTTAAACGACAACAACAGAAATTGCAGGTACTCGTCACGCTTCGAAAGACAATTTACCCCCACCGTGAAAAAAAGGCAGAAAAAAATGAAACCAACTGTACGTGTTCCAGTTAAATCACCCAAAACATTTCTTAAAACGTCTACTTAATTGGATAAAACAACAACTCACTTTGATAATTCCATAAATGTATTTGTGCTTACTCCAAAGGAATCGTCTACCTAATTGGATAAAACAACATCTCACTTTAAGAATTCCAAAATGTATTTGTACTTACTTCAAAGGAATCATTCCTCTGCTGTAGGTAAAATCTCCTCTACTCAAGTCTCAGTCGAAGATTTCTTGTCCTTTGTGGTTTTCAAACAACAACAATAGAAATTGCAGGTACTTGTGACCCTTCGACAGACAATTTAACCCCACCGTGAAAAGAAGTGGGAAAAAAACTGAAACCAACTGTACGTGTTCCTGATAATAAGCTGTGTGCCTGTAATCGAAGGTAGCGTGGCCGAGCGGTCTAAGGCGCTGGATTTAGGCTCCAGTCTCTTTGGAGGCGTGGGTTCAAATCCCACCGCTGCCAAATATTACATTTTTAGTGTATTGTGCATTATTCATAAAGGCCAAATTGTCCATTTGTCAACTCATATGATCACTGAAAACAGAGTCACGTTCATGGCTCGTTTTGTTTGGGATTTAAAATTGGCTTTTTTTTTACTTCAAAGTGGCAAGTAAAATTTGCCACGAATGAACAGCTGTTAATCAAGCCAATAATAACTCTTATAGAAAAGAACATCCTGCTTCAGCTTTAAAGCACCCAAAACATTTCTTAAGACGTCTACTGAATTGGATAAAACAACACCTCACTTTGAGAATTCCAAAATGTATTTGTACTTACTGCAAATGAATCATTCCTCTGCTGCAGGTAAAATCTCCTCTTCTCAAGTCTCGGTAGAAGACCTCTAGTCCATTGTGGTTTTTAAACGACAACAACAGAAATTGCAGGTACTCGTCACGCTTCGAAAGACAATTTACCCCCACCGTGAAAAAAGGCAGAAAAAAATGAAACCAACTGTACGTGTTCCAGTTAAATCACCCAAAACATTTCTTAAAACGTCTACTTAATTGGATAAAACAACAACTCACTTTGATAATTCCATAAATGTATTTGTGCTTACTCCAAAGGAATCGTCTACCTAATTGGATAAAACAATATCTCACTTTGAGAATTCGAAATGTATTTGTACTTACTTCAAAGGAATCATTCCTCTGCTGTAGGTAAAATCTCCTCTACTCAAGTCTCAGTCGAAGATTTCTTGTCCTTTGTGGTTTTCAAACAACAACAACAGAAATTGCAGGTACTTGTGACCCTTCGACAGACAATTTAACCCCACCGTGAAAAGAAGTGGGAAAAAAACTGAAACCAACTGTACGTGTTCCTGATAATAAGCTGTGTGCCTCTAATCGAAGGTAGCGTGGCCGAGCGGTCTGAGGCGCTGGATTTAGGCTACAGTCTCTTTGGAGGCGTGGGTTCAAATCCCACCGCTGCCAAATATTACATTTTAGTGTATTGTACATTAATCATAAAGGCCAAATTGTCAATTTTTCAACTCATATGATCACTGAAAACATAGTCACGTTCATGGCTCGTTTCGTCTGGGATTTAAAATGGGCTTTTTTTTTTACTTCAAAGTGGCAAGTAAAATTTGCCACGCATGAACAGCTGTTAATCAAGCCAATAATAACTCTTATAGAAAAGAACATCCTGCTTCAGCTTTAAAGCACCCAAAACATTTCTTAAGACGTCTACTGAATTGGATAAAACAACACCTCACTTTGAGAATTCCAAAATGTATTTGTACTTACTGCAAATGAATCATTCCTCTGCTGCAGGTAAAATCTCCTCTTCTCAAGTCTCGGTAGAAGACCTCTAGTCCTTTGTGGTTTTCAAACAACAACAACAGAAATTGCAGGTACTCGGCACGCTTCGACAGACAATTTACCCCCACCGTGAAAAAAAGGCAGAAAAAAATGAAACCAACTGTACGTGTTCCAGTTAAATCACACAAAACATTTCTTAAAACGTCTACTTAATTCGATAAAACAAAAACTCACTTTGATAATTCCATAAATGTATTTGTGCTTACTCCAAAGGAATCGCCTACCTATTTGGATAAAACAATATCTCACTTTGAGAATTCCAAAATGTATTTGTACTTACTTCAAAGGAATCATTCCTCTGCTGCAGGTAAAATCTCCTCTACTCAAGTCTCAGTCGAAGATTTCTTGTCCTTTGTGGTTTTCAAACAACAACAACAGAAATATCAGGTACTTGTGACCCTTCGACAGACAATTTAACCCCACCGTGAAAAGAAGTGGGAAAACAACTGAAACCAACTGTACGTGTTCCTGATAATAAGCTGTGTGCCTCTAATCGAAGGTAGCGTGGCCGAGCGGTCTGAGGCGCTGGATTTAGGCTACAGTCTCTTTGGAGGCGTGGGTTCAAATCCCACCGCTGCCAAATATTACATTTTAGTGTATTGTACATTAATCATAAAGGCCAAATTGGCCATTTGTCAACTCATATGATCACTCAAAACAGAGTCACGTTCAAGGCTCTTTTCGTCTGGGATTTAAAATGGGCTTTTTTTTACTTCAAAGTGGCAAGTAAAATTTGCCACGCATGAACAGCTGTTAATCAAGCCAATAATAACTCTTATAGAAAAGAACATCCGGCTTCAGCTTTAAAGCACCCAAAACATTTCTTAAGACGTCTACTGAATTGGATAAAACTACACCTCATTTTGAGAATTCCAAAATGTATTTGTACTTACTGCAAATGAATCATTCCTCTGCTGCAGGTAAAATCTCCTCTTCTCAAGTCTCGGTAGAAGACCTCTGGTCCTTTGTGGTTTTCAAACAACAACAACAGAAATTGCAGGTACTCGGCACGCTTCGACAGACAATTTACCCCCACCGTGAAAAAAAGGCAGAAAAAAATGAAACCAACTGTACGTGTTCCAGTTAAATCACCCAAAACATTTCTTAAAACGTCTACTTAATTGGATAAAACAACACCTCACTTTGAGAATTCCAAAATGTATTTGTACTTACTGCAAATGAATCATTCCTCTGCTGCAGGTAAAATCTCCTCTTCTCAAGTCTCGGTAGAAGACCTCTAGTCCTTTGTGGTTTTCAAACAACAACAACAGAAATTGCAGGTACTCGGCACGCTTCGACAGACAATTTACCCCCACCGTGAAAAAAAGGCAGAAAAAAATGAAACCAACTGTACGTGTTCCAGTTAAATCACCCAAAACATTTCTTAAAAAGTCTACTTAATTGGATAAAACAAAAACTCACTTTGATAATCACATAAATGTATTTGTGCTTACTCCAAAGGAATCGTCTACCTAATTGGATAAAACAACATCTCACTTTGAGAATTCCAAAATGTATTTGTACTTACTTCAAAGGAATCATTCCTCTGCTGCAGGTAAAATCTCCTCTACTCAAGTCTCAGTCGAAGATTTCTTGTCCTTTGTGGTTTTCAAACAACAACAACAGAAATTGCAGGTACTTGTGACCCTTCGACAGACAATTTAACCCCACCGTGAAAAGAAGTGGGAAAAAAAATGAAACCAACTGTACGTGTTCCTGCTTCTCACAATTTTACTTCAAAGTGGCAAGTAAAATTTGCCACGCATGAACAGCTGTTAATCAAGCCAATAATAACTCTTATAGAAAAGAACATCTTGCTTCAGCTTTAAAGCACCCAAAACATTTCTTAAGACGTCTACTGAATTGGATAAAACAACACCTCACTTTGAGAATTCCAAAATGTATTTGTACTTACTGCAAATGAATCATTCCTCTGCTGCAGGTAAAATCTCCTCTTCTCAAGTCTCGGTAGAAGACCTCTAGTCCTTTGTGGTTTTCAAACAACAACAACAGAAATTGCAGGTATTCGTCACGCTTCGACAGACAATTTACCCCCACCGTGAAAAAAAGGCAGAAAAAAATGAAACCAACTGTACGTGTTCCAGTTAAATCACCCAAAACATTTCTTAAACCGTCTACTTAATTGGATAAAACAACAACTCACTTTTATAATTCCATAAATGTATTTGTGCTTACTCCAAAGGAATCGTCTACCTAACTGGATAAAACAACATCTCACTTTGAGAATTCCAAAATGTATTTGTACTTACTTCAAAAGAATCATTCCTCTGCTGTAGGTAAAATCTCCTCTACTCAAGTCTCAGTCGAAGATTTCTTGTCCTTTGTGGTTTTCACACAACAACAACAGAAATTGCAGGTACTTGTGACCCTTCGACAGACAATTTAACCCCACCGTGAAAAGAAGTGGGAAAAAAACTGAAACCAACTGTACGTGTTCCTGCTAATAAGCTGTGTGCCTGTAATAGAAGGTAGCGTGGCCGAGCGGTCTAAGGCGCTGGATTTAGGCTCCAGTCTCTTTGGAGGCGTGGGTTCAAATCCCACCACTGCCAAATATTCCTTTTTTAGTGTATTGTGCATTATTCATAAAGGCCAAATTGTCCATTTGTCAACTCATATGATCACTGAAAACAGAGTCACGTTCATGGCTCTTTTCGTCTGGGATTTAAAATGGGCTTTTTTTTACTTCAAAGTGGCAAGTAAAATTTGCCACGCATGAACAGCTGTTAATCAAGCCAATAATAACTCTTATAGAAAAGAACAGCCTGCTTCAGCTTTAAAGCACCCAAAACATTTCTTAAGACGTCTACTGAATTGGATAAAACAACACCTCACTTTGAGAATTCCAAAATGTATTTGTACTTACTGCAAATGAATCATTCCTCTGCTGCAGGTAAAATCTCCTCTTCTCAAGTCTCGGTAGAAGACCTCTAGTCCTTTGTGGTTTTTAAACAACAACAACAGAAATTGCAGGTACTCGTCACGCTTCGACAGACAATTTACCCCCACCGTGAAAAAAGGCAGAAAAAAATTAAACCAACTGTACGTGTTCCAGTTAAATCACCCAAAACATTTCTTCAAACGTCTACTTAATTGGATAAAACAACAACTCACTTTGATAATTCCATAAATGTATTTGTGCTTACTCCAAAGGAATCGTCTACCTAATTGGATAAAACAACATCTCACTTTGAGAATTCCAAAATGTATTTGTACTTACTTCAAAGGAATCATTCCTCTGCTGTAGGTAAAATCTCCTCTACTCAAGTCTCAGTCGAAGATTTCTTGTCCTTTGTGGTTTTCAAACAACAACAACAGAAATGGCAGGTACTTGTGACCCTTCGACAGACAATTTAACCCCACCGTGAAAAGAAGTGGGAAAAAAACTGAAACCAACTGTACGTGTTCCTGCTAATAAGCTGTGTGCCTGTAATCGAAGGTAGCGTGGCCGAGCGGTCTAAGGCGCTGGATTTAGGCTCCAGTCTCTTTGGAGGCATGGGTTCAAATCCCACTGCTGCCAAATATTACATTTTTAGTGTATTGTGCATTATTCATAAAGGCCAAATTGTCCATTTGTCAACTCATATGATCACTGAAAACAGAGTCACGTTCATGGCTCTTTTTGTCTGGGATTTAAAATGGGCTTTTTTTTACTTCAAAGTGGCAAGTAAAATTTGCCACGCATGAACAGCTGTTAATCAAGCCAATAATAACTCTTATAGAAAAGAACATCCTGCTTCAGCTTTAAAGCACCCAAAACATTTCTTAAGACGTCTACTGAATTGGATAAAACAAAACCTCACTTTGAGAATTCCAAAATGTATTTGTACTTACTGCAAATGAATCATTCCTCTGCTGCAGGTAAAATCTCCTCTTCTCAAGTCTCGGTAGAAGACCTCTAGTCCTTTGTGGTTTTCAAACAACAACAACAGAAATTGCAGGTACTCGTCACGCTTCGACAATTTACCCCCACCGTGAAAAAAAAGCAGAAAAAAATGAAACCAACTGTACGTGTTCCAGTTAAATCACCCAAAACATTTCTTAAAACGTCTACTTAATTGGATAAAACAACAACTCACTTTGATAATTCCATAAATTTATTTGTGCTTACTCCAAAGGAATCGTCTACCTAATTGGATAAAACAACATCTCACTTTGAGAATTCCAAAATGTATTTGTACTTACTGCAAATGAATCATTCCTCTGCTGCAGGTAAAATCTCCTCTTCTCAAGTCTCGGTAGAAGACCTCTAGTCCTTTGTGGTTTTCAAACAACAACAACAGAAATTGCAGGTACTCGTCACGCTTCGACAATTTACCCCCACCGTGAAAAAAAAGCAGAAAAAAATGAAACCAACTGTACGTGTTCCAGTTAAATCACCCAAAACATTTCTTAAAACGTCTACTTAATTGGATAAAACAACAACTCACTTTTATAATTCCATAAATGTATTTGTGCTTACTCCAAAGGAATCGTCTACCTAATTGGATAAAACAACATCTCACTTTGAGAATTCCAAAATGTATTTGTACTTACTTCAAAAGAATCATTCCTCTGCTGTAGGTAAAATCTCCTCTACTCAAGTCTCAGTCGAAGATTTCTTGTCCTTTGTGGTTTTCAAACAACAACAACAGAAATGGCAGGTACTTGTGACCCTTCGACAGACAATTTAACCCCACCGTGAAAAGAAGTGGGAAAAAAACTGAAACCAACTGTACGTGTTCCTGCTAATAAGCTGTGTGCCTGTAATCGGAGGTAGCGTGGCCGAGCGGTCTAAGGCGCTGGATTTAGGCTCCAGTCTCTTTGGAGGCGTGGGTTCAAATCCCACCGCTGCCAAATATTAAATTTTTAGTATATTGTGCATTATTCATAAAGGCCAAATTGTCCATTTTTCAACTCATATGATCACTGAAAACAGAGTCACGTTCATGGCTCTTTTCGTCTGGCATTTAAAATGGGCTTTTTTTTTACTTCAAAGTGGCAAGTAAAATTTGCCACGCATGAACAGCTGTTAATCAAGCCAATAATAACTCTAATAGAAAAGAACATCCTGCTTCAGCTTTAAAGCACCCAAAACATTTCTTAAGACGTCTACTGAATTGGATAAAACAACACCTCACTTTGAGAATTCCAAAATGTATTTGTACTTACTGCAAATGAATCATTCCTCTGCTGCAGGTAAAATCTCCTCTTCTCAAGTCTCGGTAGAAGACCTCTAGTCCTTTGTGGTTTTCAAACAACAACAACAGAAATTGCAGGTATTCGTCACGCTTCGACAGACAATTTACCCCCACCGTGAAAAAAAGGCAGAAAAAAATTAAACCAACTGTACGTGTTCCAGTTAAATCACCCAAAACATTTCTTAAAACGTCTACTTAATTGGATAAAACAACAACTCACTTTGATAATTCCATAAATGTATTTGTGCTTACTCCAAAGGAATCGTCTACCTAATTGGATAAAACAACATCTCACTTTGAGAATTCCAAAATGTATTTGTACTTACTTCAAAGGAATCATTCCTCTGCTGTAGGTAAAACCTCCTCTACTCAAGTCTCAGTCGAAGATTTCTTGTCCTTTGTGGTTTTCAAACAACAACAACAGAAATTGCAGGTACTTGTGACCCTTCGACAGACAATTTAACCCCACCGTGAAAAGAAGTGGGAAAAAAAATGAAACCAACTGTACGTGTTCCTGCTTCTCACAATTTTACTTCAAAGTGGCAAGTAAAATTTGCCACGCATGAACAGCTGTTAATCAAGCCAATAATAACTCTTATAGAAAAGAACATCTTGCTTCAGCTTTAAAGCACCCAAAACATTTCTTAAGACGTCTACTGAATTGGATAAAACAACACCTCACTTTGAGAATTCCAAAATGTATTTGTACTTACTGCAAATGAATCATTCCTCTGCTGCAGGTAAAATCTCCTCTTCTCAAGTCTCGGTAGAAGACCTTTTAGTCCTTTGTGGTTTTCAAACAACAACAACAGAAATTGCAGGTATTCGTCACGCTTCGACAGACAATTTACCCCCACCGTGAAAAAAAGGCAGAAAAAAATGAAACCAACTGTACGTGTTCCAGTTAAATCACCCAAAACATTTCTTAAACCGTCTACTTAATTGGATAAAACAACAACTCACTTTTATAATTCCATAAATGTATTTGTGCTTACTCCAAAGGAATTGTCTACCTAATTGGATAAAACAACATCTCACTTTGAGAATTCCAAAATGTATTTGTACTTACTTCAAAAGAATCATTCCTCTGCTGTAGGTAAAATCTCCTCTACTCAAGTCTCAGTCGAAGATTTCTTGTCCTTTGTGGTTTTCACACAACAACAACAGAAATTGCAGGTACTTGTGACCCTTCGACAGACAATTTAACCCCACCGTGAAAAGAAGTGGGAAAAAAACTGAAACCAACTGTACGTGTTCCTGCTAATAAGCTGTGTGCCTGTAATAGAAGGTAGCGTGGCCAAGCGGTCTAAGGCGCTGGATTTAGGCTCCAGTCTCTTTGGAGGCGTGGGTTCAAATCCCACCGCTGCCAAATATTCCTTTTTTAGTGTATTGTGCATTATTCATAAAGGCCAAATTGTCCATTTGTCAACTCATATAATCACTGAAAACAGAGTCACGTTCATGGCTCTTTTCGTCTGGGATTTAAAATGGGCTTTTTTTTACTTCAAAGTGGCAAGTAAAATTTGCCACGCATGAACAGCTGTTAATCAAGCCAATAATAACTCTTATAGAAAAGAACAGCCTGCTTCAGCTTTAAAGCACCCAAAACATTTCTTAAGACGTCTACTGAATTGGATAAAACAACACCTCACTTTGAGAATTCCAAAATGTATTTGTACTTACTGCAAATGAATCATTCCTCTGCTGCAGGTAAAATCTCCTCTTCTCAAGTCTCGGTAGAAGACCTCTAGTCCTTTGTGGTTTTTAAACAACAACAACAGAAATTGCAGGTACTCGTCACGCTTCGACAGACAATTTACCCCCACCGTGAAAAAAGGCAGAAAAAAATTAAACCAACTGTACGTGTTCCAGTTAAATCACCCAAAACATTTCTTCAAACGTCTACTTAATTGGATAAAACAACAACTCACTTTGATAATTCCATAAATGTATTTGTGCTTACTCCAAAGGAATCGTCTACCTAATTGGATAAAACAACATCTCACTTTGAGAATTCCAAAATGTATTTGTACTTACTTCAAAGGAATCATTCCTCTGCTGTAGGTAAAATCTCCTCTACTCAAGTCTCAGTCGAAGATTTCTTGTCCTTTGTGGTTTTCAAACAACAACAACAGAAATGGCAGGTACTTGTGACCCTTCGACAGACAATTTAACCCCACCGTGAAAAGAAGTGGGAAAAAAACTGAAACCAACTGTACGTGTTCCTGCTAATAAGCTGTGTGCCTGTAATCGAAGGTAGCGTGGCTGAGCGGTCTAAGGCGCTGGATTTAGGCTCCAGTCTCTTTGGAGGCATGGGTTCAAATCCCACTGCTGCCAAATATTACATTTTTAGTGTATTGTGCATTATTCATAAAGGCCAAATTGTCCATTTGTCAACTCATATGATCACTGAAAACAGAGTCACGTTCATGGCTCTTTTTGTCTGGGATTTAAAATTGGCTTTTTTTTACTTCAAAGTGGCAAGTAAAATTTGCCACGCATGAACAGCTGTTAATCAAGCCAATAATAACTCTTATAGAAAAGAACATCCTGCTTCAGCTTTAAAGCACCCAAAACATTTCTTAAGACGTCTACTGAATTGGATAAAACAAAACCTCACTTTGAGAATTCCAAAATGTATTTGTACTTACTGCAAATGAATCATTCCTCTGCTGCAGGTAAAATCTCCTCTTCTCAAGTCTCGGTAGAAGACCTCTAGTCCTTTGTGGTTTTCAAACAACAACAACAGAAATTGCAGGTACTCGTCACGCTTCGACAATTTACCCCCACCGTGAAAAAAAAGCAGAAAAAAATGAAACCAACTGTACGTGTTCCAGTTAAATCACCCAAAACATTTCTTAAAACGTCTACTTAATTGGATAAAACAACAACTCACTTTGATAATTCCATAAATTTATTTGTGCTTACTCCAAAGGAATCGTCTACCTAATTGGATAAAACAACATCTCACTTTGAGAATTCCAAAATGTATTTGTACTTACTGCAAATGAATCATTCCTCTGCTGCAGGTAAAATCTCCTCTTCTCAAGTCTCGGTAGAAGACCTCTAGTCCTTTGTGGTTTTCAAACAACAACAACAGAAATTGCAGGTACTCGTCACGCTTCGACAATTTACCCCCACCGTGAAAAAAAAGCAGAAAAAAATGAAACCAACTGTACGTGTTCCAGTTAAATCATCCAAAACATTTCTTAAAACGTCTACTTAATTGGATAAAACAACAACTCACTTTTATAATTCCATAAATGTATTTGTGCTTACTCCAAAGGAATTGTCTACCTAATTGGATAAAACAACATCTCACTTTGAGAATTCCAAAATGTATTTGTACTTACTTCAAAAGAATCATTCCTCTGCTGTAGGTAAAATCTCCTCTACTCAAGTCTCAGTCGAAGATTTCTTGTCCTTTGTGGTTTTCACACAACAACAACAGAAATTGCAGGTACTTGTGACCCTTCGACAGACAATTTAACCCCACCGTGAAAAGAAGTGGGAAAAAAACTGAAACCAACTGTACGTGTTCCTGCTAATAAGCTGTGTGCCTGTAATAGAAGGTAGCGTGGCCGAGCGGTCTAAGGCGCTGGATTTAGGCTCCAGTCTCTTTGGAGGCGTGGGTTCAAATCCCACCGCTGCCAAATATTCCTTTTTTAGTGTATTGTGCATTATTCATAAAGGCCAAATTGTCCATTTGTCAACTCATATGATCACTGAAAACAGAGTCACGTTCATGGCTCTTTTCGTCTGGGATTTAAAATGGGCTTTTTTTTACTTCAAAGTGGCAAGTAAAATTTGCCACGCATGAACAGCTGTTAATCAAGCCAATAATAACTCTTATAGAAAAGAACAGCCTGCTTCAGCTTTAAAGCACCCAAAACATTTCTTAAGACGTCTACTGAATTGGATAAAACAACACCTCACTTTGAGAATTCCAAAATGTATTTGTACTTACTGCAAATGAATCATTCCTCTGCTGCAGGTAAAATCTCCTCTTCTCAAGTCTCGGTAGAAGACCTCTAGTCCTTTGTGGTTTTTAAACAACAACAACAGAAATTGCAGGTACTCGTCACGCTTCGACAGACAATTTACCCCCACCGTGAAAAAAGGCAGAAAAAAATTAAACCAACTGTACGTGTTCCAGTTAAATCACCCAAAACATTTCTTCAAATGTCTACTTAATTGGATAAAACAACAACTCACTTTGATAATTCCATAAATGTATTTGTGCTTACTCCAAAGGAATCGTCTACCTAATTGGATAAAACAACATCTCACTTTGAGAATTCCAAAATGTATTTGTACTTACTGCAAATGAATCATTCCTCTGCTGCAGGTAAAATCTCCTCTTCTCAAGTCTCGGTAGAAGACCTCTAGTCCTTTGTGGTTTTCAAACAACAACAACAGAAATTGCAGGTACTCGTCACGCTTCGACAATTTACCCCCACCGTGAAAAAAAAGCAGAAAAAAATGAAACCAACTGTACGTGTTCCAGTTAAATCACCCAAAACATTTCTTAAAACGTCTACTTAATTGGATAAAACAACAACTCACTTTGATAATTCCATAAATTTATTTGTGCTTACTCCAAAGGAATCGTCTACCTAATTGGATAAAACAACATCTCACTTTGAGAATTCCAAAATGTATTTGTACTTACTGCAAATGAATCATTCCTCTGCTGCAGGTAAAATCTCCTCTTCTCAAGTCTCGGTAGAAGACCTCTAGTCCTTTGTGGTTTTCAAACAACAACAACAGAAATTGCAGGTACTCGTCACGCTTCGACAATTTACCCCCACCGTGAAAAAAAAGCAGAAAAAAATGAAACCAACTGTACGTGTTCCAGTTAAATCACCCAAAACATTTCTTAAAACGTCTACTTAATTGGATAAAACAACAACTCACTTTTATAATTCCATAAATGTATTTGTGCTTACTCCAAAGGAATCGTCTACCTAATTGGATAAAACAACATCTCACTTTGAGAATTCCAAAATGTATTTGTACTTACTTCAAAAGAATCATTCCTCTGCTGTAGGTAAAATCTCCTCTACTCAAGTCTCAGTCGAAGATTTCTTGTCCTTTGTGGTTTTCAAACAACAACAACAGAAATTGCAGGTACTTGTGACCCTTCGACAGACAATTTAACCCCACCGTGAAAAGAAGTGGGAAAAAAACTGAAACCAACTGTACGTGTTCCTGCTAATAAGCTGTGTGCCTGCTATCGAAGGTAGCGTGGCCGAGTGGTCTAAGGCGCTGGATTTAGGCTCCAGTCTCTTTGGAGGCGTGGGTTCAAATCCCACCGCTGCCAAATATTACATTTTTAGTGTATTGTGCATTATTCATAAAGGCCAAATTGTCCATTTGTCAACTCATATGATCACTGAAAACAGAGTCACGTTCATGGCTCTTTTTGTCTGGGATTTAAAATGGGCTTTTTTTTACTTCAAAGTGGCAAGTAAAATTTGCCACGCATGAACAGCTGTTAATCAAGCCAATAATAACTCTTATAGAAAAGAACATCCTGCTTCAGCTTTAAAGCACCCAAAACATTTCTTAAGACGTCTACTGAATTGGATAAAACAAAACCTCACTTTGAGAATTCCAAAATGTATTTGTACTTACTGCAAATGAATCATTCCTCTGCTGCAGGTAAAATCTCCTCTTCTCAAGTCTCGGTAGAAGACCTCTAGTCCTTTGTGGTTTTCAAACAACAACAACAGAAATTGCAGGTACTCGTCACGCTTCGACAATTTACACCCACCGTGAAAAAAAAGCAGAAAAAAATGAAACCAACTGTACGTGTTCCAGTTAAATCACCCAAAACATTTCTTAAAACGTCTACTTAATTGGATAAAACAACAACTTACTTTGATAATTCCATAAATTTATTTGTGCTTACTCCAAAGGAATCGTCTACCTAATTGGATAAAAAAACATCTCACTTTGAGAATTCCAAAATGTATTTGTACTTACTGCAAATGAATCATTCCTCTGCTGCAGGTAAAATCTCCTCTTCTCAAGTCTCGGTAGAAGACCTCTAGTCCTTTGTGGTTTTCAAACAACAACAACAGAAATTGCAGGTACTTGTCACGCTTCGACAATTTACCCCCACCGTGAAAAAAAGCAGAAAAAAATGAAACCAACTGTACGTGTTCCAGTTAAATCACCCAAAACATTTCTTAAAACGTCTACTTAATTGGATAAAACAACAACTCACTTTGATAATTCCATAAATGTATTTGTGCTTACTCCAAAGGAATCGTCTACCTAATTGGATAAAACAACATCTCACTTTGAGAATTCCAAAATGTATTTGTACTTACTTCAAAGGAATCATTCCTCTGCTGTAGGTAAAATCTCCTCTACTCAAGTCTCAGTCGAAGATTTCTTGTCCTTTGTGGTTTTCAAACAACAACAACAGAAATTGCAGGTACTTGTGACCCTTCGACAGACAATTTAACCCCACCGTGAAAAGAAGTGGGAAAAAAACTGAAACCAACTGTACGTGTTCCTGATAATAAGCTGTGTGCCTGCTATCGAAGGTAGCGTGGCCGAGCGGTCTAAGGCGCTGGATTTAGGCTCCAGTCTCTTTGGAGGCGTGGGTTCAAATCCCACCGCTGCCAAATATTCCTTTTTTAGTGTATTGTGCATTATTCATAAAGGCCAAATTGTCCATTTGTCAACTCATATGATCACTGAAAACAGAGTCACGTTCATGGCTCTTTTCGTCTGGGATTTAAAATGGGCTTTTTTTTACTTCAAAGTGGCAAGTAAAATTTGCCACGCATGAACAGCTGTTAATCAAGCCAATAATAACTCTTATAGAAAAGAACAGCCTGCTTCAGCTTTAAAGCACCCAAAACATTTCTTAAGACGTCTACTGAATTGGATAAAACAACACCTCACTTTGAGAATTCCAAAATGTATTTGTACTTACTGCAAATGAATCATTCCTCTGCTGCAGGTAAAATCTCCTCTTCTCAAGTCTCGGTAGAAGACCTCTAGTCCTTTGTGGTTTTTAAACAACAACAACAGAAATTGCAGGTACTCGTCACGCTTCGACAGACAATTTACCCCCACCGTGAAAAAAGGCAGAAAAAAATTAAACCAACTGTACGTGTTCCAGTTAAATCACCCAAAACATTTCTTCAAACGTCTACTTAATTGGATAAAACAACAACTCACTTTGATAATTCCATAAATGTATTTGTGCTTACTCCAAAGGAATCGTCTACCTAATTGGATAAAACAACATCTCACTTTGAGAATTCCAAAATGTATTTGTACTTACTTCAAAGGAATCATTCCTCTGCTGTAGGTAAAATCTCCTCTACTCAAGTCTCAGTCGAAGATTTCTTGTCCTTTGTGGTTTTCAAACAACAACAACAGAAATTGCAGGTACTTGTGACCCTTCGACAGACAATTTAACCCCACCGTGAAAAGAAGTAGGAAAAAAACTGAAACCAACTGTACGTGTTCCTGCTAATAAGCTGTGTGCCTGCTATCGAAGGTAGCGTGGCCGAGTGATCTAAGGCGCTGGATTTAGGCTCCAGTCTCTTTGGAGGCGTGGGTTCAAATCCCACCGCTGCCAAATATTACATTTTTAGTGTATTGTGCATTATTCATAAAGGCCAAATTGTCCATTTGTCAACTCATATGATCACTGAAAACAGAGTCACGTTCATGGCTCTTTTTGTCTGGGATTTAAAATGGGCTTTTTTTTACTTCAAAGTGGCAAGTAAAATTTGCCACGCATGAACAGCTGTTAATCAAGCCAATAATAACTCTTATAGAAAAGAACATCCTGCTTCAGCTTTAAAGCACCCAAAACATTTCTTAAGACGTCTACTGAATTGGATAAAACAACACCTCACTTTGAGAATTCCAAAATGTATTTGTACTTACTGCAAATGAATCATTCCTCTGCTGCAGGTAAAATCTCCTCTTCTCAAGTCTCGGTAGAAGACCTCTAGTCCTTTGTGGTTTTCAAACAACAACAACAGAAATTGCAGGTACTCGTCACGCTTCGACAGACAATTTACCCCCACCGTGAAAAAAGAGCAAAAAAAAATGAAACCAACTGTACGTGTTTCAGTTAAATCACCCAAAACATTTCTTAAAATGTCTACTTAATTGGATAAAACAACAACTCACTTTGATAATTCCATAAATTTATTTGTGCTTACTCCAAAGGAATCGTCTACCTAATTGGATAAAACAACATCTCACTTTGAGAATTCCAAAATGTATTTGTACTTACTTCAAAGGAATCATTCCTCTGCTGTTGGTAAAATCTCCTCTACTCAAGTCTCAGTCGAAGATTTCTTGTCCTTTGTGGACAGACAATTTAACCCCACCGTGAAAAGAAGTGGGAAAAAAACTGAAACCAACTGTACGTGTTCCTGATAATAAGCTGTATGCCTGTAACCAAAGGTAGCGTGGCCGAGCGGTCTAAGGCGCTGGATTTAGGCTCCAGTCTCTTTGGAGGCGTGGGTTCAAATCCAACCGCTGCCAAATATTACATTTTTAGTCTATTATTCATTGTGGCGGAACCCGCCTCGCCACTGGGTATTGGAAAAGAAGTGGGAAAAAAACTGAAACCAACTGTACGTGTTCCTGATAATAAGCTGTGTGCCTGTAATCGAAGGTAGCGTGGCCGAGCGGTCTAAGGCGCTGGATTTAGGCTCCAGTCTCTTTGGAGGTGTGGGTTCAAATCCCACTGCTGCCAAATATTACATTTTTAGTGTATTGTGCATTATTCATAAAGGCCAAATTGTCCATTTGTCAACTCATATGATCACTGAAAACAGAGTCACGTTCATGGCTCTTTTTGTTTGGGATTTAAAATGGGCTTTCATTTACTTCAAAGTGGCAAGTAAAATTTGCCACGCATGAACAGCTGTTAATCAAGCCAATAATAACTCTTATAGAAAAGAACATCCTGCTTCAGCTTTAAAGCACCCAAAACATATCTTAAGACATCTACTGAATTGGATAAAACAACACCTCACTTTGAGAATTCCAAAATGTATTTGTACTTACTGCAAATGAATCATTCCTCTGCTGCAGGTAAAATCTCCTCTTCTTAAGTCTCGGTAGAAGACCCCTAGTCCTTTGTGGTTTTCAAAAAACAACAATAGAAATTGCAGGTACTCATCACGCTTCGAAAATTTACCCCCACCGTGAATAAAAAGCAGAAAAAAATGAAACCAACTGTACGTGTTCCAGTTAAATCACCCAAAACATTTCTTAAAACGTCTACTTAATTGGATAAAACAACAACTCACTTTGATAATTCCATAAATGTATTTGTGCTTACTCCAAAGGAATCGTCTACCTAATTGGATAAAACAACATCTCACTTTGAGAATTCCAAAATGTATTTGTACTTACTTCAAAGGAATCATTCCTCTGCTGTAGCTAAAATCTCCTCTACTCAAGTCTCAGTCGAAGATTTCTTGTCCTTTGTGGTTTTCAAACAACAACAACAGAAATTGCAGGTACTCGTCACGCTTCGACAATTTACCCCACCGTGAAAAAAAAGCAGAAAAAAATTAAATCAACTGTACGTGTTCCAGTTAAATAACCCAAAACATTTCTTAAAACGTCTACTTAATTGGATAAAACAACAACTCACTTTGATAATTCCATAAATGTATTTGTGCTTACTCCAAAGGAATCGTCTACCTAATTGGATAAAACAACATCTCACTTTGAGAATTCCAAAATGTATTTGTACTTACTTCAAAGGAATCATTCCTCTGCTGTAGGTAAAATCTCCTCTACTCAAGTCTCAGTCGAAGATTTCTTGTCCTTTGTGGTTTTCAAACAACAACAACAGAAATTGCAGGTACTTGTGACCCTTCGACAGACAATTTAACCCCACCGTGAAAAGAAGTGGGAAAAAAACTGAAACCAACTGTACGTGTTCCTGATAATAAGCTGTGTGCCTGTAATCGAAGGTAGCGTGGCCGAGCGGTCTAAGGCGCTGGATTTAGGCTCCAGTCTCTTTGGAGGCGTGGGTTCAAATCCCAGCGCTGCCAAATATTACATTTTTAGTGTACTGTGCATTATTCATAAAGGCCAAATTGTCCATTTGTCAACTCATATGATCACTGAAAACAGAGTCACGTTCATGGCTCTTTTTGTTTGGGATTTAAAATGGGCTTTTTTTTTACTTCAAAGTGGCAAGTAAAATTTGCCACGCATGAACAGCTGTTAATCAAGCCAATAATAACTCTTATAGAAAAGAACATCCTGCTTCAGCTTTAAAGCACCCAAAACATTTCTTAAGACGTCTACTGAATTGGATAAAACAACACCTCACTTTGAGAATTCCAAAATGTATTTGTACTTACTGCAAATTAATCATTCCTCTGCTGCAGGTAAAATCTCCTCTTCTCAAGTCTTGATAGAAGACCTCTAGTCCATTGTGGTTTTTAAACGACAACAACAGAAATTGCAGGTACTCGTCACGCTTCGAAAGACAATTTACCCCCACCGTGAAAAAAAGGCAGAAAAAAATGAAACCAACTGTACGTGTTCCAGTTAAATCACCCAAAACATTTCTTAAAACGTCTACTTAATTGGATAAAACAACAACTCACTTTGATAATTCCATAAATGTATTTGTGCTTACTCCAAAGGAATCGTCTACCTAATTGGATAAAACAACATCTCACTTTGAGAATTCCAAAATGTATTTGTACTTACTTCAAAGGAATCATTCCTCTGCTGTAGGTAAAATCTCCTCTACTCAAGTCTCAGTCGAAGATTTCTTGTCCTTTGTGGTTTTCAAACAACAACAACAGAAATTGCAGGTACTTGTGACCCTTCGACAGACAATTTAACCCCACCGTGAAAAGAAGTGGGAAAAAAACTGAAACCAACTGTACGTGTTCCTGATAATAAGCTGTGTGCCTGTAATCGAAGGTAGCGTGGCCGAGCGGTCTAAGGCGCTGGATTTAGGCTCCAGTCTCTTTGGAGGCGTGGGTTCAAATCCCACCGCTGCCAAATATTACATTTTTAGTGTATTGTGCATTATTCATAAAGGCCAAATTGTCCATTTGTCAACTCATATGATCACTGAAAACAGAGTCACGTTCATGGCTCTTTTTGTTTGGGATTTAAAATGGGCTTTTTTTTTTACTTCAAAGTGGCAAGTAAAATTTGCCACGCATGAACAGCTGTTAATCAAGCCAATAATAACTCTTATAGAAAAGAGCATCCTGCTTCAGCTTTAAAGCACCCAAAACATTTCTTAAGACGTCTACTGAATTGGATAAAACAACACCTCACTTTGAGAATTCCAAAATGTATTTGTACTTACTGCAAATGAATCATTCCTCTGCTGCAGGTAAAATCTCCTCTTCTCAAGTCTCGGTAGAAGACCTCTAGTCCTTTGTGGTTTTCAAACAACAACAACAGAAATTGCAGGTATTCGTCACGCTTCGACAGACAATTTACCCCCACCGTGAAAAAAAGCAGAAAAAAATGAAACCAACTGTACGTGTTCCAGTTAAATCACCCAAAACATTTCTTAAAACGTCTACTTAATTGGATAAAACAACAACTCACTTTGATAATTCCATAAATGTATTTGTGCTTACTCCAAAGGAATCGTCTACCTAATTGGATAAAACAACATCTCACTTTGAGAATTCCAAAATGTATTTGTACTTACTTCAAAGGAATCATTCCTCTACTCAAGTCTCAGTCGAAGATTTCTTGTCCTTTGTGGTTTTCAAACAACAACAACAGAAATTGCAGGTACTTGTGACCCTTCGACAGACAATTTAACCCCACCGTGAAAAGAAGTGGGAAAAAAACTGAAACCAACTGTACGTGTTCCTGATAATAAGCTGTGTGCCTGTAATCGAAGGTAGCGTGGCCGAGCCGTCTATGGTGCTGGATTTAGGCTCCAGTCTCTTTGGAGGCGTGGGTTCAAATCCCACCGCTGCCAAATATTACATTTTTAGTGTATTGTGCATTATTCATAAAGGCCAAATTGTCCATTTGTCAACTCATATGATCACTGAAAACAGAGTCACGTTCATGGCTCTTTTTGTTTGGGATTTAAAATGGGCTTTTTTTTTACCTCAAAGTGGCAAGTAAAATTTGCCACGCATGAACAGCTGTTAATCAAGCCAATAATAACTCTTATAGAAAAGAACATCCTGCTTCAGCTTTAAAGCACCCAAAACATTTCTTAAGACGTCTACTGAATTGGATAAAACAACACCTCACTTTGAGAATTCCAAAATGTATTTGTACTTACTGCAAATGAATCATTCCTCTGCTGCAGGTAAAATCTCCTCTTCTCAAGTCTTGGTAGAAGACCTCTAGTCCATTGTGGTTTTTAAACGACAACAACAGAAATTGCAGGTACTCGTCACACTTCGAAAGACAATTTACCCCCACCGTGAAAAAAAGGCAGAAAAAAATGAAACCAACTGTACGTGTTCCAGTTAAATCACCCAAAACATTTCTTAAAACGTCTACTTAATTGGATAAAACAACAACTCACTTTGATAATTCCATAAATGTATTTGTGCTTACTCCAAAGGAATCGTCTACCTAATTGGATAAAACAACATCTCACTTTGAGAATTCCAAAATGTATTTGTACTTACTTCAAAGGAATCATTCCTCTGCTGTAGGTAAAATCTCCTCTACTCAAGTCTCAGTCGAAGATTTCTTGTCCTTTGTGGTTTTCAAACAACAACAATAGAAATTGCAGGTACTTGTGACCCTTCGACAGACAATTTAACCCCACCGTGAAAAGAAGTGGGAAAAAAACTGAAACCAACTGTACGTGTTCCTGATAATAAGCTGTGTGCCTGTAATCGAAGGTAGCGTGGCCGAGCGGTCTAAGGCGCTGGATTTAGGCTCCAGTCTCTTTGGAGGCGTGGATTCAAATCCCACTGCTGCCAAATATTACATTTTTAGTGTATTGTGCATTATTCATAAAGGCCAAATTGTCCATTTGTCAACTCATATGATCACTGAAAACAGAGTCACGTTCATGGCTCTTTTTGTTTGGGATTTAAAATGGGCTTTTTTTTTTACTTCAAAGTGGCAAGTAAAATTTGCCACGCATGAACAGCTGTTAATCAAGCCAATAATAACTCTTATAGAAAAGAACATCCTGCTTCAGCTTTAAAGCACCCAAAACATTTCTTAAGACGTCTACTGAATTGGATAAAACAACACCTCACTTTGAGAATTCCAAAATGTATTTGTACTTACTGCAAATGAATCATTCCTCTGCTGCAGGTAAAATCTCCTCTTCTCAAGTCTCGGTAGAAGACCTCTAGTCCATTGTGGTTTTTAAACGACAACAACAGAAATTGCAGGTACTCGTCACGCTTCGAAAGACAATTTACCCCCACCGTGAAAAAAAGGCAGAAAAAAATGAAACCAACTGTACGTGTTCCAGTTAAATCACCCAAAACATTTCTTAAAACGTCTACTTAATTGGATAAAACAACAACTCACTTTGATAATTCCATAAATGTATTTGTGCTTACTCCAAAGGAATCGTCTACCTAATTGGATAAAACAACATCTCACTTTGAGAATTCCAAAATGTATTTGTACTTACTTCAAAGGAATCATTCCTCTGCTGTAGGTAAAATCTCCTCTACTCAAGTCTCAGTCGAAGATTTCTTGTCCTTTGTGGTTTTCAAACAACAACAATAGAAATTGCAGGTACTTGTGACCCTTCGACAGACAATTTAACCCCACCGTGAAAAGAAGTGGGAAAAAAACTGAAACCAACTGTACGTGTTCCTGATAATAAGCTGTGTGCCTGTAATCGAAGGTAGCGTGGCCGAGCGGTCTAAGGCGCTGGATTTAGGCTCCAGTCTCTTTGGAGGCGTGGATTCAAATCCCACTGCTGCCAAATATTACATTTTTAGTGTATTGTGCATTATTCATAAAGGCCAAATTGTCCATTTGTCAACTCATATGATCACTGAAAACAGAGTCACGTTCATGGCTCTTTTTGTTTGGGATTTAAAATGGGCTTTTTTTTTTACTTCAAAGTGGCAAGTAAAATTTGCCACGCATGAACAGCTGTTAATCAAGCCAATAATAACTCTTATAGAAAAGAACATCCTGCTTCAGCTTTAAAGCACCCAAAACATTTCTTAAGACGTCTACTGAATTGGATAAAACAACACCTCACTTTGAGAATTCCAAAATGTATTTGTACTTACTGCAAATGAATCATTCCTCTGCTGCAGGTAAAATCTCCTCTTCTCAAGTCTCGGTAGAAGACCTCTAGTCCATTGTGGTTTTTAAACGACAACAACAGAAATTGCAGGTACTCGTCACGCTTCGAAAGACAATTTACCCCCACCGTGAAAAAAAGGCAGAAAAAAATGAAACCAACTGTACGTGTTCCAGTTAAATCACCCAAAACATTTCTTAAAACGTCTACTTAATTGGATAAAACAACAACTCACTTTGATAATTCCATAAATGTATTTGTGCTTACTCCAAAGGAATCGTCTACCTAATTGGATAAAACAACATCTCACTTTGAGAATTCCAAAATGTATTTGTACTTACTTCAAAGGAATCATTCCTCTGCTGTAGGTAAAATCTCCTCTACTCAAGTCTCAGTCGAAGATTTCTTGTCCTTTGTGGTTTTCAAACAACAACAATAGAAATTGCAGGTACTTGTGACCCTTCGACAGACAATTTAACCCCACCGTGAAAAGAAGTGGGAAAAAAACTGAAACCAACTGTACGTGTTCCTGATAATAAGCTGTGTGCCTGTAATCGAAGGTAGCGTGGCCGAGCGGTCTAAGGCGCTGGATTTAGGCTCCAGTCTCTTTGGAGGCGTGGGTTCAAATCCCACCGCTGCCAAATATTACATTTTTAGTGTATTGTGCATTATTCATAAAGGCCAAATTGTCCATTTGTCAACTCATATGATCACTGAAAACAGAGTCACGTTCATGGCTCTTTTTGTTTGGGATTTAAAATGGGCTTTTTTTTTTACTTCCAAGTGGCAAGTAAAATTTGCCACGCATGAACAGCTGTTAATCAAGCCAATAATAACTCTTATAGAAAAGAACATCCTGCTTCAGCTTTAAAGCACCCAAAACATTTCTTAAGACGTCTACTGAATTGGATAAAACAACACCTCACTTTGAGAATTCCAAAATGTATTTGTACTTACTGCAAATGAATCATTCCTCTGCTGCAGGTAAAATCTCCTCTTCTCAAGTCTCGGTAGAAGACCTCTAGTCCATTGTGGTTTTTAAACGACAACAACAGAAATTGCAGGTACTCGTCACGCTTCGAAAGACAATTTACCCCCACCGTGAAAAAAAGGCAGAAAAAAATGAAACCAACTGTACGTGTTCCAGTTAAATCACCCAAAACATTTCTTAAAACGTCTACTTAATTGGATAAAACAACAACTCACTTTGATAATTCCATAAATGTATTTGTGCTTACTCCAAAGGAATCGTCTACCTAATTGGATAAAACAACATCTCACTTTAAGAATTCCAAAATGTATTTGTACTTACTTCAAAGGAATCATTCCTCTGCTGTAGGTAAAATCTCCTCTACTCAAGTCTCAGTCGAAGATTTCTTGTCCTTTGTGGTTTTCAAACAACAACAATAGAAATTGCAGGTACTTGTGACCCTTCGACAGACAATTTAACCCCACCGTGAAAAGAAGTGGGAAAAAAACTGAAACCAACTGTACGTGTTCCTGATAATAAGCTGTGTGCCTGTAATCGAAGGTAGCGTGGCCGAGCGGTCTAAGGCGCTGGATTTAGGCTCCAGTCTCTTTGGAGGCGTGGGTTCAAATCCCACCGCTGCCAAATATTACATTTTTAGTGTATTGTGCATTATTCATAAAGGCCAAATTGTCCATTTGTCAACTCATATGATCACTGAAAACAGAGTCACGTTCATGGCTCGTTTTGTTTGGGATTTAAAATTGGCTTTTTTTTTACTTCAAAGTGGCAAGTAAAATTTGCCACGAATGAACAGCTGTTAATCAAGCCAATAATAACTCTTATAGAAAAGAACATCCTGCTTCAGCTTTAAAGCACCCAAAACATTTCTTAAGACGTCTACTGAATTGGATAAAACAACACCTCACTTTGAGAATTCCAAAATGTATTTGTACTTACTGCAAATGAATCATTCCTCTGCTGCAGGTAAAATCTCCTCTTCTCAAGTCTCGGTAGAAGACCTCTAGTCCATTGTGGTTTTTAAACGACAACAACAGAAATTGCAGGTACTCGTCACGCTTCGAAAGACAATTTACCCCCACCGTGAAAAAAGGCAGAAAAAAATGAAACCAACTGTACGTTTTCCAGTTAAATCACCCAAAACATTTCTTAAAACGTCTACTTAATTGGATAAAACAACAACTCACTTTGATAATTCCATAAATGTATTTGTGCTTACTCCAAAGGAATCGTCTACCTAATTGGATAAAACAACATCTCACTTTGAGAATTCCAAAATGTATTTGTACTTACTTCAAAGGAATCATTCCTCTGCTGTAGGTAAAATCTCCTCTACTCAAGTCTCAGTCGAAGATTTCTTGTCCTTTGTGGTTTTCAAACAACAACAATAGAAATTGCAGGTACTTGTGACCCTTCGACAGACAATTTAACCCCACCGTGAAAAGAAGTGGGAAAAAAACTGAAACCAACTGTACGTGTTCCTGATAATAAGCTGTGTGCCTGTAATCGAAGGTAGCGTGGCCGAGCGGTCTAAGGCGCTGGATTTAGGCTCCAGTCTCTTTGGAGGCGTGGGTTCAAATCCCACCGCTGCCAAATATTACATTTTTAGTGTATTGTGCATTATTCATAAAGGCCAAATTGTCCATTTGTCAACTCATATGATCACTGAAAACAGAGTCACGTTCATGGCTCTTTTTGTTTGGGATTTAAAATGGGCTTTTTTTTTACCTCAAAGTGGCAAGTAAAATTTGCCACGCATGAACAGCTGTTAATCAAGCCAATAATAACTCTTATAGAAAAGAACATCCTGCTTCAGCTTTAAAGCACCCAAAACATTTCTTAAGACGTCTACTGAATTGGATAAAACAACACCTCACTTTGAGAATTCCAAAATGTATTTGTACTTACTGCAAATGAATCATTCCTCTGCTGCAGGTAAAATCTCCTCTTCTCAAGTCTTGGTAGAAGACCTCTAGTCCATTGTGGTTTTTAAACGACAACAACAGAAATTGCAGGTACTCGTCACACTTCGAAAGACAATTTACCCCCACCGTGAAAAAAAGGCAGAAAAAAATGAAACCAACTGTACATGTTCCAGTTAAATCAACCAAAACATTTCTTAAAACGTCTACTTAATTGGATAAAACAACAACTCACTTTGATAATTCCATAAATGTATTTGTGCTTACTCCAAAGGAATCGTCTACCTAATTGGATACAACAACATCTCACTTTGAGAATTCCAAAATGTATTTGTACTTACTTCAAAGGAATCATTCCTCTGCTGTAGGTAAAATCTCCTCTACTCAAGTCTCAGTCGAAGATTTCTTGTCCTTTGTGGTTTTCAAACAACAACAACAGAAATTGCAGGTACTTGTGACCCTTCGACAGACAATTTAACCCCACCGTGAAAAGAAGTGGGAAAAAAACTGAAACCAACTGTACGTGTTCCTGATAATAAGCTGTGTGCCTGTAATTGAAGGTAGCGTGGCCGAGCGGTCTAAGGCGCTGGATTTAGGCTCCAGTCTCTTTGGAGGCGTGGATTCAAATCCCACCGCTGCCAAATATTACATTTTTAGTGTATTGTGCATTATTCATAAAGGCGAAATTGTCCATTTGTCAACTCATATGATCACTGAAAACAGAGTCACGTTCATGGCTCTTTTTGTTTGGGATTTAAAATGGGCTTTTTTTTTTACTTCAAAGTGGCAAGTAAAATTTGCCACGCATGAACAGCTGTTAATCAAGCCAATAATAACTCTTATAGAAAAGAACATCCTGCTTCAGCTTTAAAGCACCCAAAACATTTCTTAAGACGTCTACTGAATTGGATAAAACAACACCTCACTTTGAGAATTCCAAAATGTATTTGTACTTACTGCAAATGAATCATTCCTCTGCTGCAGGTAAAATCTCCTCTTCTCAAGTCTCGGTAGAAGACCTCTAGTCCATTGTGGTTTTTAAACGACAACAACAGAAATTGCAGGTACTCGTCACGCTTCGAAAGACAATTTACCCCCACCGTGAAAAAAAGGCAGAAAAAAATGAAACCAACTGTACGTGTTCCAGTGAAATCACCCAAAACATTTCTTAAAACGTCTACTTAATTGGATAAAACAACAACTCACTTTGATAATTCCATAAATGTATTTGTGCTTACTCCAAAGGAATCGTCTACCTAATTGGATAAAACAACATCTCACTTTGAGAATTCCAAAATGTATTTGTACTTACTTCAAAGGAATCATTCCTCTGCTGTAGGTAAAATCTCCTCTACTCAAGTCTCAGTCGAAGATTTCTTGTCCTTTGTGGTTTTCAAACAACAACAATAGAAATTGCAGGTACTTGTGACCCTTCGACAGACAATTTAACCCCACCGTGAAAAGAAGTGGGAAAAAAACTGAAACCAACTGTACGTGTTCCTGATAATAAGCTGTGTGCCTGTTATCGAAGGTAGCGTGGCCGAGCGGTCTAAGGCGCTGGATTTAGGCTCCAGTCTCTTTGGAGGCGTGGGTTCAAATCCCACTGCTGCCAAATATTACATTTTTAGTGTATTGTGCATTATTCATAAAGGCCAAATTGTCCATTTGTCAACTCATATGATCACTGAAAACAGAGTCACGTTCATGGCTCTTTTTGTTTGGGATTTAAAATGGGCTTTTTTTTACTTCAAAGTGGCAAGTAAAATTTGCCACGCATGAACAGCTGTTAATCAAGCCAATAAAAACTCTTATAGAAAAGAACATCCTGCTTCAGCTTTAAAGCACCCAAAACATTTCTTAAGACGTCTACTGAATTGGATAAAACAACACCTCACTTTGAGAATTCCAAAATGTATTTGTACTTACTGCAAATGAATCATTCCTCTGCTGCAGGTAAAATCTCCTCTTCTCAAGTCTCGGTAGAAGACCTCTAGTCCATTGTGGTTTTTAAACGACAACAACAGAAATTGCAGGTACTCGTCACGCTTCGAAAGACAATTTACCCCCACCGTGAAAAAAAGGCAGAAAAAAATGAAACCAACTGTACGTGTTCCAGTTAAATCACCCAAAACATTTCTTAAAACGTCTACTTAATTGGATAAAACAACAACTCACTTTGATAATTCCATAAATGTATTTGTGCTTACTCCAAAGGAATCGTCTACCTAATTGGATAAAACAACATCTCACTTTGAGAATTCCAAAATGTATTTGTACTTACTTCAAAGGAATCATTCCTCTGCTGTAGGTAAAATCTCCTCTACTCAAGTCTCAGTCGAAGATTTCTTGTCCTTTGTGGTTTTCAAACAACAACAACAGAAATTGCAGGTACTTGTGACCCTTCGACAGACAATTTAACCCCACCGTGAAAAGAAGTGGGAAAAAAACTGAAACCTGAAACACTTTGATAATTCCATAAATGTATTTGTGCTTACTCCAAAGGAATCGTCTACCTAATTGGATAAAACAACATCTCACTTTGAGAATTCCAAAATGTATTTGTACTTACTTCAAAGGAATCATTCCTCTGCTGTAGGTAAAATCTCCTCTACTCAAGTCTCAGTCGAAGATTTCTTGTCCTTTGTGGTTTTCAAACAACAACAATAGAAATTGCAGGTACTTGTGACCCTTCGACAGACAATTTAACCCCACCGTGAAAAGAAGTGGGAAAAAAACTGAAACCAACTGTACGTGTTCCTGATAATAAGCTGTGTGCCTGTAATCGAAGGTAGCGTGGCCGAGCGGTCTAAGGCGCTGGATTTAGGCTCCAGTCTCTTTGGAGGCGTGGGTTCAAATCCCACCGCTGCCAAATATTACATTTTTAGTGTATTGTGCATTATTCATAAAGGCCAAATTGTCCATTTGTCAACTCATATGATCACTGAAAACAGAGTCACGTTCATGGCTCTTTTTGTTTGGGATTTAAAATGGGCTTTTTTTTTTACTTCCAAGTGGCAAGTAAAATTTGCCACGCATGAACAGCTGTTAATCAAGCCAATAATAACTCTTATAGAAAAGAACATCCTGCTTCAGCTTTAAAGCACCCAAAACATTTCTTAAGACGTCTACTGAATTGGATAAAACAACACCTCACTTTGAGAATTCCAAAATGTATTTGTACTTACTGCAAATGAATCATTCCTCTGCTGCAGGTAAAATCTCCTCTTCTCAAGTCTCGGTAGAAGACCTCTAGTCCATTGTGGTTTTTAAACGACAACAACAGAAATTGCAGGTACTCGTCACGCTTCGAAAGACAATTTACCCCCACCGTGAAAAAAAGGCAGAAAAAAATGAAACCAACTGTACGTGTTCCAGTTAAATCACCCAAAACATTTCTTAAAACGTCTACTTAATTGGATAAAACAACAACTCACTTTGATAATTCCATAAATGTATTTGTGCTTACTCCAAAGGAATCGTCTACCTAATTGGATAAAACAACATCTCACTTTAAGAATTCCAAAATGTATTTGTACTTACTTCAAAGGAATCATTCCTCTGCTGTAGGTAAAATCTCCTCTACTCAAGTCTCAGTCGAAGATTTCTTGTCCTTTGTGGTTTTCAAACAACAACAATAGAAATTGCAGGTACTTGTGACCCTTCGACAGACAATTTAACCCCACCGTGAAAAGAAGTGGGAAAAAAACTGAAACCAACTGTACGTGTTCCTGATAATAAGCTGTGTGCCTGTAATCGAAGGTAGCGTGGCCGAGCGGTCTAAGGCGCTGGATTTAGGCTCCAGTCTCTTTGGAGGCGTGGGTTCAAATCCCACCGCTGCCAAATATTACATTTTTAGTGTATTGTGCATTATTCATAAAGGCCAAATTGTCCATTTGTCAACTCATATGATCACTGAAAACAGAGTCACGTTCATGGCTCGTTTTGTTTGGGATTTAAAATTGGCTTTTTTTTTACTTCAAAGTGGCAAGTAAAATTTGCCACGAATGAACAGCTGTTAATCAAGCCAATAATAACTCTTATAGAAAAGAACATCCTGCTTCAGCTTTAAAGCACCCAAAACATTTCTTAAGACGTCTACTGAATTGGATAAAACAACACCTCACTTTGAGAATTCCAAAATGTATTTGTACTTACTGCAAATGAATCATTCCTCTGCTGCAGGTAAAATCTCCTCTTCTCAAGTCTCGGTAGAAGACCTCTAGTCCATTGTGGTTTTTAAACGACAACAACAGAAATTGCAGGTACTCGTCACGCTTCGAAAGACAATTTACCCCCACCGTGAAAAAAGGCAGAAAAAAATGAAACCAACTGTACGTTTTCCAGTTAAATCACCCAAAACATTTCTTAAAACGTCTACTTAATTGGATAAAACAACAACTCACTTTGATAATTCCATAAATGTATTTGTGCTTACTCCAAAGGAATCGTCTACCTAATTGGATAAAACAACATCTCACTTTGAGAATTCCAAAATGTATTTGTACTTACTTCAAAGGAATCATTCCTCTGCTGTAGGTAAAATCTCCTCTACTCAAGTCTCAGTCGAAGATTTCTTGTCCTTTGTGGTTTTCAAACAACAACAACAGAAATTGCAGGTACTTGTGACCCTTCGACAGACAATTTAACCCCACCGTGAAAAGAAGTGGGAAAAAAACTGAAACCAACTGTACGTGTTCCTGATAATAAGCTGTGTGCCTGTAATCGGAGGTAGCGTGGCCGAGCGGTCTAAGGCGCTGGATTTAGGCTCCAGTCTCTTTGGAGGCGTGGGTTCAAATCCCACCGCTGCCAAATATTACATTTTTAGTGTATTGTGCATTATTCATAAAGGCCAAATTGTCCATTTGTCAACTCATATGATCACTGAAAACAGAGTCACGTTCATGGCTCTTTTTGTTTGGGATTTAAAATTGGCTTTTTTTTTACTTCAAAGTGGCAAGTAAAATTTGCCACGCATGAACAGCTGTTAATCAAGCCAATAATAACTCTTATAGAAAATAACATCCTGCTTCAGCTTTAAAGCACTCAAAACATTTCTTAAGACGTCTACTGAATTGGATAAAACAACACCTCACTTTGAGAATTCCAAAATGTATTTGTACTTACTGCAAATGAATCATTCCTCTGCTGCAGGTAAAATCTCCTCTTCTCAAGTCTCGGTAGAAGACCTCTAGTCCATTGTGGTTTTTAAACGACAACAACAGAAATTGCAGGTACTCGTCACGCTTCGAAAGACAATTTACCCCCACCGTGAAAAAAAGGCAGAAAAAAATGAAACCAACTGTACGTGTTCCAGTTAAATCACCCAAAACATTTCTTAAAACGTCTACTTAATTGGATAAAACAAAAACTCACTTTGATAATTCCATAAATGTATTTGTGCTTACTCCAAAGGAATCGTCTACCTAATTGGATAAAACAATATCTCACTTTGAGAATTCGAAATGTATTTGTACTTACTTCAAAGGAATCATTCCTCTGCTGTAGGTAAAATCTCCTCTACTCAAGTCTCAGTCGAAGATTTCTTGTCCTTTGTGGTTTTCAAACAACAACAACAGAAATTGCAGGTACTTGTGACCCTTCGACAGACAATTTAACCCCACCGTGAAAAGAAGTGGGAAAAAAACTGAAACCAACTGTACGTGTTCCTGATAATAAGCTGTGTGCCTCTAATCGAAGGTAGCGTGGCCGAGCGGTCTGAGGCGCTGGATTTAGGCTACAGTCTCTTTGGAGGCGTGGGTTCAAATCCCACCGCTGCCAAATATTACATTTTAGTGTATTGTACATTAATCATAAAGGCCAAATTGTCAATTTTTCAACTCATATGATCACTGAAAACATAGTCACGTTCATGGCTCGTTTCGTCTGGGATTTAAAATGGGCTTTTTTTTTTACTTCAAAGTGGCAAGTAAAATTTGCCACGCATGAACAGCTGTTAATCAAGCCAATAATAACTCTTATAGAAAAGAACATCCTGCTTCAGCTTTAAAGCACCCAAAACATTTCTTAAGACGTCTACTGAATTGGATAAAACAACACCTCACTTTGAGAATTCCAAAATGTATTTGTACTTACTGCAAATGAATCATTCCTCTGCTGCAGGTAAAATCTCCTCTTCTCAAGTCTCGGTAGAAGACCTCTAGTCCTTTGTGGTTTTCAAACAACAACAACAGAAATTGCAGGTACTCGGCACGCTTCGACAGACAATTTACCCCCACCGTGAAAAAAAGGCAGAAAAAAATGAAACCAACTGTACGTGTTCCAGTTAAATCACCCAAAACATTTCTTAAAACGTCTACTTAATTGGATAAAACAACAACTCACTTTGATAATTCCCTAAATGTTTTTGTGCTTACTCCAAAGGAATCGTCTACCTAATTGGATAAAACAACATCTCACTTTGAGAATTCCAAAATGTATTTGTACTTACTTCAAAGGAATCATTCCTCTGCTGTAGGTAAAATCTCCACTACTCAAGTCTCAGTCGAAGATTTCTTGTCCTTTGTGGTTTTCAAACAACAACAATAGAAATTGCAGGTACTTGTGACCCTTCGACAGACAATTTAACCCCACCGTGAAAAGAAGTGGGAAAAAAACTGAAACCAACTGTACGTGTTCCTGATAATAAGCTGTGTGCCTGTAATCGAAGGTAGCGTGGCCGAGCGGTCTAAGGCGCTGGATTTAGGCTCCAGTCTCTTTGGAGGCGTGGGTTCAAATCCCACCGCTGCCAAATATTACATTTTTAGTGTATTGTGCATTATTCATAAAGGCCAAATTGTCCATTTGTCAACTCATATGATCACTGAAAACAGAGTCACGTTCATGGCTCGTTTTGTTTGGGATTTAAAATTGGCTTTTTTTTTACTTCAAAGTGGCAAGTAAAATTTGCCACGAATGAACAGCTGTTAATCAAGCCAATAATAACTCTTATAGAAAAGAACATCCTGCTTCAGCTTTAAAGCACCCAAAACATTTCTTAAGACGTCTACTGAATTGGATAAAACAACACCTCACTTTGAGAATTCCAAAATGTATTTGTACTTACTGCAAATGAATCATTCCTCTGCTGCAGGTAAAATCTCCTCTTCTCAAGTCTCGGTAGAAGACCTCTAGTCCATTGTGGTTTTTAAACGACAACAACAGAAATTGCAGGTACTCGTCACGCTTCGAAAGACAATTTACCCCCACCGTGAAAAAAGGCAGAAAAAAATGAAACCAACTGTACGTTTTCCAGTTAAATCACCCAAAACATTTCTTAAAACGTCTACTTAATTGGATAAAACAACAACTCACTTTGATAATTCCATAAATGTATTTGTGCTTACTCCAAAGGAATCGTCTACCTAATTGGATAAAACAACATCTCACTTTGAGAATTCCAAAATGTATTTGTACTTACTTCAAAGGAATCATTCCTCTGCTGTAGGTAAAATCTCCTCTACTCAAGTCTCAGTCGAAGATTTCTTGTCCTTTGTGGTTTTCAAACAACAACAACAGAAATTGCAGGTACTTGTGACCCTTCGACAGACAATTTAACCCCACCGTGAAAAGAAGTGGGAAAAAAACTGAAACCAACTGTACGTGTTCCTGATAATAAGCTGTGTGCCTGTAATCGGAGGTAGCGTGGCCGAGCGGTCTAAGGCGCTGGATTTAGGCTCCAGTCTCTTTGGAGGCGTGGGTTCAAATCCCACCGCTGCCAAATATTACATTTTTAGTGTATTGTGCATTATTCATAAAGGCCAAATTGTCCATTTGTCAACTCATATGATCACTGAAAACAGAGTCACGTTCATGGCTCTTTTTGTTTGGGATTTAAAATTGGCTTTTTTTTTACTTCAAAGTGGCAAGTAAAATTTGCCACGCATGAACAGCTGTTAATCAAGCCAATAATAACTCTTATAGAAAATAACATCCTGCTTCAGCTTTAAAGCACTCAAAACATTTCTTAAGACGTCTACTGAATTGGATAAAACAACACCTCACTTTGAGAATTCCAAAATGTATTTGTACTTACTGCAAATGAATCATTCCTCTGCTGCAGGTAAAATCTCCTCTTCTCAAGTCTCGGTAGAAGACCTCTAGTCCATTGTGGTTTTTAAACGACAACAACAGAAATTGCAGGTACTCGTCACGCTTCGAAAGACAATTTACCCCCACCGTGAAAAAAAGGCAGAAAAAAATGAAACCAACTGTACGTGTTCCAGTTAAATCACCCAAAACATTTCTTAAAACGTCTACTTAATTGGATAAAACAAAAACTCACTTTGATAATTCCATAAATGTATTTGTGCTTACTCCAAAGGAATCGTCTACCTAATTGGATAAAACAATATCTCACTTTGAGAATTCGAAATGTATTTGTACTTACTTCAAAGGAATCATTCCTCTGCTGTAGGTAAAATCTCCTCTACTCAAGTCTCAGTCGAAGATTTCTTGTCCTTTGTGGTTTTCAAACAACAACAACAGAAATTGCAGGTACTTGTGACCCTTCGACAGACAATTTAACCCCACCGTGAAAAGAAGTGGGAAAAAAACTGAAACCAACTGTACGTGTTCCTGATAATAAGCTGTGTGCCTCTAATCGAAGGTAGCGTGGCCGAGCGGTCTGAGGCGCTGGATTTAGGCTACAGTCTCTTTGGAGGCGTGGGTTCAAATCCCACCGCTGCCAAATATTACATTTTAGTGTATTGTACATTAATCATAAAGGCCAAATTGTCAATTTTTCAACTCATATGATCACTGAAAACATAGTCACGTTCATGGCTCGTTTCGTCTGGGATTTAAAATGGGCTTTTTTTTTTACTTCAAAGTGGCAAGTAAAATTTGCCACGCATGAACAGCTGTTAATCAAGCCAATAATAACTCTTATAGAAAAGAACATCCTGCTTCAGCTTTAAAGCACCCAAAACATTTCTTAAGACGTCTACTGAATTGGATAAAACAACACCTCACTTTGAGAATTCCAAAATGTATTTGTACTTACTGCAAATGAATCATTCCTCTGCTGCAGGTAAAATCTCCTCTTCTCAAGTCTCGGTAGAAGACCTCTAGTCCTTTGTGGTTTTCAAACAACAACAACAGAAATTGCAGGTACTCGGCACGCTTCGACAGACAATTTACCCCCACCGTGAAAAAAAGGCAGAAAAAAATGAAACCAACTGTACGTGTTCCAGTTAAATCACCCAAAACATTTCTTAAAACGTCTACTTAATTGGATAAAACAACAACTCACTTTGATAATTCCCTAAATGTTTTTGTGCTTACTCCAAAGGAATCGTCTACCTAATTGGATAAAACAACATCTCACTTTGAGAATTCCAAAATGTATTTGTACTTACTTCAAAGGAATCATTCCTCTGCTGTAGGTAAAATCTCCACTACTCAAGTCTCAGTCGAAGATTTCTTGTCCTTTGTGGTTTTCAAACAACAACAATAGAAATTGCAGGTACTTGTGACCCTTCGACAGACAATTTAACCCCACCGTGAAAAGAAGTGGGAAAAAAACTGAAACCAACTGTACGTGTTCCTGATAATAAGCTGTGTGCCTGTAATCGAAGGTAGCGTGGCCGAGCGGTCTAAGGCGCTGGATTTAGGCTCCAGTCTCTTTGGAGGCGTGGGTTCAAATCCCACCGCTGCCAAATATTACATTTTTAGTGTATTGTGCATTATTCATAAAGGCCAAATTGTCCATTTGTCAACTCATATGATCACTGAAAACAGAGTCACGTTCATGGCTCGTTTTGTTTGGGATTTAAAATTGGCTTTTTTTTTACTTCAAAGTGGCAAGTAAAATTTGCCACGAATGAACAGCTGTTAATCAAGCCAATAATAACTCTTATAGAAAAGAACATCCTGCTTCAGCTTTAAAGCACCCAAAACATTTCTTAAGACGTCTACTGAATTGGATAAAACAACACCTCACTTTGAGAATTCCAAAATGTATTTGTACTTACTGCAAATGAATCATTCCTCTGCTGCAGGTAAAATCTCCTCTTCTCAAGTCTCGGTAGAAGACCTCTAGTCCATTGTGGTTTTTAAACGACAACAACAGAAATTGCAGGTACTCGTCACGCTTCGAAAGACAATTTACCCCCACCGTGAAAAAAGGCAGAAAAAAATGAAACCAACTGTACGTTTTCCAGTTAAATCACCCAAAACATTTCTTAAAACGTCTACTTAATTGGATAAAACAACAACTCACTTTGATAATTCCATAAATGTATTTGTGCTTACTCCAAAGGAATCGTCTACCTAATTGGATAAAACAACATCTCACTTTGAGAATTCCAAAATGTATTTGTACTTACTTCAAAGGAATCATTCCTCTGCTGTAGGTAAAATCTCCTCTACTCAAGTCTCAGTCGAAGATTTCTTGTCCTTTGTGGTTTTCAAACAACAACAACAGAAATTGCAGGTACTTGTGACCCTTCGACAGACAATTTAACCCCACCGTGAAAAGAAGTGGGAAAAAAACTGAAACCAACTGTACGTGTTCCTGATAATAAGCTGTGTGCCTGTAATCGGAGGTAGCGTGGCCGAGCGGTCTAAGGCGCTGGATTTAGGCTCCAGTCTCTTTGGAGGCGTGGGTTCAAAACCCACCGCTGCCAAATATTACATTTTTAGTGTATTGTGCATTATTCATAAAGGCCAAATTGTCCATTTGTCAACTCATATGATCACTGAAAACAGAGTCACGTTCATGGCTCTTTTTGTTTGGGATTTAAAATTGGCTTTTTTTTTACTTCAAAGTGGCAAGTAAAATTTGCCACGCATGAACAGCTGTTAATCAAGCCAATAATAACTCTTATAGAAAATAACATCCTGCTTCAGCTTTAAAGCACTCAAAACATTTCTTAAGACGTCTACTGAATTGGATAAAACAACACCTCACTTTGAGAATTCCAAAATGTATTTGTACTTACTGCAAATGAATCATTCCTCTGCTGCAGGTAAAATCTCCTCTTCTCAAGTCTCGGTAGAAGACCTCTAGTCCATTGTGGTTTTTAAACGACAACAACAGAAATTGCAGGTACTCGTCACGCTTCGAAAGACAATTTACCCCCACCGTGAAAAAAAGGCAGAAAAAAATGAAACCAACTGTACGTGTTCCAGTTAAATCACCCAAAACATTTCTTAAAACGTCTACTTAATTGGATAAAACAAAAACTCACTTTGATAATTCCATAAATGTATTTGTGCTTACTCCAAAGGAATCGTCTACCTAATTGGATAAAACAATATCTCACTTTGAGAATTCGAAATGTATTTGTACTTACTTCAAAGGAATCATTCCTCTGCTGTAGGTAAAATCTCCTCTACTCAAGTCTCAGTCGAAGATTTCTTGTCCTTTGTGGTTTTCAAACAACAACAACAGAAATTGCAGGTACTTGTGACCCTTCGACAGACAATTTAACCCCACCGTGAAAAGAAGTGGGAAAAAAACTGAAACCAACTGTACGTGTTCCTGATAATAAGCTGTGTGCCTCTAATCGAAGGTAGCGTGGCCGAGCGGTCTGAGGCGCTGGATTTAGGCTACAGTCTCTTTGGAGGTGTGGGTTCAAATCCCACCGCTGCCAAATATTACATTTTAGTGTATTGTACATTAATCATAAAGGCCAAATTGTCAATTTTTCAACTCATATGATCACTGAAAACATAGTCACGTTCATGGCTCGTTTCGTCTGGGATTTAAAATGGGCTTTTTTTTTTACTTCAAAGTGGCAAGTAAAATTTGCCACGCATGAACAGCTGTTAATCAAGCCAATAATAACTCTTATAGAAAAGAACATCCTGCTTCAGCTTTAAAGCACCCAAAACATTTCTTAAGACGTCTACTGAATTGGATAAAACAACACCTCACTTTGAGAATTCCAAAATGTATTTGTACTTACTGCAAATGAATCATTCCTCTGCTGCAGGTAAAATCTCCTCTTCTCAAGTCTCGGTAGAAGACCTCTAGTCCTTTGTGGTTTTCAAACAACAACAACAGAAATTGCAGGTACTCGGCACGCTTCGACAGACAATTTACCCCCACCGTGAAAAAAAGGCAGAAAAAAATGAAACCAACTGTACGTGTTCCAGTTAAATCACACAAAACATTTCTTAAAACGTCTACTTAATTCGATAAAACAAAAACTCACTTTGATAATTCCATAAATGTATTTGTGCTTACTCCAAAGGAATCGCCTACCTATTTGGATAAAACAATATCTCACTTTGAGAATTCCAAAATGTATTTGTACTTACTTCAAAGGAATCATTCCTCTGCTGCAGGTAAAATCTCCTCTACTCAAGTCTCAGTCGAAGATTTCTTGTCCTTTGTGGTTTTCAAACAACAACAACAGAAATATCAGGTACTTGTGACCCTTCGACAGACAATTTAACCCCACCGTGAAAAGAAGTGGGAAAACAACTGAAACCAACTGTACGTGTTCCTGATAATAAGCTGTGTGCCTCTAATCGAAGGTAGCGTGGCCGAGCGGTCTGAGGCGCTGGATTTAGGCTACAGTCTCTTTGGAGGCGTGGGTTCAAATCCCACCGCTGCCAAATATTACATTTTAGTGTATTGTACATTAATCATAAAGGCCAAATTGGCCATTTGTCAACTCATATGATCACTCAAAACAGAGTCACGTTCAAGGCTCTTTTCGTCTGGGATTTAAAATGGGCTTTTTTTTACTTCAAAGTGGCAAGTAAAATTTGCCACGCATGAACAGCTGTTAATCAAGCCAATAATAACTCTTATAGAAAAGAACATCCGGCTTCAGCTTTAAAGCACCCAAAACATTTCTTAAGACGTCTACTGAATTGGATAAAACTACACCTCATTTTGAGAATTCCAAAATGTATTTGTACTTACTGCAAATGAATCATTCCTCTGCTGCAGGTAAAATCTCCTCTTCTCAAGTCTCGGTAGAAGACCTCTAGTCCTTTGTGGTTTTCAAACAACAACAACAGAAATTGCAGGTACTCGGCACGCTTCGACAGACAATTTACCCCCACCGTGAAAAAAAGGCAGAAAAAAATGAAACCAACTGTACGTGTTCCAGTTAAATCACCCAAAACATTTCTTAAAACGTCTACTTAATTGGATAAAACAACACCTCACTTTGAGAATTCCAAAATGTATTTGTACTTACTGCAAATGAATCATTCCTCTGCTGCAGGTAAAATCTCCTCTTCTCAAGTCTCGGTAGAAGACCTCTAGTCCTTTGTGGTTTTCAAACAACAACAACAGAAATTGCAGGTACTCGGCACGCTTCGACAGACAATTTACCCCCACCGTGAAAAAAAGGCAGAAAAAAATGAAACCAACTGTACGTGTTCCAGTTAAATCACCCAAAACATTTCTTAAAAAGTCTACTTAATTGGATAAAACAAAAACTCACTTTGATAATCACATAAATGTATTTGTGCTTACTCCAAAGGAATCGTCTACCTAATTGGATAAAACAACATCTCACTTTGAGAATTCCAAAATGTATTTGTACTTACTTCAAAGGAATCATTCCTCTGCTGCAGGTAAAATCTCCTCTACTCAAGTCTCAGTCGAAGATTTCTTGTCCTTTGTGGTTTTCAAACAACAACAACAGAAATTGCAGGTACTTGTGACCCTTCGACAGACAATTTAACCCCACCGTGAAAAGAAGTGGGAAAAAAACTGAAACCAACTGTACGTGTTCCTGATAATAAGCTGTGTGCCTCTAATCGAAGGTAGCGTGGCCGAGCTGTCTGAGGCGCTGGATTTAGGCTACAGTCTCTTTGGAGGCGTGGGTTCAAATCCCACCACTGCCAAATATTACATTTTAGTGTATTGTACATTAATCATAAAGGCCAAATTGGCCATTTGTCAACTCATATGATCACTCAAAACAGAGTCACGTTCAAGGCTCTTTTCGTCTGGGATTTAAAATGGGCTTTTTTTTACTTCAAAGTGGCAAGTAAAATTTGCCACGCATGAACAGCTGTTAATCAAGCCAATAATAACTCTTATAGAAAAGAACATCCTGCTTCAGCTTTAAAGCACCCAAAACATTTCTTAAGACGTCTACTGAATTGGATAAAAAAACACCTCATTTTGAGAATTCCAAAATGTATTTGTACTTACTGCAAATGAATCATTCCTCTGCTGCAGGTAAAATCTCCTCTTCTCAAGTCTCGGTAGAAGACCTCTAGTCCTTTGTGGTTTTCAAACAACAACAACAGAAATTGCAGGTACTCGTCACGCTTCGACAGACAACTTACCCCCACCGTGAAAAAAAGGCAGAAAAAAATGAAACCAACTGTACGTGTTCCAGTTAAATCACCCAAAACATTTCTTAAAACGTCTACTTAATTGGATAAAACAACAATTCACTTTGATAATTCCATAAATGTATTTGTGCTTACTCCAAAGGAATCGTCTACCTAATTGGATAAAACAATATCTCACTTTGAGAATTCCAAAATTTATTTGTACTTACTTCAAAGGAATCATTCCTCTGCTGTAGGTAAAATCTCCTCTACTCAAGTCTCAGTCGAAGATTTCTTGTCCTTTGTGGTTTTCAAACAACAACAACAGAAATTGCAGGTACTTGTGACCCTTCGACAGACAATTTAACCCCACCGTGAAAAGAAGTGGGAAAAAAACTGAAACCAACTGTACGTGTTCCTGCTAATAAGCTGTGCGCCTGTAATCGTAGGTAGCGTGGCCGAGCGGTCTAAGTCGCTGGATTTAGGCTCCAGTCTCTTTGGAGGTGTGGGTTCAAATCCCACCGCTGCCAAATATTACATTTTAGTGTAAAGGCCAAATTGTCAATTTTTCAACTCATATGATCACTGAAAACAGAGTCACGTTCATGGCTCTTTTCGTCTGGGATTTAAAATGGGCTTTTTTTTTACTTCAAAGTGGCAAGTAAAATTTGCCACGCATGAACAGCTGTTAATCAAGCCAATAATAACTCTTATAGAAAAGAACATCCTGCTTCAGCTTTAAAGCACCCAAAACATTTCTTAAGACGTCTACTGAATTGGATAAAACAACACCTCACTTTGAGAATTCCAAAATGTATTTGTACTTACTGCAAATGAATCATTCCTCTGCTGCAGGTAAAATCTCCTCTTCTCAAGTCTCGGTAGAAGACCTCTAGTCCTTTGTGGTTTTCAAACAACAACAACAGAAATTGCAGGTACTCGGCACGCTTCGACAGACAATTTACCCCCACCGTGAAAAAAAGGCAGAAAAAAATGAAACCAACTGTACGTGTTCCAGTTAAATCACACAAAACATTTCTTAAAACGTCTACTTAATTCGATAAAACAAAAACTCACTTTGATAATTCCATAAATGTATTTGTGCTTACTCCAAAGGAATCGTCTACCTAATTGGATAAAACAATATCTCACTTTGAGAATTCGAAATGTATTTGTACTTACTTCAAAGGAATCATTCCTCTGCTGCAGGTAAAATCTCCTCTACTCAAGTCTCAGTCGAAGATTTCTTGTCCTTTGTGGTTTTCAAACAACAACAACAGAAATTGCAGGTACTCGTCATGCTTCGACAGACAACTTACCCCCACCGTGAAAAAAAGGCAGAAAAAAATGAAACCAACTGTACGTGTTCCAGTTAAATCACCCAAAACATTTCTTAAAACGTCTACTTAATTGGATAAAACAACAATTCACTTTGATAATTCCATAAATGTATTTGTGCTTACTCCAAAGGAATCGCCTACCTATTTGGATAAAACAATATCTCACTTTGAGAATTCCAAAATGTATTTGTACTTACTTCAAAGGAATCATTCCTCTGCTGCAGGTAAAATCTCCTCTACTCAAGTCTCAGTCGAAGATTTCTTGTCCTTTGTGGTTTTCAAACAACAACAACAGAAATTGCAGGTACTTGTGACCCTTCGACAGACAATTTAACCCCACCGTGAAAAGAAGTGGGAAAAAAACTGAAACCAACTGTACGTGTTCCTGCTAATAAGCTGTGTGCCTGTAATCGTAGGTAGCGTGGCCGAGCGGTCTAAGGCACTGGATTTAGGCTTCAGTCTCTTTGGAGGCGTGGGTTCAAATTTGCCACGCATGAACAGCTGTTAATCAAGGCTAGTGATGTACCGAACTGTTCGCCGGTGAACAGTTCCCGGCAAAATTAGCATGTTCGCGTTCGCCGCGGCGGGCGGACACATGCTCAGTTTGATCCGCCCCCTATTCGTCATCATTGGGCAAACTTTGACCCTGTGCCTCTCGGTCAGCAGACACATTACAGCCAATCAGCAGCACACCCTCCAACCTCCCTCCCAGCATCCATTTTCGATTCATTCGGAAGATGCATGCTTAGTGAGAGGAGGGAAAGTTTAGCTGCTGCTGATTACATAGGGAAATTGATAGCTAGGCTAGGGTATTCAGTGTCCACTACAATCCTGAAGGACAGCACCCCAAAAAGCCCTTTTTAGGGCTATAACATCAGGCTTCTTTTTTTTTTTTTCCTGTGTAATGTAATTGCAGTTGCCTGCCTGCCAGCTTCTGTGTGAGGTTCACATTGGATACTGTGCCTATTTGCCCAGTGCCACCACTCATATCTGTTTTAACAATAGGTTAAGCTTTACATTTAAAATAAATATTTTTTTTCACTGTAATAGAAGAGCAGTTGCCTGCCTGCCAGCTTCTGTGTGAGGTTCACATTGGATACTGTGCCTATTTGCCCAGTGCCACCACTCATATCTGTTTTAACAATAGGTTAAGCTTTACATTTAAAATAAATATTTTTTTTCACTGTAATAGAAGAGCAGTTAGTTGTCTGCAAGCGTCTGTGTTTCAGGCCTACTTCAGCGTGTGCTCTGCAGACCTGTGCCAGCGTGCTTTGACAGTTGCCACTCATATCTTGTGTCTCTATAGCGTGCTTTAACAACCAAAATTTTGTTTCCACTGTAATAGAAGAGCAGTTGCCTGCCTGCCAGCTTCTGTGTGAGGTTCACATTGGATACAGTGCCTATTTGCCCAGTGCCACCACTCATATCTGTTTTAACAATTGGTTAAGCTTTCGATTTAAAAGAAATATTTTTTTTTCACTGTAATAGAAGAGCAGTTAGTTGTCTGCAAGCGTCTGTGTTTCAGGCCTACTTCAGCGTGTGCTCTGCAGACCTGTGCCAGCGTGCTTTGACAGTTGCCAATCATATCTGGTGTCTCTTTAGCGTGCTTTTACAACCAAAATTTTGTTTCCACTGTAATAGAAGAGCAGTTGCCTGCCTGCCAGCTTCTGTGTGAGGTTCACATTGGATACTGTGCCTATTTGCCCAGTGCCACCACTCATATCTGTTTTAACAATTGGTTAAGCTTTAGATTTAAAAGAAATATTTTTTTTCACTGTAATAGAAGAGCAGTTAGTTGTCTGCAAGCGTCTGTGTTTCAGGCCTACTTCAGCGAGTGCTCTGCATTCCTGTGCCAGCGTGCTTTGACAGTTGCCACTCATATCTTGTGTCTCTATAGCGTGCTTTTACAACCAAAATTTGTTTTTCACTGTTATAGATTGAATAGCAGTTACTTGTCTTCAAGCGGCTCTGTCAGTCCTTCCTTCAGCATGTGCTCTGCAGAACTGTTCCAGTGCACATTGCCAATCATATCTGGTCTCACAGTAGCTTGCACGCATAGTACCACTAATCCCCCAAAAAATGACAGGCAGAGGCAGGCCACCCCGCAGGGGCCGTCGTGGTCGTGGTGCTGTGATTCCCTTTTGCCCTAGAATAATGCCCAGTTTTCAGAAGCCACGTACCCTGAACTTGAAAAGTTCTGAGGACTTAGTTGACTGGCTAACACAGGACACCCAATCTTGTACAGCCTCCGCTCGGAACCTTGACGCACCATCCTCCTCCAGCTTAGCTTCAGGCACCTCTCAAGATAGCACTCACCCGCCTGCCGCCACCACCAAAACTAGCACCACAGCCGCTTTACTTGGTATGTCAGAGGAGTTATTCACACACCCGTTTGAAGAAATGAGTGATGCGCAACCATTATTGCTAGAGGATGTAGATAACAGGGATATGTCTCAGGCAGGCAGCATTAAACACATGGAGGTACGGTGTGATGATGATGATGTTGTACCCGCTGCTGCTTCCTTTTCTGAGTTGTCAGATACAAGCGAAGCGGTTGATGATGATGATGCGTCCATGGATGTCACGTGGGTGCCGCTAGAAGAGAAAAAGAACAGGGCAAAAGTTCAGATGGGGAGACAGAGAGGAGGAGGAGGAGACCAGTTGGAAGCAGGGGGGGGTCATCGCAAGGAGCTAGTGGCACAGTCAGACAGCATGCATCGGCACCCGGGGTCAGCCCGACAGCACGCCAATCAACGCATGCTGTGTCCACCACCAGAATGCCGTCATTGCAGAGCTCAGCAGTGTGGCATTTTTTTTGTGTGTCTGCCTCTGACAACAGCGATGTCATTTGCAACCTGTGCCAAAGGAAACTGAGTAGTGGGAGGTCCAACACCCACCTAGGTACAACTGCTTTGCGTAGGCACATGATCTCACATCACAAACGCCTATGGGATCAACACATGAGTACAAGCAGCACGCCTACTCTAAGCCGCCATCCTCCTCCTGGTCCAGCATCTTCAGCCACGTCAACCACTACTGTCCTTCTTGCCCCCTCTCAACCATCCGCCACTCCGTCTCCCACCTTGAGCAGTTCCCGCTCATCTGCCCACAGTCATGTGTTTCTGTCAAGGACATGTTTGAGCGTAAGAAGCCAATGTCACCAAGTCACCCCCTTGCCCAGCGTCTGACAGCTGGCTTGTCCAAACTATTAGCCCGCCAGCTTTTACCATACAATCTGGTTGAGTCTGAGGCGTTCAAAAAATTTGTAGCTATTGGGACACCGCAGTGGAAGGTACCCGGCCGGAATTTCTTTTCACAAAAGGCAATCCCCAACTTGTACTCGATTGTGCAAAAGGAAGTCATGGCATGTCTGGCACACAGTGTTGGGGCAAGGGTCCATCTGACCACTGATACCTGGTCTGCAAAGCAAGGTCAGGGCAGGTATATCACCTACACTGCGCATTGGGTAAACCTGCTGACGGCTGACAAGCAAGGAATGCGTGGCATTGCAGAGGAGTTGGTGACACCGCCACGGATTGCAGGCAGTCCTGCTGCCACCTCCTCTACTCCTCCTACTCCATCCTCTTCCATAACCTCCTCGGCTGAGTCCTCTTGTGCCGCTGCTTCTTGCTCCACATCAACAGCACCCCCCCAGCTCCCCAGGTACTATTCCACATCTCGGATACGGCAGTGTCACGCCGTCTTGGGTTTGACTTGCTTGAAAGCAGAGAGTCACACCGGACAAGCACTCCTGTCCGCCCTGAACGCACAGGTGGAAAAGTGGCTGACTCCGCAGCAACTGGATATCGGCAAAGTGGTGTGTGACAACGGAAAAAATTTGATAGCGGCATTGAAGTTGGGCAAGTTGACACATGTGCCGTGCATGGTACATGTGTGTAATCTGATCATACAACGCTTTGTGCATAAGTACACAGGCTTACAGGACGTCCTGAAGCAGGCCAGGAAGGTGTGTGGCCATTTCAGGCGTTCCTACACGGCCATGGCTCACTTTGCCGATATCCAGCAGCGAAACAACATGCCAGTGAGGCGCTTGATTTGCGACAGCCCTACACGTTGGAATTCAACACTCCTAATGTTCGACCGCCTGCTCCAACAAGAAAAAGCTGTTAATGATAATGAATATTTGTATGACCGGGGTGCTAGGACAGCCTCTGGGGAGCTGGGAATTTTTTTGCCACGTTACTGGACGCTCATGCGCAATGCCTGTAGGCTCATGCGTCCTTTTGAGGAGGTGACAAACCTAGTCAGTCGCAGTTGTGTGTGTGCGTGTGTATGGCTGTCTGCCTGTGTGTGTGTGTGTGACAGGGTGAAGATTTCTTGCACATGGGTGTGACAGGGTGAAGATTTCTTGCACATGGCGCCCAAAGGCCTAAGGCTGGCCCTGCGCATGGGTCAGTGGCTCTGCACCAGACTTCCCTCCAATTGATCAAAGTTAAAGGATTTCAAGTGGACTGATTACAATTACAGGGCCTCTAAAGAGTCCTGTATTGTTATTTGTCGTCACTACCTTCCCGCGTCGGGAAGATTTCTTGCACAGGGCGCCCAAAGGCCTAAGGCTGGCCCTGCGCATGGGTCAGTGGCTCTGCACCAGACTTCCCTCCAATTGATCAAAGTTAAAGGATTTCAAGTGGACTGATTACAATTACAGGGCCTCTAAAGAGTCCTGTATTGTTATTTGTCATCACTACCTTCCCGCGTCGGGAAGATTTCTTGCACAGGGCGCCCAAAGGCCTAAGGCTGGCCCTGCGCATGGGTCAGTGGCTCTGCACCAGACTTCCCTCCAATTGATCAAAGTTAAAGGATTTCAAGTGGACTGATTACAATTACAGGGCCTCTAAAGAGTCCTGTATTGTTATTTGTCGTCACTACCTTCCCGCGTCGGGAGTGGGTCATTTGCGCCCCTGCTGCCTTCCTTGCATGTGGTAGCTGTTTGTCAGGGATTTGTCAATCCATATCTGCCAAGTGACCCTATGTAGGGGGAACAGTCTCTATTCTGCTCTGTGTCAGTGTGTATCAGGGATCATTAGGATAGGTGTCAATCCATATCTGCCAAGTGACCCTATGTAGGGGGAACAGTCTCTATTCTGCTCTGTGTCAGTGTGTATCAGGGATCATTAGGATAGGTGTCAATCCATATCTGCCAAGTGACCCTATGTAGGAGGAACAGTCCCTATTCTGCTCTGTGTCACTGTGTATCAGGGATCATTAGGATAGGTGTCAATCCATATCTGCCAAGTGACCCTATGTAGGAGGAACAGTCCCTATTCTGCTCTGTGTCACTGTGTATCAGGGATCATTAGGATAGGTGTCAATCCATATCTGCCAAGTGACCCTATGTAGGGGGAACAGTCTCTATTCTGCTCTGTGTCAGTGTGTATCAGGGATCATTAGGATAGGTGTCAATCCATATCTGCCAAGTGACCCTATGTAGGAGGAACAGTCCCTATTCTGCTCTGTGTCACTGTGTATCAGGGATCATTAGGATAGGTGTCAATCCATATCTGCCAAGTGACCCTATGTAGGGGGAACAGTCTCTATTCTGCTCTGTGTCAGTGTGTATCAGGGATCATTAGGATAGGTGTCAATCCATATCTGCCAAGTGACCCAATGTAGGAGGCACAGTCCCTATTCTGCTCTGTGTCACTGTGTATCAGGGATCATTAGGATAGGTGTCAATCCATATCTGCCAAGTGACCCTATGTAGGAGGAACAGTCCCTATTCTGCTCTGTGTCACTGTGTATCAGGGATCATTAGGATAGGTGTCAATCCATATCTGCCAAGTGACCCTATGTAGGGGGAACAGTCCCTATTCTGCTCTGTGTCAGTGTGTATCGGGGTTTTGAGGACAGGTGTCAATCCATATCTGCCAAGTGACCCTATGTAGGGGGAACAGTCTCTATTCTGCTCTGTGTCAGTGTGTATCAGGGATCATTAGGATAGGTGTCAATCCATATCTGCCAAGTGACCCTATGTAGGGGGAACAGTCCCTATTCTGCTCTGTGTCAGTGTGTATCAGGGGTTTTGAGGACAGGTGTCAATCCATATCTGCCAAGTGACCCTATGTAGGGGGAACAGTCTCTATTCTGCTCTGTGTCAGTGTGTATCAGGGCTGGGCTTTGAGGACAGGTGTCAATGTTAGGTGATTTCTGCCCTTTATGGATTAAAAACAGACTCTGCATCAACTGTACAATTTTCCATTGGGGGTTTTGCCATGGATCCCCCTCTGGCATGCCACAGTCCAGGTGTTAGTCCCCTTGAAACAACTTTTCCATCACTATTGTGGCCAGAAAGAGTCCCTGTTGTTTTTAAAATTCGCCTGCCCATTGAAGTCAATGGCGGTTTGCGCGGTTCGCCGGTTCGCGAACATTTGCGGAAGTTCGCGTTCGCCGTTCGCGAACCGAAAATTCCGGGTTCGCGACAACACTAATCAAGCCAATAATAACTCTTATAGAAAAGAACATCCTGCTTCAGATTTAAAATGGGCTTTTTTTTACTTCAAAGTGGCAAGTAAAATTTGCCACGCATGAACAGCTGTTAATCAAGCCAAAATTAACTCTTATAGAAAAGAACATCCTGCTTCAGCTTTAAAGCACCCAAAACATTTCTTATGACATCTACTTAATTGGATAAAACAACACCTCACTTTGAGAATTCCAAAATGTATTTGTACTCACTGCAAATGAATCATTCCTCTGCTGCAGGTAAAATCTCCTCTTCTCAAGTCTCGGTAGAAGACCTCTATTCCTTTGTGGTTTTCAAACAACAACAACAGAAATTGCAGGTATTCGTCACGCTTCGACAGACAATTTACCCCCACCGTGAAAAAAAGGCAGAAAAAAATGAAACCAACTGTACGTGTTCCAGTTAAATCACACAAAACATTTCTTAAAACGTCTACTTAATTGGATAAAACAACAACTCACTTTGATAATTCCATAAATGTATTTGTGCTTACTCCAAAGGAATCGTCTACCTAATTGGATAAAACAATATCTCACTTTGAGAATTCCAAAATGAATTTGTACTTACTTCAAAGGAATCATTCCTCTGCTGCAGGTAAAATCTCCTCTACTCAAGTCTCAGTCGAAGATTTCTTGTCCTTTGTGGTTTTCAAACAACAACAACAGAAATTGCAGGTACTTGTGACCCTTCGACAGACAATTTAACCCCACCGTGAAAAGAAGTGGGAAAAAAACTGAAACCAACTGTACGTGTTCCTGCTAATAAGCTGTGTGCCTGTAATCGTAGGTAGCGTGGCCGAGCGGTCTAAGGCACTGGATTTAGGCTTCAGTCTCTTTGGAGGCGTGGGTTCAAATTTGCCACGCATGAACAGCTGTTAATCAAGGCTAGTGATGTACCGAACTGTTCGCCGGTGAACAGTTCCCGGCAAAATTAGCATGTTCGCGTTCGCCGCGGCGGGCGGACACATGCTCAGTTTGATCCGCCCCCTATTCGTCATCATTGGGCAAACTTTGACCCTGTGCCTCTCGGTCAGCAGACACATTACAGCCAATCAGCAGCACACCCTCCAACCTCCCTCCCAGCATCCATTTTCGATTCATTCGGAAGATGCATGCTTAGTGAGAGGAGGGAAAGTTTAGCTGCTGCTGATTACATAGGGAAATTGATAGCTAGGCTAGGGTATTCAGTGTCCACTACAATCCTGAAGGACAGCACCCCAAAAAGCCCTTTTTAGGGCTATAACATCAGGCTTCTTTTTTTTTTTTCCTGTGTAATGTAATTGCAGTTGCCTGCCTGCCAGCTTCTGTGTGAGGTTCACATTGGATACTGTGCCTATTTGCCCAGTGCCACCACTCATATCTGTTTTAACAATAGGTTAAGCTTTACATTTAAAATAAATATTTTTTTTCACTGTAATAGAAGAGCAGTTGCCTGCCTGCCAGCTTCTGTGTGAGGTTCACATTGGATACTGTGCCTATTTGCCCAGTGCCACCACTCATATCTGTTTTAACAATAGGTTAAGCTTTACATTTAAAATAAATATTTTTTTTCACTGTAATAGAAGAGCAGTTAGTTGTCTGCAAGCGTCTGTGTTTCAGGCCTACTTCAGCGTGTGCTCTGCAGACCTGTGCCAGCGTGCTTTGACAGTTGCCACTCATATCTTGTGTCTCTATAGCGTGCTTTAACAACCAAAATTTTGTTTCCACTGTAATAGAAGAGCAGTTGCCTGCCTGCCAGCTTCTGTGTGAGGTTCACATTGGATACAGTGCCTATTTGCCCAGTGCCACCACTCATATCTGTTTTAACAATTGGTTAAGCTTTCGATTTAAAAGAAATATTTTTTTTTCACTGTAATAGAAGAGCAGTTAGTTGTCTGCAAGCGTCTGTGTTTCAGGCCTACTTCAGCGTGTGCTCTGCAGACCTGTGCCAGCGTGCTTTGACAGTTGCCAATCATATCTGGTGTCTCTTTAGCGTGCTTTTACAACCAAAATTTTGTTTCCACTGTAATAGAAGAGCAGTTGCCTGCCTGCCAGCTTCTGTGTGAGGTTCACATTGGATACTGTGCCTATTTGCCCAGTGCCACCACTCATATCTGTTTTAACAATTGGTTAAGCTTTAGATTTAAAAGAAATATTTTTTTTCACTGTAATAGAAGAGCAGTTAGTTGTCTGCAAGCGTCTGTTTTTCAGGCCTACTTCAGCGAGTGCTCTGCATTCCTGTGCCAGCGTGCTTTGACAGTTGCCACTCATATCTTGTGTCTCTATAGCGTGCTTTTACAACCAAAATTTGTTTTTCACTGTTATAGATTGAATAGCAGTTACTTGTCTTCAAGCGGCTCTGTCAGTCCTTCCTTCAGCGTGTGCTCTGCAGAACTGTTCCAGTGCACATTGCCAATCATATCTGGTCTCACAGTAGCTTGCACGCATAGTACCACTAATCCCCCAAAAAATGACAGGCAGAGGCAGGCCACCCCGCAGGGGCCGTCGTGGTCGTGGTGCTGTGATTCCCTTTTGCCCTAGAATAATGCCCAGTTTTCAGAAGCCACGTACCCTGAACTTGAAAAGTTCTGAGGACTTAGTTGACTGGCTAACACAGGACACCCAATCTTGTACAGCCTCCGCTCGGAACCTTGACGCACCATCCTCCTCCAGCTTAGCTTCAGGCACCTCTCAAGATAGCACTCACCCGCCTGCCGCCACCACCAAAACTAGCACCACAGCCGCTTTACTTGGTATGTCAGAGGAGTTATTCACACACCCGTTTGAAGAAATGAGTGATGCGCAACCATTATTGCTAGAGGATGTAGATAACAGGGATATGTCTCAGGCAGGCAGCATTAAACACATGGAGGTACGGTGTGATGATGATGATGTTGTACCCGCTGCTGCTTCCTTTTCTGAGTTGTCAGATACAAGCGAAGCGGTTGATGATGATGATGCGTCCATGGATGTCACGTGGGTGCCGCTAGAAGAGAAAAAGAACAGGGCAAAAGTTCAGATGGGGAGACAGAGAGGAGGAGGAGGAGACCAGTTGGAAGCAGGGGGGGGTCGTCGCAAGGAGCTAGTGGCACAGTCAGACAGCATGCATCGGCACCCGGGGTCAGCCCGACAGCACGCCAATCAACGCATGCTGTGTCCACCACCAGAATGCCGTCATTGCAGAGCTCAGCAGTGTGGCATTTTTTTTGTGTGTCTGCCTCTGACAACAGCGATGTCATTTGCAACCTGTGCCAAAGGAAACTGAGTAGTGGGAGGTCCAACACCCACCTAGGTACAACTGCTTTGCGTAGGCACATGATCTCACATCACAAACGCCTATGGGATCAACACATGAGTACAAGCAGCACGCCTACTCTAAGCCGCCATCCTCCTCCTGGTCCAGCATCTTCAGCCACGTCAACCACTACTGTCCTTCTTGCCCCCTCTCAACCATCCGCCACTCCGTCTCCCACCTTGAGCAGTTCCCGCTCATCTGCCCACAGTCATGTGTTTCTGTCAAGGACATGTTTGAGCGTAAGAAGCCAATGTCACCAAGTCACCCCCTTGCCCAGCGTCTGACAGCTGGCTTGTCCAAACTATTAGCCCGCCAGCTTTTACCATACAATCTGGTTGAGTCTGAGGCGTTCAAAAAATTTGTAGCTATTGGGACACCGCAGTGGAAGGTACCCGGCCGGAATTTCTTTTCACAAAAGGCAATCCCCAACTTGTACTCGATTGTGCAAAAGGAAGTCATGGCATGTCTGGCACACAGTGTTGGGGCAAGGGTCCATCTGACCACTGATACCTGGTCTGCAAAGCAAGGTCAGGGCAGGTATATCACCTACACTGCGCATTGGGTAAACCTGCTGACGGCTGACAAGCAAGGAATGCGTGGCATTGCAGAGGAGTTGGTGACACCGCCACGGATTGCAGGCAGTCCTGCTGCCACCTCCTCTACTCCTCCTACTCCATCCTCTTCCATAACCTCCTCGGCTGAGTCCTCTTGTGCCGCTGCTTCTTGCTCCACATCAACAGCACCCCCCCAGCTCCCCAGGTACTATTCCACATCTCGGATACGGCAGTGTCACGCCGTCTTGGGTTTGACTTGCTTGAAAGCAGAGAGTCACACCGGACAAGCACTCCTGTCCGCCCTGAACGCACAGGTGGAAAAGTGGCTGACTCCGCAGCAACTGGATATCGGCAAAGTGGTGTGTGACAACGGAAAAAATTTGATAGCGGCATTGAAGTTGGGCAAGTTGACACATGTGCCGTGCATGGTACATGTGTGTAATCTGATCATACAACGCTTTGTGCATAAGTACACAGGCTTACAGGACGTCCTGAAGCAGGCCAGGAAGGTGTGTGGCCATTTCAGGCGTTCCTACACGGCCATGGCTCACTTTGCCGATATCCAGCAGCGAAACAACATGCCAGTGAGGCGCTTGATTTGCGACAGCCCTACACGTTGGAATTCAACACTCCTAATGTTCGACCGCCTGCTCCAACAAGAAAAAGCTGTTAATGATAATGAATATTTGTATGACCGGGGTGCTAGGACAGCCTCTGGGGAGCTGGGAATTTTTTTGCCACGTTACTGGACGCTCATGCGCAATGCCTGTAGGCTCATGCGTCCTTTTGAGGAGGTGACAAACCTAGTCAGTCGCAGTTGTGTGTGTGCGTGTGTATGGCTGTCTGCCTGTGTGTGTGTGTGTGACAGGGTGAAGATTTCTTGCACATGGGTGTGACAGGGTGAAGATTTCTTGCACATGGCGCCCAAAGGCCTAAGGCTGGCCCTGCGCATGGGTCAGTGGCTCTGCACCAGACTTCCCTCCAATTGATCAAAGTTAAAGGATTTCAAGTGGACTGATTACAATTACAGGGCCTCTAAAGAGTCCTGTATTGTTATTTGTCGTCACTACCTTCCCGCGTCGGGAAGATTTCTTGCACAGGGCGCCCAAAGGCCTAAGGCTGGCCCTGCGCATGGGTCAGTGGCTCTGCACCAGACTTCCCTCCAATTGATCAAAGTTAAAGGATTTCAAGTGGACTGATTACAATTACAGGGCCTCTAAAGAGTCCTGTATTGTTATTTGTCATCACTACCTTCCCGCGTCGGGAAGATTTCTTGCACAGGGCGCCCAAAGGCCTAAGGCTGGCCCTGCGCATGGGTCAGTGGCTCTGCACCAGACTTCCCTCCAATTGATCAAAGTTAAAGGATTTCAAGTGGACTGATTACAATTACAGGGCCTCTAAAGAGTCCTGTATTGTTATTTGTCGTCACTACCTTCCCGCGTCGGGAGTGGGTCATTTGCGCCCCTGCTGCCTTCCTTGCATGTGGTAGCTGTTTGTCAGGGATTTGTCAATCCATATCTGCCAAGTGACCCTATGTAGGGGGAACAGTCTCTATTCTGCTCTGTGTCAGTGTGTATCAGGGATCATTAGGATAGGTGTCAATCCATATCTGCCAAGTGACCCTATGTAGGGGGAACAGTCTCTATTCTGCTCTGTGTCAGTGTGTATCAGGGATCATTAGGATAGGTGTCAATCCATATCTGCCAAGTGACCCTATGTAGGAGGAACAGTCCCTATTCTGCTCTGTGTCACTGTGTATCAGGGATCATTAGGATAGGTGTCAATCCATATCTGCCAAGTGACCCTATGTAGGAGGAACAGTCCCTATTCTGCTCTGTGTCACTGTGTATCAGGGATCATTAGGATAGGTGTCAATCCATATCTGCCAAGTGACCCTATGTAGGGGGAACAGTCTCTATTCTGCTCTGTGTCAGTGTGTATCAGGGATCATTAGGATAGGTGTCAATCCATATCTGCCAAGTGACCCTATGTAGGAGGAACAGTCCCTATTCTGCTCTGTGTCACTGTGTATCAGGGATCATTAGGATAGGTGTCAATCCATATCTGCCAAGTGACCCTATGTAGGGGGAACAGTCTCTATTCTGCTCTGTGTCACTGTGTATCAGGGATCATTAGGATAGGTGTCAATCCATATCTGCCAAGTGACCCAATGTAGGAGGCACAGTCCCTATTCTGCTCTGTGTCACTGTGTATCAGGGATCATTAGGATAGGTGTCAATCCATATCTGCCAAGTGACCCTATGTAGGAGGAACAGTCCCTATTCTGCTCTGTGTCACTGTGTATCAGGGATCATTAGGATAGGTGTCAATCCATATCTGCCAAGTGACCCTATGTAGGGGGAACAGTCCCTATTCTGCTCTGTGTCAGTGTGTATCGGGGTTTTGAGGACAGGTGTCAATCCATATCTGCCAAGTGACCCTATGTAGGGGGAACAGTCTCTATTCTGCTCTGTGTCAGTGTGTATCAGGGATCATTAGGATAGGTGTCAATCCATATCTGCCAAGTGACCCTATGTAGGGGGAACAGTCCCTATTCTGCTCTGTGTCAGTGTGTATCAGGGGTTTTGAGGACAGGTGTCAATCCATATCTGCCAAGTGACCCTATGTAGGGGGAACAGTCTCTATTCTGCTCTGTGTCAGTGTGTATCAGGGCTGGGCTTTGAGGACAGGTGTCAATGTTAGGTGATTTCTGCCCTTTATGGATTAAAAACAGACTCTGCATCAACTGTACAATTTTCCATGGGGGTTTTGCCATGGATCCCCCTCTGGCATGCCACAGTCCAGATGTTAGTCCCCTTGAAACAACTTTTCCATCACTATTGTGGCCAGAAAGAGTCCCTGTTGTTTTTAAAATTCGCCTGCCCATTGAAGTCAATGGCGGTTTGCGCGGTTCGCCGGTTCGCGAACATTTGCGGAAGTTCGCGTTCGCCGTTCGCGAACCGAAAATTCCGGGTTCGCGACAACACTAATCAAGCCAATAATAACTCTTATAGAAAAGAACATCCTGCTTCAGATTTAAAATGGGCTTTTTTATACTTCAAAGTGGCAAGTAAAATTTGCCACGCATGAACAGCTGTTAATCAAGCCAAAATTAACTCTTATAGAAAAGAACATCCTGCTTCAGCTTTAAAGCACCCAAAACATTTCTTATGACATCTACTTAATTGGATAAAACAACACCTCACTTTGAGAATTCCAAAATGTATTTGTACTCACTGCAAATGAATCATTCCTCTGCTGCAGGTAAAATCTCCTCTTCTCAAGTCTCGGTAGAAGACCTCTATTCCTTTGTGGTTTTCAAACAACAACAACAGAAATTGCAGGTATTCGTCACGCTTCGACAGACAATTTACCCCCACCGTGAAAAAAAGGCAGAAAAAAATGAAACCAACTGTACGTGTTCCAGTTAAATCACACAAAACATTTCTTAAAACGTCTACTTAATTGGATAAAACAACAACTCACTTTGATAATTCCATAAATGTATTTGTGCTTACTCCAAAGGAATCGTCTACCTAATTGGATAAAACAATATCTCACTTTGAGAATTCCAAAATGAATTTGTACTTACTTCAAAGGAATCATTCCTCTGCTGCAGGTAAAATCTCCTCTACTCAAGTCTCATTCGAAGATTTCTTGTCCTTTGTGGTTTTCAAACAACAACAACAGAAATTGCAGGTACTTGTGACCCTTCGACAGACAATTTAACCCCACCGTGAAAAGAAGTGGGAAAAAAACTGAAACCAACTGTACGTGTTCCTGCTAATAAGCTGTGTGCCTCTAATCGAAGGTAGCGTGGCCGAGCGGTCTAAGGCGCTGGATTTAGGCTCCAGTCTCGTTGGAGGCGTGGGTTCAAATCCCACCGCTGCCAAATATTACATTTTAGTGTATTGTACATTAATCATAAAGGCCAAATTGTCCATTTGTCAACTCATATGATCACTGAAAACAGAGTCACGTTCATGGCTCTTTTCGTCTGGGATTTAAAATGGGCTTTTTTTTACTTCAAAGTGGCAAGTAAAATTTGCCACGCATGAACAGCTGTTAATCAAGCCAAAATTAACTCTTATAGAAAAGAACATCCTGCTTCAGCTTTAAAGCACCCAAAACATTTCTTATGACATCTACTTAATTGGATAAAACAACACCTCACTTTGAGAATTCCAAAATGTATTTGTACTTTCTGCAAATGAATCATTCCTCTGCTGCAGGTAAAATCTCCTCTTCTCAAGTCTCGGTAGAAGACCTCTAGTCCTTTGTGGTTTTCAAACAACAACAACAGAAATTGCAGGTACTCGTCACGCTTCGACAGACAATTTACCCCCACCGTGAAAAAAGGCAGAAAAAAATGAAACCAACTGTACGTGTTCCAGTTAAATCACCCAAAACATTTCTTAAAACGTCTACTTAATTGGATAAAACAACAACTCACTTTGATAATTTGCCACGCATGAACAGCTATTAATCAAGCCAATAATAACTCTTATAGAAAAGAACATCTTGCTTCAGCTTTAAAGCACCCAAAACATTTCTTAAGACGTCTACTGAATTGGATAAAACAACACCTCACTTTGAGAATTCCAAAATGTATTTGTACTTACTGAAAATGAATCATTCCTCTGCTGCAGGTAAAATCTCCTCTTCTCAAGTCTCAGTTGAAGATTTCTTGTCCTTTGTGGTTTTCAAACAACAACAACAGAAATTGCAGGTACTTGTGACCCTTCGACAGACAATTTAACCCCACCGTGAAAAGAAGTGGGAAAAAAACTGAAACCAACTGTACGTGTTCCTGCGAATAAGCTGTGTGCTATAATTGTAGGTAGCGTGGCCGAGCTGTCTAAGGCGCTGGATTTAGGCTCCAGTCTCTTTGGAGGCGTGGGTTCAAATCCCACCGCTGCCAAATATTACAATTTTAGTGTATTGTACATTAATCATAAAGGCCAAATTGGCCATTTGTCAACTCATATGATCACTGAAAACAGAGTCACGTTCGTGGCTCTTTTCGTTTGGGATTTAAAATGGGCTTTTTTTTACTTCAAAGTGGCAAGTAAAATTTGCCACGCATGAACAGCTGTTAATCAAGCCAATAATAACTCTTATAGAAAAGAACATCTTGCTTCAGCTTTAAAGCACCCAAAACATTTCTTAAGACGTCTACTGAATTGGATAAAACAACACCTCACTTTGAGAATTCCAAAATGTATTTGTACTTACTGCAAATGAATCATTCCTCTGCTGCAGGTAAAATCTCCTCTTCTCAAGTCTCGGTAGAAGACCTCTATTCCTTTGTGGTTTTCAAACAAAAACAACAGAAATTGCAGGTATTCGTCACGCTTCGACAGACAATTTACCCCATCGTGAAAAAAAGGCAGAAAAAAATGAAACCAACTGTACATGTTCCAGTTAAATCACACAAAACATTTCTTAAAACGTCTACTTAATTGGATAAAACAACAACTCACTTTGATAATTCCAGAAATGTATTTGTGCTTACTCCAAAGGAATCGTCTACCTAATTGGATAAAACAACATCTCACTTTGAGAATTCCAAAATGTATTTGTACTTACTTCAAAGGAATCATTCCTCTGCTCCCGGTAAAATCTCCTCTACTCAAGTCTCAGTCGAAAATTTCTTGTCCTTTGTGGTTTTACAACAACAACAACAGAAATTGCAGGTACTTGTGACCCTTCGACAGACAATTTAACCCCACCGTGAAAAGAAGTGGGAAAAAAACTGAAACCAACTGTACGTGTTCCTGCTAATAAGCTGTGTGCCTGTAATCTTAGGTAGCGTGGCCGAGCGGTCTAAGGTGCTGGATTTAGGCTCCAGTCTCTTTGGAGGTGTGAGTTCAAATCCCACCGCTGCCAAATATTACATTTTAGTGTATTGTACATTAATCATAAAGGCCAAATTGTCCATTTGTCAACTCATATGATCACTGAAAACAGAGTCACGTTCATGGCTCTTTTCGTCCGGGATTTAAAATCGGCTTTTTTTGACTTCAAAGTGGCAAGTAAAATTTGCCACGCATGAACAGCTGTTAATCAAGCCAATAATAACTCTTATAGAAAAGAACATCCTGCTTCAGCTTTAAAGCACCCAAAACATTTCTTAAGACGTCTACTGAATTGGATAAAACAACACCTCACTTTGAGAATTCCAAAATGTATTTGTACTTACTGCAAATGAATCATTCCTCTGCTGCAGGTAAAATCTCCTCTTCTCAAGTCTCGGTAGAAGACCTCTATTCCTTTGTGGTTTTCAAACAACAACAACAGAAATTGCAGGTATTCGTCACGCTTCGACAGACAATTTACCCCCACCGTGAAAAAAAGGCAGAAAAAAATGAAACCAACTGTACGTGTTCCAGTTAAATCACACAAAACATTTCTTAAAACGTCTACTTAATTGGATAAAACAACAACTCACTTTGATAATTCCATAAATGTATTTGTGCTTACTCCAAAGGAATCGTCTACCTAATTGGATAAAACAATATCTCACTTTGAGAATTCCAAAATGTATTTGTACTTATTCAAAGGAATCATTCCTCTGCTGCAGGTAAAATCTCCTCTACTCAAGTCTCAGTCGAAGATTTCTTGTCCTTTGTGGTTTTCAAACAACAACAACAGAAATTGCAGGTACTTGTGACCCTTCGACAGACAATTTAACCCCACCGTGAAAAGAAGTGGGAAAAAAACTGAAACCAACTGTACGTGTTCCTGCTCATAAGCTGTGTGCCGCTAATCGAAGGAAGAGTGGCCGAGCGGTCTAAGGCGCTGGATTGAGGCTCCAGTCTTTTTGGAGGCGTGGGTTCAAATCCCACAGCTGCCAAATATTACAATTTAGTGTATTGTACATTAATCATAAAGGCCAAATTGTCCATTTGTCAACTCATATGATCACTGAAAACAGAGTCACGTTCATGGCTCTTTTCGTCTGGGATTTAAAATGGGCTTTTTTTTACTTCAAAGTGGCAAGTAAAATTTGCCACGCATGAACAGCTGTTAATCAAGCCAATAATAACTCTTATAGAAAAGAACATCCTGCTTCAGCTTTAAAGCACCCAAAACATGTCTTAAGATGTCTACTGAATTGGATAAAACAACACCTCACTTTGAGAATTCCAAAATGTATTTGTACTTACTGCAAATGAATCATTCCTCTGCTGCAGGTAAAATCTCCTCTTCTCAAGTCTCGGTAGAAGACCTCTAGTCCATTGTGGTTTTCAAACAACAACGACAGAAATTGCAGGTACTCGTGACGCTTCGACAGACAATTTACCCCCACCATGAAAAAAAGTCAGAAAAAAATGAAACCAACTGTACGTGTTCCAGTTAAATCACCCAAAACATTTCTTAAAATGTCTACTTAATTGGATAAAACAACAACTCACTTTGATAATTCCATAAATGTATTTGTGCTTACTCCAAAGGAATCGTCTACCTAATTGGATAAAACAACATCTCACTTTGAGAATTCCAAAATGTATTTGTACTTACTTCAAAGGAATCATTCCTCTGCCGTAGGTAAAATCTCCTCTACTCAAGTCTCAGTCGAAGATTTCTTGTCCTTTGTGGTTTTCAAACAACAGCATCAGAAATTGCAGGTACTTGTGACCCTTTGACAGACAATTTAACCCCACCGTGAAAAGAAGTGGGAAAAAAACTGAAACCAACTGTACGTGTTCCTGCTAATAAGCTGTGTGCCTCTAATCGAAGGTAGCGTGGCCGAGCGGTCTAAGGCGCTGGATTTAGGCTCCAGTCTCTTTGGAGGCGTGGGTTAAAATCTCACCGCTGCCAAATATTACATTTTTAGTGTATTGTGCATTATTCATAAAGGCCAAATTGTCCATTTGTCAACTCATATTGTAACGGACCGTTTCAGCAGACAAGGGGTTAAAATCAGTTTAGGCGATAATCCCCTTTTTCAGAGACAGGCACAGCTACTGCAGAACACCAAACTCCTGAACTGGATACAAGAGAACACTCCGAACTGGAACAGCTGAACAAGAAAAGCATACAATCCGCTTACACTCCTGGCAGTCAGCTTACAATCAAATTCCCCCCAAGAACAAGACGACACTTCATTTTGAGGGTTAAACAGGAACTCAGGACTGGCTCATCCAGCCTGGCTTTTATTTCCAACTCACACATACAGGCCACACCCAGGGGAAGGCATAAAAGAACCAATGACATAGATGTTACATCCCACACATCCCCTCCCCTTAGTGTGACACATAATCCCATTATGCATACAGTTTAAAATATACTTTTACACAACTTTCATAACTTTAAAACCATACATCACATAAAAATACATATCCACAATCAATCCATTCAGGGGAACAACATATTAACAAATGGCATGAATCCGACCAGGGGTTCAAAATTTACTAAAAATATCTTTTGTCCCTTACTAGCCGCATGGCAAACCAGTTTAGAAAGGTTTTACATAGGCCTCTATCCTGGAGACAAAGAGGAAAGTAATCCAATTATCCAGGGCTAGAAGCAGACTCCATTAACCACATGGTTACAGAAAGACATAAAACACTTTAAAATACAGAAGTTACTTTTTATCCATAACACACAGACATTTCACATATCCCCAGATAGCTGGGATCTGAGCGCACAAAACTACCGAATAGCGCACAGATCCTATTCACACAGTACAATTGCAATGGAGCTAAAGTCTTTCCCATAGTCTTTCATTATATGAATAGGCTCCATGGTATAGCTATCTGGGGTATCACATTCCCATAAGGTCTGGTCCATAGTCCAAAGGCAGCAGGCGGGCAACCAGGCTTCTCCAGTTCACAGTGGCGAAGTTGGTTTCGCCACAATTCTCCCCTTTACCAATTAGACTAACAGGGTACCTGACCTCCTGCCGGTCAGTGCCCTGGTTAGTCCAGCAACCCACCCACAAAACAGAAACCGCAGAGCAGCCCACCCACAATAAACAGTTACTACACCTGGGTGAGGGAGAATCTTGTCCAGGTTCAGGTGCCGCACCACGGCTGTGTGGGGGACTGGTAGGCTGCCTTGGTGGGTTGCTGAGGGGGCAGAGACCAGCAGTACTCTGTCCTGTTGCCAGCACTACCACGGGAGTAGTCTGGTTGGAGCCTGGTTGCTGGAGACCGACTTTCTCCCCTTTGGATATATCGCTCTGTGGCTGGGGGACAGGACCGACCGTCCCTACCCCTGGTGCTGTAAGTGCAGAGACTACGGTCCCATCTGCACAGATGTGGGGCTTAACATCTCCCCTTGGTGGGTTAGGCTGCCGCTGGAGAGAGGGTGTAACAAGCTCCTCTCTCTGGACGGTAAACTGCCACTGGGGAGGGGGGTTAGCAGGCTCCTCTCCCTGCCACTCTCTCTGCTGGTGGAAAGGGAGACCAGCTGTCTCCCCTTTCATTCTCTTGTCCTGCTGCTGGGGTGCGAGACTGACTGTCTCTGCTCCCTGCAGGACACACTGCCGCTGGGGAGGAAGGATGGCACCTTCTGCTCCCTGGGTTACACACTGCCGCTGGGGAGGACGGACGACACCTTCAGCTCCCTGGGGTACACACTGCCGCTGGGGAGGAAGGACTGAACCTTCTGCTCCCTGGGTTACACACTGCCGCTGGGGAGGATGAACGACACCATCAGCTCCCTGGGGTACACACTGCCGCTGGGGAGGAAGGACTGCACCTTCTGCTCCCTGGGTTACACACTGCCGCTGGGGAGGATGGATGACACCATCAGCTCCCTGTGGTACACACTGCCGCTGGGGAGGAAGGACGGCACCTTCCGCTCCCTGGGGTACACACTGCCGCTGAGGAGGAAGGACTGCACCTTCTGCTCCCTGGGACACACACTGCCTTCCTGGCATATCACTTTGCTGCTGGGGGGCAGGAACAACTACCTCTGCCCCCTGTAACTCAGCCTGCCGCTGGGGAGGGAGGACGCTGCTCTCCTCTCCCTGCACTTCACACTGCCGTCCTGGCATATCACTTTGCTGCTGGGGTTGCTCACAGGACCAGTCTAGGAGATCTGCTACCTCGGGTACCGCTGGTTGCTGTTGGGAAGGAGGACCGGTTGTCGCTTCCCGGGCCTCATTGATGAGTCGCAGGTAATCCCCCTCCAGGTTCCATTCCTCGGCGACCAAATACTGTAGGTCCGCCTCGAGGTCAATAGCGCTAAGGAGACCCAGCATGTCCTCTCGGTCGTAGTACAGGTCCCAAAAACGAGAGTCGGTCACTTTCCCAAAGTCCTCATCGTCAATGTTATCCCAAAATCGGCCAAGGTCAGTGTAATCTCCGCCTTCTGGGAACTCATACTCTGCCATCTCGGGGACACACTGAGCTGCGTACCATTGTATCGCATGGTATGCGTCGTCTAGCGCCAGTTCTGCATATACTAGAATCTCGAATCTAGTCACCCACTTTTCTGTGGTCTGTTTTCTCAGGAGGGGCATCCGCTCTGCCATTCTAGCCAGAATTCGCTGCATTCTGCTGCGGCGCCGATCCCCTCGTGAATACTGTACTTCTTCTAGGGCTTTGTCCCACAATCTGGCTCTGGCCATATCTCTGTACCTCATCATGTCCTCCTCTGGGACTACTCCAGACCCCAGGCGTACGTAACTGTACACTGTATCTTGAAGCTTCTCCTCCATTTTTCCGAATTCCTTCGTAGATAGGGTCGCTGTACAGGTACTAGCGTTGCCCTCAATTTGTACTCCAGGAATTGATGTTGCCTGTAGCTGTCCCTCTGGTTGTAGGAACGATCCCACCGCTGCCACCAATTGTAACGGACCGTTTCAGCAGACAAGGGGTTAAAATCCGTTTAGGCGATAATCCCCTTTTTGAGAGACAGGCACAGCTACTGCAGAACACCAAACTCCCGAACTGGATACAAGATAACACTCCGAACTGGAACAGCTGAACAAGAAAAGCATACAATCCGCTTACACTCCTGGCAGTCAGCTTACAATCCAATTCCCCCCAAGAACGAGACGACACTTCATTTTGAGGGTTTAACCAGGAACTCAGGACTGGCTCATCCAGCCTGGCTTTTATTTCCAACTCACACATACAGGCCACACCCAGGGGGAGGCATAAAAGAACCAATGACATAGATGTTACATCCCACACATCCCCTCCTCTTAGTGTGACACATAATCCCATTATGCATACAGTTTAAAATATACTTTTACACAACTTTCATAACTTTAAAACCATACATCACATTCACATAAAAATACATATCCACAATCAATCCATTCAGGGAAACAACATATTAACAAATGGCATGAATCCGACCAGGGGTTCAAAATTTACTAAAAATATATTTTGTCCCTTACTAGCCGCATGGCAAACCAGTTTAGAAAGGTTTTACATAGGCCTCTATCCTGGAGACAAAGAGGAAAGTAATCCAATTATCCAGGGCTAGAAGCAGACTCCATTAACCACATGGTTACAGAAAGACATAAAACACTTTAAAATACAGAAGTTACTTTTTATCCATAACACACAGACATTTCACATATCCCCAGATAGCTGGGATCTGAGCGCACAAAACTACTGAATAGCGCACAGATCCTATTCACACAGTACAATTGCCATGGAGCTAAAGTCTTTCCCATAGTCTTTCATTATATGAATAGGCTCCATGGTATAGCTATCTGGGGTATCACATTCCCATAAGGTCTGGTCCATAGTCCAAAGGCAGCAGGCGGGCAACCAGGCTTCTCCAGTTCACAGTGGTGAAGTTGGTTTCGCCACACATATGATCACTGAAAACAGAGTCACGTTCATGGCTCTTTTCGTCTGGGATTTAAAATGGGCTTTTTTTTTACTTCAAAGTGGCAAGTAAAATTTGCCACGCATGAACAGCTGTTAATCAAGCCAATAATAACTCTTATAGAAAAGAACATCCTGCTTCAGCTTTAAAACACCCAAAACATTTCTTAAGACGTCTACTGAATTGGATAAAACAACACCTCACTTTGAGAATTCCAAAATGTATTTGTACTTACTGCAAATGAATCATTCCTCTGCTGCAGGTAAAATCTCCTCTTCTCAAGTCTCGGTAGAAGACCTCTAGTCCTTTGTGGTTTTCAAACAACAACAACAGAAATTGCAGGTATTCGTCACGCTTCGACAGACAATTTACCCCCACCGTGAAAAAAAGCAGAAAAAAATGAAACCAACTGTACGTGTTCCAGTTAAATCACCCAAAACATTTCTTAAAACGTCTACTTAATTGGATAAAACAACAACTCACTTTGATAATTCCAAAATGTATTTGTACTTACTGCAAATGAATCATTCCTCTGCTGCAGGTAAAATCTCCTCTTCTCAAGTCTCGGTAGAAGACCTCTAGTCCTTTGTGGTTTTCAAACAAAAACAGAAATTGCAGGTACTCGTCACGCTTCGACAGACAATTTACTCCCACTGTGAAAAAAAGGCAGAAAAAAATGAAACCAACTGTACGTGTTCCAGTTAAATCACCCAAAACATTTCTTAAAACATCTACTTAATTGGATAAAACAACAACTCACTTTGATGATTCCATAAATGTATTTGTGCTTACTCCAAAGGAATCGTCTACCTAATTGGATAAAACAACATCTCACTTTGAGAATTCCAAAATGTATTTGTACTTACTTCAAAGGAATCATTCCTCTGCTGTAGGTAAAATCTAATCTACTCAAGTCTCAGTCGAAGATTTCTTGTCCTTTGTGGTTTTCAAACAACAACAACAGAAATTGCAGGTACTTGTGACCCTTCGACAGACAATTTAACCCTACCGTGAAAAGAAGTGGGAAAAAAACTGAAACCAACTGTACGTGTTCCTGCCAAAAAGCTGGAAGCCTGTAATCGAAGGTAGCGTGGCTGAGCCGTCTAAGGCGCTGGATTTATGCTCTAGTCTCTTTGGAGGTGTGGGTTCAAATCCCAATGCTGCCAAATATTACATTTTTAGTGCATTATTCATAAAGGCCAAATTGTCCATTTGTCAACTCATATGATCACTGAAAACAAAGTCACTTTCATGGCTCTTTTCGTCTGGGCTTTAAAATGAGCAATAATTTGCTTTTTTTACTTCAAAGTGGCAAGTAAAATTTGCCACGCATGAACAGCTGTTAATCAAGCCAATAATAACTCTTATAGAAAAGAACATCCCGCTTCAGCTTTAAAGCACGCGATACATTTCTTAAGACGTCTACTGAATTGGATAAAACAACACCTCACTTTGAGAATTCCAAAATGTATTTGTACTTACTGCAAATTAATCATTCCTCTGCTGCAGGTAAAATCTCCTCTTCTCAAGTCTCAGTAGAAGACCTCAGGTCCTTTGTGGTTTTCAAACAACAACAACAGAAATTGCAGGTACTTGTGACGCTTCGACAGACAATTTAACCCCACCTTAAAACAAAAGCAGAAAATAAATGAAACCAACTGCACGTGTTCCAGTTAAATCACCCAAAACATTTCTTTAAACGTCTATTTAATTGGATAAAACAACAACTCACTTTGATAATTCCATTAATGTTTTTGTACTTACTCCAAAGGAATCGTCTACCTAATTGGATAAAACAACATCTCACTTTGAGAATTCCAAAATTTGTTTGTACTTACTTCAAAGGAATCATTCATCTGCTGTAGGTAAAATCTCCTCTACTCAAGTCTCAGTCGAAGATTTCTTCTCCTTTGTGGTTTTCAAACAACAACAACAGAAATTGCAGGTACTTGTGACCCTTCGACAGACAATTTAACCCCACCGTGAAAAGAAGTGGTAAAAAACTGAAACCAACTGTACGTGTTCCTGCCAATAAGCTGTGTACATGTAATCAAAGGTAGCATGGTCGAGCGGTCTAAGGCGCTGGATTAAGGCTCCAGTCTCTTTGGAGGCGTGGGTTCAAATCCCACCGCTGCCAAATATTTAAATTTTTTATGTATTGTACATTATTCATAAAGGCCAAATTGTCCATTTGTCAACTCATATGATCACTGAAAACAGAGTCATGTTCATGGCTTTTTTCGTCTGGGCCTTAAAATGGGCAATAATTTGCTTTTTTTTTTACTTCAAAGTGGAAAGTAAAATTTGCCACGCATGAACAGCTGTTAATCAAGCCAATAATAACTTTTATAAAAAAGAACATCCGGCTTCAGCTTTAAAGCACCCAAAACATTTCTTAAGACTTCTACTGAATTGGATAGAACAACACCTCACTTTGAGAATTCCAAAATGTATTTGTACTTACTGCAAATGAATCATTCCTCTGCTGCAGGTAAAATCTCCTCTTCTCAAGTCTCAGTAGAAGACCTCTGGTCCTTTGTGGTTTTCAAACAACAACAACAGAAATTGCAGGTACTTGTGACGCTTCGAAAGACAATTTACCCCCACCGTAAAAAAAAGCAGAAAATAAATTAAACCAACTGTACGTGTTCCAGTTAAATCATCCAAAACATTTCTTAAAACGTCTATTTAATTGGATAAAACAACAACTCACTTTGATAATTCCATGAATGTATTTGTGCTTACTCCAAAGGAATCGTCTACCTAATTGGATAAAACAACATCTCACTTTGAGAATTCCAAAATGTATTTGTGCTTACTTCAAAAGAATCATTCATCTGCTGTAGGTAAAATCTCCTCTACTCAAGTCTCAGTTGAAAATTTCTTGTCCTTTGTGGTTTTCAAACAACTACAACAGAAATTGCAGGTACTTGTGACCCTTCGACAGACAATTTAACCCCACCGTGAAAAGAAGTGGGAAAAAACTGAAACCAACTGTACGTGTTCCTGCCAATAAGCTGTGTGCCTGTAATCGAAGGTAGCGTGGCCGTGCGGTATAAGGTGCTGGATTTAGGCTCCAGTCTTTTTGGAGGCGTTGGTTCAAATCCCACTGCTGCCAAATATTATATTTTTAGTGCATTATTCATAAAGGCCAAATTGTCTATTTGTCAACTCATATGATCACTGAAAACAGAGTCACGTTCATGGCTCTTTTCGTCTGGGTTTTAAAATGAGCAATAATTTGCTTTTTTTACTTCAAAGTGGCAAGTAAAATTTGCCACGCATGAACAGCTGTTAATCAAGCCAATAATAACTCTTATAGAAAAGAACATCCCGCTTCATCTTTAAAGCACCCAAAACATTTCTTAAGACGTCTACTGAATTGGATAAAACAACACCTCACTTTGAGAATTCCAAAATGTATTTGTACTTACTGCAAATGAATCATTCCTCTGCTGCAGGTAAAATCTCCTCTTCTCCTCAAGTCTCAATAGAAGACCTCTGGTCCTTTGTGGTTTTCAAACAACAACAAAAGAAATTGCTGGTACTTGTGACGCTTCGACAGACAATTTACCCCCACCGTAAAAAAAAAGCGGAAAATAAATGAAACCAACTGTACGTGTTCCAGTTAAATCACCCAAAACATTTCTTAAAACGTCTACTTAATTGGATAAAACAACAACTCACTTTGATAATTCCAAAATGTATTTGTACTTACTCCAAATAATCGTCTACCTGATTGGATAAAACAACATCTCACTTTGAGAATTCCAAAATGTATTTGTACTTACTTCAAAGGAATCATTCCTTTGCTGTAGGTAGTTGGATTCTTGAGTCATATTATATACCAAAATTTGGAAGCACCATGCGGGTTGGGTTGTCTCTAGGCAGGCAGACACCAGAGCCATTTCTGTGAGCTGAAATTCAAGACTCCTGTACACAAGTGTAATTTTATATGGTATAATTTTATTAAGGTTTTACACTGTACACATGTTTCCTGTTTTATTGTATGTATATATTATATGTACATATATGATCTGCCAGAAGTCTGTGTCTAGGGAAAAGGTGGATCTGATACCTATAAATAAGAAGAGGAGAGGGAGTCACCTATTTAAGAGTCCAATGCTTATAAACCAGAGCCAGATTGTGGGCTCTGGTTCATGTGAGTTGCCAATGCCTCTAGATGCTTTACAGCTTTATTAGATTTTTGGGCTGTGTTAGTAAGTTGTCTCCACTATTATATCTTTTTCTATTTTTACTTTAGAGTTCAAAAGTTTGTTATTGTGTTTTTTACTAGGATAATCACATTGTTCTATGTATTAAATCATGGTTGTTATATTGCAGTGGCGTTTACAATTTATTTAGACTTTTAAAGGGGTACCAAGAATTAACACTTTCTTGTGATTTAGAGCAATGTTAGATATTTGGCACTATTTACACTGTTTGCATTTTAGATATTGTTTAACTCTGACACTCACATGGTTAACAGTTGCAGGGTTCTGCAGTTGGACAAGGAATGCATTTAGAAAAATGTCATGTGGGTGTGAGCCTAATTTGAATACCTACAATGCATTGCAAAGAATGTTGTCCTTTTTAAACTAGTCGGACAAATAATAACAGCTTTTAACAGATACTACCACCAGGACTCCCTCTCATTTATGTTTACGCTGAACGAGAGTGAGGGATGGAAGGAGATGGATGCGACCATGATGTGCATTCTTAGAGCGTTTAAATGGGTGGGAATGCCAGCCAAGCTAAGGATGCATTCTCCCCCCCCCCCCAGACCTGGGGCTGTGGGTCTGTACATTATCCCGGGTAATTGCGTCCTGTCATCTGCATCTGTTGTGAATGGGGTCAAAATGTACTTAGCGCGGAAGAGAAGGAAAATGGAGATGCCATGACCCGGATTCAAACCAGGGTTGCTGCGGCCACAACGCAGAGTACTAACCACTATATGATCACGGCACAACAGCCAAGCCAAGTAGGAGTCGAACCTACAATCTTCTGATCCGTAGTCAGACGCGTTATCCATTGCGCCACTGGCCCATGCTTGGCGACAGCAGCCCCAACCTCAGTCAATAGGATCTGCCTCAACAGAAAAAGATGTCCATTATAAAACTAAATTGAGATACAAAATAAGTTTTTTGCAAAGTTGTTTATTTATTTTATCTTATCATTAAAAGTTAAACCTTGCCTTAAAACTTCCTTAACTACTTATATGGCACCAACAAATTCCGCAGAGCTGGAATTGAACTAATTCAACTTAGATGTACTTTATTAAACAAACAAAAATAAGCAATTGCACAATAACTGCTAAAAGAGCTCACAAAACAATCTCTGAGATGCATTTCACAATTTAACTGAGGAAGCTTTTTTTAAAGGAGGAAATGTGTTTCAGAGATTGTTCCAAGTTGGATTCTTGAGTCATATTATATACCAAAATTTGGAAGCACTATGCGGGTAGGGTTGTCTCTAGGCAGGCAGACACCAGAGCCATTTCTGTGAGCTGAATTTCAAGACTCCTGTACACAAGTGTAATTCTCTATGGTATAATTTTATTAAGGTTTTACACAGTACACATTTTTCCTGTTTTATTGTATGTATATATTATATGTACATATATGATCTGCCGGAAGTCTGTGTCTAGGGAAAAGGTGGATCTGATACCTATAAATAAGAAGAGGAGAGGGAGTCACCTATTTAAGAGTCCAATGCTTTTATTCCAGAGCCAGATTGTGGGCTCTGGTTCATGTGAGTTGCCAATGCCTCTAGATGCTTTACAGCTTTATTAGATTTTTGGGCTGTGTTAGTAAGTTGTCTCCACTATTATATCTTTTTCTATTTTTACTTTAGAGTTCAAAAGTTTGTTATTGTGTTTTTTACTAGGATATTCACATTGTTCTATGAATTAAATCATGGTTGTTATATTGCAGTGGCGTTTACATTTTATTTAGACTTTTAAAGGGGTACCAAGAATTAACACTTTTGTTGTGATTTAGTGCAATGTTAGATATTTGGCACTATTTACACTGTTTGCATTGTAGATATTGTTTAACTCTGACACTCACATGGTTAACAGTTGCAGGGTTCTGCAGTTGGACAAGGCATGCATTTAGAAAAATGTCATGTGGGTGTGAGCCTAATTTGAATACCTACAATGCATTGCAAAGAATGTTGTCCTTTTTTTTTTTTTTTTTTAATACTTTTTTTATTAGGATAACTTCCTTTTTTTTAAAAAAAATTGTACAGGGGGGCGGAGCCTGACCGCGAAGGAAGATGGACGCCTGATCCCTGTGCTCCCTCTCCCTATAGCACTACCATCCGCTACCATCAGCGACCCCCCCTGTACACAGACCCCGAAATCACACCGTACCGGTGCATCAAGCCCTGCCCGACAATCCACTCCATGGGCGGAGGTAAAAAAAAGAAGGATCTTACCCCATCGGTGGCGACAATGTTCCGCGCGCCGGCCACCTCGCAACGGCCCCCCTCCTCGCAACCCCGAGAGGAGGAAGAATCGGAACCGGAGGAATATGCCCACAGCTCGGACCCCACAGCACCACTCACAATAGGCATCCTGAGGGGTATGCTCCACGAGGCCACGGCCGACATAAAGACACACGTGGCTGCCGAAGTTACCAAACAACTGGTAGGCCTCAGAAAGGATATCACTGCGCTCACTAATAGGGCCGACCTCACAGACACCCACATCTCCAGGCTCAAAACCACATCCACCGAGCAGGCCCAGGACATTGCATATTTTCACGTCCGCATAGCAGCCCTAGAGGACAGCCTTGAGGACCTTAACAACCGCTCAAGGAGAAATAACATACGAATTAGAGGCCTGCCTGAATCAGTCACTCCGGACCAACTGATTCCCACTCTTAAAGGTATATTTCGCTCACTGGCCCCAGACCTCACAGCGAGAGATATGGAAATGGATAGGGCCCACAGGGCCTTGCGACCCCCCAGCCTGAACCCCACCACCCCAAGAGACATAATCACGAGACTCCACCATTTCCCAGCTAAAGAGAAATTGCTCCAAGCAGCCAGGTACAAGCAGCCTACATACCAAGATCATCGCCTCACCTTCTTCCAGGACCTCGCTCCATCGACGCTGAAAAAAAGAAGGGACCTGAAACCACTCACCTTAGCCCTCCAACAAAAGGGGATGAAATACACCTGGGGTCACCCCTTTAAACTGATGGTAAGAAAAGATGACCAAACCCACACCCTCCTCTCCCCGATAGAAATAGGACCCTTCGCTGACTCACTGGGGATCCAACTGGTACAATACGCCCCACCAACCCGTAACTGGTCCGACTCCAGATACACAGACGAGCCAAGGACACAACAACCACCGAAGAAGCTTAAAACACCAACTCCGATACAACCACAACCAGAGGAACCGGAGCGAACAGCTCCTAGGCACTAACCATGCCACCATATCAAGATAGGTCTACCCGGGCCGCGGAGAAGGTAACTGACACAAAATACGCCACTCTTCTCTGGCACGACTACCCCTCCACTGACCTTCCAACCGCCCTACCTGGGTGACCCACAATTACTGCACAATGGCCAGCGCCAACCTGCAGCCCGACCCTGAATCCCAGAAAGCAACGTTCAACCATCTGCCAAGAGAACCACCCCAATACAACCACCCCCAGAAGGAAAGCCGGGCGAGCACCGAGGACTAGTGCCCCCGGAATCCCCCCCCTCTACCTCTCAACCCCACACGGTCAGCAGCACCAAATGGACTGGACTAACATAAAGAAAACCACAACAACCCACCTGCCACAACTCACTTGGCACTCATCAACCGGGATACCCATGGACTATACCTTATACCACCACCCCCTACTAACACCCGCAACTCTAAGCCTGCTACATCCATGCCAACATCGATAGTCGCAGGCCTACTGGACTTCATCGAGAACTTACTCACCCAACATCCTGAAACCCCACCGATACAGCCTACTGTCGCAAGAAGACCGCCATTTACCGTTGGGGTCTAGCAAGTATACTGCAATGCGGACTTTGGGGGGCACACGGGATAACCACGCACCTGCACGTATCCACATACAACACATACAAACATGGGCACGCCACACAACACTCAACACCCATAGGACGTAGTGAGACTGCGGACAGACCACCCTTAACAGGCGCAAGCCACACACATACATACACAATTGGACAAACCCACCGTCAACGACCACTCACACTGCAAACACACGAAGTCCATGGTCACACACACGAACAACACAAGCACGATCCTCCACACTCAGTGAAACCCATGACCCACCCCGCATAGACCACCATAATGATAGCTACCACTCCCCATGGGGAGAGACCAAAATCCACGTTGACCGAACACTCAAGCTCCACCACTTTATGACAGAGAATGCACCGGACCTAATGATCTTATCTGACTTCAGGGATAGGGACAAGCAGACCCACACAGCACGCATATGCATACCACTGGCCGAATTGTAAAATGTAATGACGATGGTTCTTGTCATTAATGGTTTAACAATGTTCTTTGTGTTTGCTTCTCCTGCAATGTTGTTTATATATGTATTGTACTGTTATAATTTTATGCAGATATCTGCCACAACATATGTTGGTACGTTCCTCGCTAACCCTCGCGAGCTCCAACCTCTCCAGACTCCACCGCAGATACCTCATGACCCCAGCGACCCCACGCTTACACCTCCGACCCGAACCAACCAGCCACAGCACCGATACAACCACGACACACACAGGGGAAAGACTCACGACAATATGGATGACTTACATCTCTCAAAAACCGTGAGTAACACACGACATAATGTGCTAGAGGGGAGAGGTTACGGGAACGTGAAAACCTTCCTCCTCTCTCCCGGACACACACACACCCGGACCCCTAAAGGGCACTCCACTCACTCAACCCCACCCCACAGGCACCAACGAACCCCCCACAACGCCTGGCACCAGAGATATAAGACCAGGTACATCCCCCTCAACCTCTCCACCCCACCCCAGATCGCCACGATCAACCCACGACCCACCCCACACCCCCCACCCAACCTTCTCTGAATAAGGAGAACCGGACCTGCAGGCCTCTCACCACAAACCCGCAGACAACCCACCACAAACAATGCCTAGATCAATCTCCTGTGTATCGCTTAACTGCAAGGGCCTAAACAACCCAGCCAAACGACATCAACTGATGCGTTGGGCGACCCGCACAAGGGCTGACATAATCCTACTTCAGGAAACACACTATGAGGAAAGTAGACATTTCCCCCTTAAAAATAAACACTACACAACATGCCACCTAGCAAATTCCCAAACAGGCAAACATAACGGGGTGGCCATACTCCTACACAAATCCTGCCCGATAACGTTCCAAGACTCAATAGCAGACCCACAAGGCAGATTCCTGACTCTCACTGGCAACCTGGGGAACCACAGGTATGCCATCTCTACCATTTACGCGCCCAACAAACCGGACCCACTCTTCTGGATAACCCTCAAGGCCCACCTAAAGCTATTTACCTCACATCACATTATACTAGGAGGTGACTTCAACGCGGTCATGTCCCCCCTTCTAGACCGCAAACGGGCCACGACCACCAACAATAAAAACCCCAAACACCCCAACAAACTTGATAAATCGCTGACAGATTTCACACTCCACACCGGGCTCCTAGACGTATGGAGACTCCAACATACCGACACACCAGACTTTACCTTTTACTCACACCCACATTCCTCATACTCCAGGATCGACATGTTCCTGATCTCCCCCTCACTACTTCCACTGGCTACGAACTCCTCCATAGGCACCATTACATGGTCAGATCATGCGGACATCTCACTAGAACTTCAGATCCCTCTCTCCACTAGGACATGGACCTGGCGCCTGAACCCCGCCCTGCTCCATAACCCAGAGATAAGGCAGACCATACGTACAGAATTAGGGAATTATTTCGAGGAAAACAAAGATTCGGTACCCTCAGTGGGCACACTTTGGGCGGCACACAAGACGGTGATTAGAGGGAAGTTAATAGAGCAGGCCACCAGACAGAAAAAACAAAAACTGGCGGAATTACAACACCACCTACTCCAACTACGGACCCTCACAGACCAACACAAAACGAACCCAACCCCAAACGTCCTCCTGCAAATCAAATCCCACCAGCAATCCGTCAAATCATTCATGGCCAAAGACTCTCAAAAAGCACTCCTATGGACCAAACAACTTTTCTACGACAAATCCAACAAAGCAGACTCCCTCCTTGCACGCAAACTACGCCATAAAACCCAAACCAAACGGATAGACAAAATTAACTCACCCAAGGGGACAACTTATGACACCCCTGACCACATAGCCTCCATCTTCGCCAAATACTTTACTAAACTATACGACCACAAACCGGAAGCCCGGCAACAACCGTGCCAAACAACCTCCCAACAAGCCATAGACTCCTACCTGCGCGACATCCCCCTCCCCACACTGACCGACGAAGCGAGAGAGCAACTCGCAGCCCCCATCACGACAGAGGAAATAACATACACGCTGAAAACAATCAAACCACACAAAAGCCCAGGCCCGGACGGATTTACGGGCCTATACTATAAAACATTTCCCGACATACTCACCCCACACCTAGCTACGCTCTTCAATTCACTCCTACAGGGCGACGCCTTGCCAAGCGACATGCTGAGATCTAACATATGCCTCATCCCGAAACCAAATAAAACACACCTTGACCCGGGACATTACAGACCCATCTCCCTGCTAAATGTAGACACCAAAATATTCACTAAACTACTGGCAAACCGAGTACAACCCTTCCTTCCACCACTGATCCACCCGGATCAGGTGGGATTCATCCCCTCCAGGCAAGCAAGCGACAACACCAGACGTACCCTGGACCTCATGTGGGTAGCCCAACACCGACAGATCCCGACCCTTCTCCTCTCCATGGACGCAGAGAAGGCATTTGACCGCCTTCTCTGGCCCTACCTATTCTCCACCCTTAGGAGATTCGGATTCCCCACACCCTTCACCACAGCCCTAACTACCCTCTACCACAGACCAACGGCCACGCTCTTGATACCCAACGCGACGCCAACGACAATCACAATCTACAACGGAACGAGACAGGGTTGCCCACTGTCACCTCTCCTTTTCGCCCTATCCCTAGAACCCCTTCTACAAAAAATACGGAACTCCCCATTAATACAGGGCCTTAAAATAAACAGAGACGAGTACAAAATCGCAGCTTATGCAGACGACATATTGCTGACAATCACGAAACCCACGCAATCCCTCCCACCCTTGATCACACTCTTAGACGAATACGCGACACTATCGGGGTATAAGTTAAACCTCGACAAAACTGAAGCCCTACCACTGGTAATCAGCGAACCAACTCTAAGACAACTGGAAACCACGCACCCATTCACCTTCAGAAACGACAATATCCGATACCTCGGCATTCTACTCCCCAATCACCTCCCCACCCTCTACAGTGTGAATTACACCCCCCTAATCCAACAAGCATACACAGACCTCCAACGCTGGGACAATATGCCAATCTCATGGCTGGGCAGAATAGCCTCCATTAAAATGAATCTGCTGCCTAGATTCCTATACCTATTTCAAACCCTGAGCATCCAAATTTCCCGAAAAGACTTCAAACTGCTCCAAACCAAAATTGATAATTTCATCTGGTCCAATAAGAGACCACGAATCAAACGTTCCACAATGTACCAAAACACCAAAGTTGGAGGTCTCGGACTCCCAAATTTCTACAACTATTACCAAGCTGCCCAATTAGCACAGATCCAACATCTACACACCGCCCCAGGTACGAAACTATGGGTTGACTTAGAACACGACCTGCTAGGCGGAGACCACCCCTCACTACTCTTCTGGCTCCCAAAGCAACTAAGACCGAACACCCCACAAACAGCCCCAACCCTGCAAACATCCTTCCAAATATGGGACAGAGTCATCCGCAAAACCACTCTCATCAACAAACCTTCCCCACTCACCCCAATCCTACGCAACAAACAATTCCCCCCTGGGATGACACCCAGAGACTTCGCACACTATGAAGACAATGGCCTCTCCCGCTTCTTCCACTTCTTCAGAGCCAACCAACTAATCCAATTTCCAGACCTGCCCAGACAAACCCCACTGACCACCCACGACCAATTCAGATATATACAAATCCGCAGCTTTCTCTCTAACCCCACTCACAAGGCCACAGCAACCACCAAACTTACCCAATTCGAACATAACTGCATACACAAACCAGTACACAAAAGCCAAATCTCCTCCATCTACCTCCAACTAAACTCCACCTCCCAGACAGACGCACTCTCCTACACCAGAACATGGGAAAGAGATATAGGCCCACCGACCGACACCTCGGACTGGGCGAGCATATGGGAAGCAACAGCCTCCCTCACGATATGCGTAAACCACAAGGAGCAGGCATATAAAACGCTCCACCGCTGGTACCTAACACCCCTACGAATGAAACAAATGGGCTGCTCCACCACAGATACATGTTGGAAGGGCTGCGGAGCCCAAGGCACCTACATACATCAATGGTGGGCATGCCCCCACATATCCCAATTATGGACAGCCGTTACCAACTTGACATCCCAAGTCCTACACACGGACATTCCCATGGACCCCTGGATATGGCTACTCTCCAAACCCTATGCCCCACTGGTCAGATCCCAAAACAAATTACTAGCGAAGATAGCGCTGGCTGCCAGACGTGCAATAGCAGAACAGTGGGGTAATCAAAACCCCCCCACTCTGGCAACGACGATACAAAAAATAAAAGAGGCAATGGAGATGGACAAACTTTCAGCCCTTTTACATGACACCACCCACCACCACAACAAGATATGGGATCCCTGGCTGATACACCACCTACTGCATAACCCCTGAGACCGGATGACCTAGCACTCGTCTCACTGACCCACACCTCCCTCACCTAACGCATGGCCTCCCCCAAGGCCGTGAATCCCATCCACACCCACCTGTAACGCTCAAAACCCACTACACAGCCGATACACGACTGTAAATTATGCCACCTCCCACAAAACCAGACTCTGCCCGGCAACACTCCGCTAACCGAAACCAACCGAGACTCACAAACTGCATAGACAACCCCAATACCTACCCTCTCCCGCACCACTGGCCCTCATGAACACGCTAACTGCATACATAGGCACTGCACATTGGAGATAATGAGGCCATCCGAGATGACACACACCGCCCCCTGCAACTACTCGATAGCAGTAGCACACAAGAGATACAAGACGCACTGAAACATAGACGGGACACTGGGTAACTCCCTGCCCCCTCTCCTCAGGGCCTGCACCCTACCAAACAACCTGACAATACCATGGACTCTATACGCAAAGTAAAGGAATATGTACCCTACCCCCCACCCTTTTCATTTCTGTTCCCCACCCCAATCCCCAGACAAAGAACAACAGATATCGACTAGAATGTAGAAAATGTTTATCTGCAATTAAAGCAGGTGGAAACCACCAACAGATAATTGATATACACGCTTAAACTGTTTGCCTACTGTAAAAAGCACACTGTTTTGTGAAATTTGTACTACAAACTTTAATTTCCCGTTTTCTTTTCTGTACCCCCACCCCATAAAACAAAAATCTTTCAAAATAAAGAATTTAAAAAAAAATAAAAAAAAAATTGTACAGCAGTGTACAATGTTTCAAAAGCACAACTTCCATGCTGCTTTGTCATTGTAAAGGCATTCTAAAGACATGCAAAGGGAGTTGTAGTTCTACAGCACCAGGAACTCTTTCTTTAGGGACCACTGTGCTACAACAATGTTTTGGCCCTAGAAGAGCCTTTATCAAGATCTTGTATTCTAGCCACAGATCATAAAGTGCAAGAGCTGACATAACTCAGAGCACTTCCGAGACATTGCAACAGCTGCACATCTTTTAACTGGTCCACTTTCATTGCCATTGGGATAGATTCCATTGAACAACATTGGAGAGGAGGCAATAAAATGCACGAGCTAGCCATAAAAGAGGCGCAGTGGATATACAACTTAAAAACATTAAAAAATGGGCTGAATCAAGATATAGATCTCACAGGATTATTATAATGTCTCCTGGTTGGGGTGCCCCTCCGTTTTCTATCCTCCTTTTTTCACTGAGTGGGTTTATTGGTTTTTGGAGTAACATATATTATGTATTTACATCTACTCCATAATAACTCAATTTTTCTCTCCTTTTTATAGAATATCTAAGAAGGGTTTCGCATTTAATCAAATATTTTTTGAAAAATCTGCTAAGTTCAAAAATATCATTTATATTATATTGCATTATGAGTCTCTTATTTTGGGGTCTGTTTTTGTTGTCTTTTTGATTCAAATGTACATATATGCGGATTTACAGGACACCCTAGTGGTTCACTTATATTGTAGTCCTTACAGAATAGTTATTTTATTCCTTTTTTTATTCCTTTTTTATATCTTTTTTATATTATATATTTTTTTCTCTCCTGTGGAGGATGCCCAAAAGGGCTATTCCTCTTTTTTTATATAGACCTCGGAGTCTCTTGTGGATCCGCATATATATCGATTATCTAAGTCCTGTATCCTCTGTGGATCTCACATATATCGATATATTATATTTATGTATGAGCTCGAGCTGTCAGTGGGTGGTTTTCGCCGCCCACTGCCGTCTTGACCTCTGGGTTTCCCTGTTATATGCGTTCCACGGTTGGAACACAAGAATAAGGTAAAAGATATGCGTTCCACTGTTGGAACGCGGAAGTAAAACACACGCCCGAAAGGACGCAGAACGCATGACGTACACCTAAGATCGTCCAATGAGGGAACGTATGAAGAAACCCGGAAGCATCCGATTTCGCGGTTTTTCTCAATGGAAATCACCTGGTTCGATAGATATAAAACAGGAACGTTTTGGGACAGTACTCATATCCCTGAAGAAGTCGCTCCAGACGAAACGCGTTGGATTGAGTATTTCCACTATTTTATTTTTATATTATATTTGTATTTATTTGATATTTGTTTTATCACTTCATATGGTACGTTCAGCTGATATTACATCTGCATCTCTGATCCATTTTACCACCTGGGTCCACTTGCTAGTGGAGATCTGCTCGCTGATTGTTACCGGCATGTAAGTGCAATCAGTGCAATAAATTTTTGATAATTTTATACAGTACTACTCTATGTATATCTCTTTTTTTTGCCCATCTTGAGGTTTGGATCTTTGGAGGAACTTTATCGTATATACCACCACAGATACCCTATAAAGGGAGATAAGCGCAGAACGACTATACCTCTTGTAAGTTCTCTACCTCCTGGATATTTTATTTTTGCCCAGTCATACTTCACCATATTATCCTATTTATGTTTTAGATCTGTTTAAAGATCCCGTTCGTTTTCAAGGTTGTATTCTCCATTTATGTGCTATCCCTCCTTTTTAGCTTATATTAGAATTACATTTCCTTTTTTGGATTAACGTTATAGTACACACTCTCTGTATTTCCTTGTTATTTTCCTCACTTGTTACTATACCGTATATCCTCATGGCATCTAATAATGTCTTTAATGAAATGCGCCAGGAACGCAACAAAAGAATTAATTTACTATTTCATCAAGATACTTCCCCCATAGATAATACCCTTTCAAAAAAATTCCAAATTTTAGAACACTTATTAGAAAAAGAGACAAAAAAATGGTGGGAAATCACTTCATTGGAACAATATTTGGCATCAAACATTATTCCAAGAGGCCTTAGAGTCCTTAAAGTACCAGCTTATGGAATGGAGGACAAACAACTAATGGAAGAATGGTTTAAGGCTAGTGATGAGTGTTCCAACAAATATATTCAAAGCCTTATAGACTTTCAAAAAAGATCCCTCAAACAAATAGAGGATGAAATACAAAAATTAGAAAATGAAATAATCATTCAAAAAGACACTAAAAATGTAGAAATTAATTATAAGATCTTAAAAGATAAAATTAAAATAATAGATGACAGAATTTCCACAACCAAGTCATCAAAATTTAAAAGGGACCAAACAGACTATAAAGAAGGTAATATTAGAAATTGGACAAGAAACAAAAGGTTCAACGAACCTTCAAACAGATATTCTTCCAATAGACAAAGGTATCCAAACACCAAATATCCACACCATACATGGAGTAATTCAAAACCATCTCGAAGAGTAGATTCAGAGGCAACACATAAATTTAATGTTTCCCCATCCTCCTCATCTTTTTTAGGAAAGGGACAAAACCAAAAAAAACTCAATTTAACTGCAACCCAAAACAGATTCCAGGTTTTCAGTTCCCCTCAAAAGAAAAGATCCCATATAGAAATGGAAGAACCAGACCACTCTCTATCGCCGACACCCACTCACCGATTCAATCGAAACCAGTAAACGGCATCTTCAATATCTCAGGGGTTGATTTAACCACCCAAGAATTGTCACTGTAAGAAAAAGGCCTTAAATTCGCCCCCACGACAGGCGTAAAACCCTTTGAATTGTTCATCGATAATCAAAAATTTCTTAAAAAACTCACTGTGAAACGCTTTTTTGAAAAGAGGAAAAATATGACCTTTTGTGATACCAACACTTCCATACAAAAGACAAATATAGACCCAACTAATATTGATTCCAGTTCAATAGATACCAGACTTGTTCATTCCACTCTTAAAAATAGATCCAATTTCTATCCTACATTTGAGAGAGGAAAGTTTTTGGAAGTTTTCAATGATTTAGTACAAGCAAATTTGGATAAAATCCAAAAGAAAGAAGAGGCAAAATGTAAATTTAAATACAATCTAACTAACAAAGAAAGACAAGCTTTAAATAAATTAAAAAAAGACTCTCAACTGGTAATAAAAGAGGCAGACAAGGGAGGGGGTACAGTTGTTATGAGTAAACAATATTACATGGAGGAAGCACATCGCATTTTGGGAGATAATATGACATATAAAATCTTAAAACATAATCCCACCAAGCCCTTTTTGGATGAACTGGAGTCTTTACTCCAGAAGGGGCTTGATAATAATATTATTTCTACAGAGGAATTTAAATATATTTTTAACCCCACATGTAAGATAGCGATCTTCTATTTTCTCCCAAAAATCCACAAAAACCTGTCCTCCCCCCCGGTCGTCCCATCATTAGTGGGATAAATTCGTTATCATGTAACCTCTCGGGGTATGTTGATTTTTTTCTAAAACCCCTTGTACCATTATGCCCTTCCTTTATCAAGGACACAAAACACATTTTACAGACTTTGGAGTCTTTTGTTTGGAAACCTTCTTACATTCTTGCCACAGTTGATGTAACTGCCCTATATTCAAATATCCCTCACCTCAAGGGTCTAGAGGTGATTAATGATATACTTGTTCAACAGAACACTCTTTGTCCCATACAAATTGATTTTTTACTGGCATGTATTCGTTTTGTATTAACAAAAAACTTATTTTGGTTTGATTCTACGTTCTTCTTACAGCTATGTGGTGTCGCCATGGGGACGAGGTTCGCTCCCAGCTTTGCCAATCTGTATGTCTCCCATTGGGAGTCTTTATGCATACGTTTGGGTTCTCAGCTGGGAGGGAGCCTCGTCCTCTGGCGACGCTACATAGATAATGTACTTATTATTTGGGAAGGTGATGAAAACAGTTTGGAAATGTTCATTAAGAACATCAATACCAATCAATACAATCTAAAATTTACCTCAAATATACATAGAGAGACTATTGATTTTCTAGACCTGACTCTATATGTTAAACAGGACTATTAAACACAAAAACCTTCTTTAAAAAAACTGATTGCAACACAGCCATCAAAAAAAACAGTCTGCACCATCCCACCTGGTTGAACAACGTCCCTAAGGGACAATTAACAAGGGTAAGGAGAAACTGTTCCAACATACAAACTTTTGACGAACAATCACAAATAATAAAAAATAGGTATTCTGAAAAGGGATACAACATAGAACAAATGGAAAAGGATATCACACATATAAAAGGAAGGGAACGCTCGGAATTTCTGGGCGACAACAAATCAAAAAACCAAAAAGATAACACCCATATAGAATTCGCATTTATCACCAAATACAATATACATGCCAAGAAAATAGAAAGAATCCTTAAAAAACATTGGGCTATACTAAAAAAGGACGAAGTCCTGGGCAAGGTTAAACCTGACCGACCAACAGTCATTTACAAGAAAGCTGACAATCTGAAAAATCAATTAGCCCCTAGCCTCTTACCCATACAGATCTCTAAGTCTAATAACAAAAATGTTTTACTCTCTCAAAAAACCCCAGGATTTCATAAATGTGGTACTTGCTCCACATGTACCCACCAAAAGAGAAAGACTACCTCTTTTACAGGTACATATACCAAAAGGTCATATACCATTAAGAAGTTTATCCACTGCACATCCACATATGTAATATACTTACTACAATGTGGTTGTGGAGCACAATACATAGGCAGAACCATCAGGCCAATACATACCCGACTCCGAGAACACTTTAATAACATTAGAACCAACAAAGTAGAACATAGTGTTCCGAGACATTGCAACAGCTGCACATCCTTTAACTGGTCCACTTTCATTGCCATTGGGATAGATTCCATTGAACAACATTGGAGAGGAGGCAATAAAATGCACGAGCTAGCCATAAAAGAGGCGCAGTGGATATACAACTTAAAAACATTAAAAAATGGGCTGAATCAAGATATAGATCTCACAGGATTATTATAATGTCTCCTGGTTGGGGTGTCCCTCCGTTTTCTATCCTCCTTTTTTTACTGAGTGGGTTTATTGGTTTTTGGAGTAACATATATTATGTATTTACATCTACTCCATAATAACTCAATTTTTCTCTCCTTTTTATAGAATATCTAAGAAGGGTTTCGCTTTTAATCAAATATTATTTGAAAAATCTGCTAAGTTCAAAAATATCATTTATATTATATTGCATTATGAGTCTCTTATTTTGGGGTCTGTTTTTGTTGTCTTTTTGATTCAAATGTACATATATGCGGATTTACAGGACACCCTAGTGGTTCACTTATATTGTAGTCCTTACAGAATAGTTATTTTATTCCTTTTTTTATTCCTTTTTTATATCTTTTTTATATTATATATTTTTTTCTCTCCTGTGGAGGATGCCCAAAAGGGCTATTCCTCTTTTTTTATATAGACCTCGGAGTCTCTTGTGGATCCGCATATATATCGATTATCTAAGTCCTGTATCCTCTGTGGATCTCACATATATCGATATATTATATTTATGTATGAGCTCGAGCTGTCAGTGGGTGGTTTTCGCCGCCCACTGCCGTCTTGACCTCTGGGTTTCCCTGTTATATGCGTTCCACGGTTGGAACACAAGAATAAGGTAAAAGATATGCGTTCCACTGTTGGAACGCGGAAGTAAAACACACGCCCGAAAGGACGCAGAACGCATGACGTACACCTAAGATCGTCCAATGAGGGAACGTATGAAGAAACCCGGAAGCATCCGATTTCGCGGTTTTTCTCAATGGAAATCACCTGGTTCGATAGATATAAAACAGGAACGTTTTGGGACAGTACTCATATCCCTGAAGAAGTCGCTCCAGACGAAACGCGTTGGATTGAGTATTTCCACTATTTTATTTTTATATTATATTTGTATTTATTTGATATTTGTTTTATCACTTCATATGGTACGTTCAGCTGATATTACATCTGCATCTCTGATCCATTTTACCACCTGGGTCCACTTGCTAGTGGAGATCTGCTCGCTGATTGTTACCGGCATGTAAGTGCAATCAGTGCAATAAATTTTTGATAATTTTATACAGTGCTACTCTATGTATATCTCTTTTTTTTGCCCATCTTGAGGTTTGGATCTTTGGAGGAACTTTATCGTATATACCACCACAGATACCCTATAAAGGGAGATAAGCGCAGAACGACTATACCTCTTGTAAGTTCTCTACCTCCTGGATATTTTATTTTTGCCCAGTCATACTTCACCATATTATCCTATTTATGTTTTAGATCTGTTTAAAGATCCCGTTCGTTTTCAAGGTTGTATTCTCCATTTATGTGCTATCCCTCCTTTTTAGCTTATATTAGAATTACATTTCCTTTTTTGGATTAACGTTATAGTACACACTCTCTGTATTTCCTTGTTATTTTCCTCACTTGTTACTATACCGTATATCCTCATGGCATCTAATAATGTCTTTAATGAAATGCGCCAGGAACGCAACAAAAGAATTAATTTACTATTTCATCAAGATACTTCCCCCATAGATAATACCCTTTCAAAAAAATTCCAAATTTTAGAACACTTATTAGAAAAAGAGACAAAAAAATGGTGGGAAATCACTTCATTGGAACAATATTTGGCATCAAACATTATTCCAAGAGGCCTTAGAGTCCTTAAAGTACCAGCTTATGGAATGGAGGACAAACAACTAATGGAAGAATGGTTTAAGGCTAGTGATGAGTGTTCCAACAAATATATTCAAAGCCTTATAGACTTTCAAAAAAGATCCCTCAAACAAATAGAGGATGAAATACAAAAATTAGAAAATGAAATAATCATTCAAAAAGACACTAAAAATGTAGAAATTAATTATAAGATCTTAAAAGATAAAATTAAAATAATAGATGACAGAATTTCCACAACCAAGTCATCAAAATTTAAAAGGGACCAAACAGACTATAAAGAAGGTAATATTAGAAATTGGACAAGAAACAAAAGGTTCAACGAACCTTCAAACAGATATTCTTCCAATAGACAAAGGTATCCAAACACCAAATATCCACACCATACATGGAGTAATTCAAAACCATCTCGAAGAGTAGATTCAGAGGCAACACATAAATTTAATGTTTCCCCATCCTCCTCATCTTTTTTAGGAAAGGGACAAAACCAAAAAAAACTCAATTTAACTGCAACCCAAAACAGATTCCAGGTTTTCAGTTCCCCTCAAAAGAAAAGATCCCATATAGAAATGGAAGAACCAGACCACTCTCTATCGCCGACACCCACTCACCGATTCAATCGAAACCAGTAAACGGCATCTTCAATATCTCAGGGGTTGATTTAACCACCCAAGAATTGTCACTGTAAGAAAAAGGCCTTAAATTCGCCCCCACGACAGGCGTAAAACCCTTTGAATTGTTCATCGATAATCAAAAATTTCTTAAAAAACTCACTGTGAAACGCTTTTTTGAAAAGAGGAAAAATATGACCTTTTGTGATACCAACACTTCCATACAAAAGACAAATATAGACCCAACTAATATTGATTCCAGTTCAATAGATACCAGACTTGTTCATTCCACTCTTAAAAATAGATCCAATTTCTATCCTACATTTGAGAGAGGAAAGTTTTTGGAAGTTTTCAATGATTTAGTACAAGCAAATTTGGATAAAATCCAAAAGAAAGAAGAGGCAAAATGTAAATTTAAATACAATCTAACTAACAAAGAAAGACAAGCTTTAAATAAATTAAAAAAAGACTCTCAACTGGTAATAAAAGAGGCAGACAAGGGAGGGGGTACAGTTGTTATGAGTAAACAATATTACATGGAGGAAGCACATCGCATTTTGGGAGATAATATGACATATAAAATCTTAAAACATAATCCCACCAAGCCCTTTTTGGATGAACTGGAGTCTTTACTCCAGAAGGGGCTTGATAATAATATTATTTCTACAGAGGAATTTAAATATATTTTTAACCCCACATGTAAGATAGCGATCTTCTATTTTCTCCCAAAAATCCACAAAAACCTGTCCTCCCCCCCGGTCGTCCCATCATTAGTGGGATAAATTCGTTATCATGTAACCTCTCGGAGTATGTTGATTTTTTTCTAAAACCCCTTGTACCATTATGCCCTTCCTTTATCAAGGACACAAAACACATTTTACAGACTTTGGAGTCTTTTGTTTGGAAACCTTCTTACATTCTTGCCACAGTTGATGTAACTGCCCTATATTCAAATATCCCTCACCTCAAGGGTCTAGAGGTGATTAATGATATACTTGTTCAACAGAACACTCTTTGTCCCATACAAATTGATTTTTTACTGGCATGTATTCGTTTTGTATTAACAAAAAACTTTTTTTGGTTTGATTCTACGTTCTTCTTACAGCTATGTGGTGTCGCCATGGGGACGAGGTTCGCTCCCAGCTTTGCCAATCTGTATGTCTCCCATTGGGAGTCTTTATGCATACGTTTGGGTTCTCAGCTGGGAGGGAGCCTCGTCCTCTGGCGACGCTACATAGATAATGTACTTATTATTTGGGAAGGTGATGAAAACAGTTTGGAAATGTTCATTAAGAACATCAATACCAATCAATACAATCTAAAATTTACCTCAAATATACATAGAGAGACTATTGATTTTCTAGACCTGACTCTATATGTTGAAACAGGACTATTAAACACAAAAACCTTCTTTAAAAAAACTGATTGCAACACAGCCATAAAAAAAAAAACAGTCTGCACCATCCCACCTGGTTGAACAACGTCCCTAAGGGACAATTAACAAGGGTAAGGAGAAACTGTTCCAACATACAAACTTTTGACGAACAATCACAAATAATAAAAAATAGGTATTCTGAAAAGGGATACAACATAGAACAAATGGAAAAGGATATCACACATATAAAAGGAAGGGAACGCTCGGAATTTCTGGGCGACAACAAATCAAAAAACCAAAAAGATAACACCCATATAGAATTCGCATTTATCACCAAATACAATATACATGCCAAGAAAATAGAAAGAATCCTTAAAAACATTGGGCTATACTAAAAAAGGACGAAGTCCTGGGCAAGGTTAAACCTGACCGACCAACAGTCATTTACAAGAAAGCTGACAATCTGAAAAATCAATTAGCCCCTAGCCTCTTACCCATACAGATCTCTAAGTCTAATAACAACAATTTTTTACTCTCTCAAAAAACCCCAGGATTTCATAAATGTGGTACTTGCTCCACATGTACCCACCAAAAGAGAAAAACTACCTCTTTTACAGGTACATATACCAAAAGGTCATATACCATTAAGAAGTTTATCCACTGCACATCCACATATGTAATATACTTACTACAATGTGGTTGTGGAGCACAATACATAGGCAGAACCATCAGGCCAATACATACCCGACTCCGAGAACACTTTAATAACATTAGAACCAACAAAGTAGAACATAGTGTTCCGAGACATTGCAACAGCTGCACATCCTTTAACTGGTCCACTTTCATTGCCATTGGGATAGATTCCATTGAACAACATTGGAGAGGAGGCAATAAAATGCACGAGCTAGCCATAAAAGAGGCGCAGTGGATATACAACTTAAAAACATTAAAAAATGGGCTGAATCAAGATATAGATCTCACAGGATTATTATAATGTCTCCTGGTTGGGGTGCCCCTCCGTTTTCTATCCTCCTTTTTTTACTGAGTGGGTTTATTGGTTTTTGGAGTAACATATATTATGTATTTACATCTACTCCATAATAACTCAATTTTTCTCTCCTTTTTATAGAATATCTAAGAAGGGTTTCGCTTTTAATCAAATATTATTTGAAAAATCTGCTAAGTTCAAAAATATCATTTATATTATATTGCATTATGAGTCTCTTATTTTGGGGTCTGTTTTTGTTGTCTTTTTGATTCAAATGTACATATATGCGGATTTACAGGACACCCTAGTGGTTCACTTATATTGTAGTCCTTACAGAATAGTTATTTTATTCCTTTTTTTATTCCTTTTTTATATCTTTTTTATATTATATATTTTTTTTCTCTCCTGTGGAGGATGCCCAAAAGGGCTATTCCTCTTTTTTTATATAGACCTCGGAGTCTCTTGTGGATCCGCATATATATCGATTATCTAAGTCCTGTATCCTCTGTGGATCTCACATATATCGATATATTATATTTATGTATGAGCTCGAGCTGTCAGTGGGTGGTTTTCGCCGCCCACTGCCGTCTTGACCTCTGGGTTTCCCTGTTATATGCGTTCCACGGTTGGAACACAAGAATAAGGTAAAAGATATGCGTTCCACTGTTGGAACGCGGAAGTAAAACACACGCCCGAAAGGACGCAGAAGCATGACGTACACCTAAGATCGTCCAATGAGGGAACGTATGAAGAAACCCGGAAGCATCCGATTTCGCGGTTTTTCTCAATGGAAATCACCTGGTTCGATAGATATAAAACAGGAACGTTTTGGGACAGTACTCATATCCCTGAAGAAGTCGCTCCAGACGAAACGCGTTGGATTGAGTATTTCCACTATTTTATTTTTATATTATATTTGTATTTATTTGATATTTGTTTTATCACTTCATATGGTACGTTCAGCTGATATTACATCTGCATCTCTGATCCATTTTACCACCTGGGTCCACTTGCTAGTGGAGATCTGCTCGCTGATTGTTACCGGCATGTAAGTGCAATCAGTGCAATAAATTTTTGATAATTTTATACAGTACTACTCTATGTATATCTCTTTTTTTTGCCCATCTTGAGGTTTGGATCTTTGGAGGAACTTTATCGTATATACCACCACAGATACCCTATAAAGGGAGATAAGCGCAGAACGACTATACCTCTTGTAAGTTCTCTACCTCCTGGATATTTTATTTTTGCCCAGTCATACTTCACCATATTATCCTATTTATGTTTTAGATCTGTTTAAAGATCCCGTTCGTTTTCAAGGTTGTATTCTCCATTTATGTGCTATCCCTCCTTTTTAGCTTATATTACTTGTATAGTGATATCTGCTATTTTCTGCTATAACTCAGAGCACGTGTCCTGGGATAAGACAATCTTGCACTGGAGTGTCTCCATCTGTCAATCATTGTTATAAACTTGGTGCTTTGCACTTGGCAGCCAGACAGAGCTCACGGGAAACAATCTTCCTATGTCTCCTTTGTATTGTTTGCCTTCGTTGTTCCCGGACTAAACTGGATTGTGATGTCATTCGCTGACTTTTTAAATATAAATAAAACAGAAACGAGAATCAGATGAAACACGATTAACAAACACTATAGGAAATATCACTGTTTTATTCAATGTGTTCCTTTGTAAGGAAGATGGTTTGACAAAATGTTACTCCCTACAAATACGAAAATAGATTATATCAACAGATAACAAGCGGAGAATTGTACTCTGCATATTCTGAATCCTTTTTTTGTATTTATTTGTTCATCAGAATGGATTCATGCAGAGTAAAACCCAACTTGAATACTTTAACCCCTTAAGGACCAAACTTCTGGAATAAAAGGGAATCATGACGTGTCACACATGTCATGTGTCCTTAAGGGGTTAAGTGCATTCTCAGCAATATCTTTCACTGAATGACTATTCTACATATCTATAATTCTGTCTTATAATGTTTTTTTTTGTACAATACTGCCTTTCCTCCCACCCTCAAACCCTAAATCAGGGGTAGGTAACTTTTTAGTAGCACTGTGCCAAACAAGATCTTGAAGTCCCCTGGTGAGATGCGTATATTTCTGTATGTTTTCTGTGTATTTTTTTTTCTATTTTTATTGTATTATATATAAAGTTATAAACATAGGGAAAAGCATAGTATGCTACATTTTAAGGGGATTCAAAAAGAGCTTCAGACATTTCCTGCTTGTGTACATCAAACAACAACATCACAATATTCCTGTCTAACTGAACTGTATCTAATGGTATATGCACGGTGTTAAATTAAGCTATGTAGGAAAGCTAACTAAAACTGCTTTATATAGGACGGTATGAGATTCCCAAGTGAGTACATTAATGCAAACTTCGAGCTGCGTATAGAGTAATATAGAGGTTGGGTAAGTTAAAGCGATCTATCAGAAATTAGCATAAAGTAACATAAAGAAATTAAATTAAATTAAGGAGCAAGCAGGGAGAAATAAGCCTTCTCTAGTACAAAAGATAAGGCAACAAGTGGAACAATAGGTGCTTGCATACCACCGCTTTCAGCAGGTCTCAGGTGCTTGTGGGTGGCAGTGCCTCAGTCGCATGCCGCTGCATGGAGTATAATTGCTGGATTTTATTGACGTCCCATGAGGGAGCAGAAGACTTGTGAGAGTATTTGCCACAGGTCTTGGGATGTTTTCTGGCAAAGGCAAATCCAGCGCCCTGAGGAGTCAATCCACTTCTGAGACTTGTGTGAGGTACTTCTTTTCGTGTAGCACATGTGATTTTTGGCCCAGGCCCCTTGTTTCTCAGGATCTTAGTCACTGGTTGCAAGGATTGTTTCCAAAGCATAGTAGACCTGGAAAGGTTTTTAAAGTATGAAAACTCTGAGCCTTCAAAATGTAATGGAGGTGAATTGTGGAAGGTAGCCTGTGTGAGATTTATGCTCCAAAGTGACTGGAAACTTAGCAACAATTCCCTTAAGACTCTGACCGGGGCTTTAGGTGACTGAGGGACCTAATAATGGTAGTCCAAGTTGCATGGCTGTGTCCTTCGAGGGTAGGAGCATGGTGCCTAACAACCTACATAGGTAGTGAGGTACCTCAGTTTCTGTGATGTATTCAGAGACACTGCAGACCCTCAGATTTTACTGGCACCTAGAGTCCTCCAGCACAGCTATCATGCCCTCCATGGCCAGGGTGGACTGCTTCAATTTTTCTATTTCAGCTTTCAAATTTTCCTGCTGGTCTCTAATGATGTCGCCATTGTCCTCCAGTGCCTGCAGTCCGGTTGTCATAGCTCCCTAGTCTTCTCGAATTAACACAATGTCCGCAGTAAAGAAGGCCTTTAGCTCACTCATTGGCTAGCTCTGCTGCTGTATGTTGCAATATGCTGTTTGTGCTATTTATGGGTGCTGCCGTTGCTTTGTAGCATTGTATTTGTGTATATGTGGGCTATAATACTGTAGGTTCATGAGTAATTTGTGGTATTGCTTATGATATTTATGAATCTGGGCTGTGTATAGGACTGTTTGTGGAATAGTATGTGTCGATGATATGTCACATAATTTGGTAGTGTGTGGTTGTGTGGTGCTGCTTGTGGCATTGCATGTGAGAGGCTGCTGGGGTTGTGTGCGTATATGTGTATTTGTCAGTGGTTTTGTGTTTGTGGGGACTGTGTGTGTGTTTGTGTGTGGGCTGTTTGTATCATTTGTATCTAGCAGTAGGGGTGGTTAAATTGGGGTCCAGTGGGAGCTGGGCTGGCTAGTTATAGGTCAATGGCAGGAGCTATGATAGCTGCTGTGGGCTGCTCTACTCCAGTGTGGATTCCCATTTACAAAGGATGGGAGGAAGTCATCTGAGATCACTTCCTCTAAGTGCTGCTGTGTTTAAATTGAGGATTGTCTCTCACCACCTGTAATCACAGCTTGGTATGCACTAGCAGATATCTAAAGTCCCATTTGGACTCCTGATAGATCAGTTTGGCTCTGTCAGTCTTGAGTGCCATGCAAAGACACCTCAAGTGCCATGGTTGCTGACCCCTTCCCTAAATCTTATATTTGTTAAAAATTACTTTTGTTTTTCCTACTTAGATTTGAGTCTTTAGTTTTTTTTTATGACCATAGAATGAAAGAATGTTATATATAAATAGTAATTCTGTGGCAGAACTTTCAAACCCAGCCTAAAAGAATGGCTGTCAGACAGGTGAAATATTGCAAGCCGAAGCAGTATTACCAAGCTGCCACATAAATCAACAAGAAGTTATAGCACAAAACAATCTCTCTTCATAAGATCACACACATATACATCACACTAAACCATGCACCAATACACCCCTAAATGAAACGTAAAAGGGAACAAACTCATTTGTTTAGGAGTGTGTCTCACCTGCAAATCACTCAGGGACTATGATATATGATCTTTAGGTAACTCGTTTTATAGATTTGTATTAGCGTTTAGTTATTAAGATTCATTAATAGTACATACTATATTGGATGTAATGAACTCTTAATGAAGCCATTGGTGCCAACAGTCCTGAATTTGTCTGGGGTACAGTCCCAACAAAATTAGGTTGTAGTGGGGCACCTGTCCAGCATTTTAAATTCTGCCAGAAAACTTCAAAACGTAAAAAGGAACAGTGACCTAAGACCATGCACAGAGCCCTTCAGAAACACATGGTGCAGGGTCTGATTGAGAGGGCTGGCTGTCAGTCAGACTTGCCACCTTTTTAAGCACAGGCCTTCCACTTTGACTGTAAGACCCATCCCCTGCTCAATGCTCCATACAACCTGCTCTTTTCCCTGCTTGCCTCTGTCTTTGAACATGGTCTGGGAGGATTGGCAGGTATGATGTTTGGTGTTATTATATTTGCATAAAAGTTAGGTTAGTTTAGTGGCCTCATAATATACTGAGATTCCCATGGCTACTTTGTTCCTTGCTATTAACACAGCCAACTCTTTACTGCTCTTCAGTTCAGGTGTTTTCAAGGTGGGGCAGGTAACCACTGGTATGGACATTTTTATCGATGGCCAAATAGCTTTTCAATTCAAGGAATTGAAACTCGTATGTGGTGGGTCATTTTGCTCCAGAGAACCAGTAAGCCTTTACAATACAATACAGAAACTAATGAACCTTGCAGGAACTCCATTAACATGTAAAGCATGCTTAGGTTTGGTATATCATAATTAGCTAGACAGAAACCCAGACACTCACAAAGCTGGAGGCACTGACAACTAATACAGAGGTATACAAAAGCTCCTTTGCAAAATAGTGAAGTATTGCAGTTTCTTTTAATACCATTCATATCGGACTTTAGAATGTTCCTCCCTTTATTAAGTCTAAAGCATTTTTGACCGTAGTGAAGCAATCATGCTAAGATAGCTGTAATGCAGAGGTTAAAGCAGTAAAATTATTTTTATATATTCCAGGGTGTCATAAATCTACATAGGGATAAGATAATTGGGAAAATAATACAAGAGTTAAATGAAGAGATAGCCAATAGTGTTAAGAGTTAAATGAAGAGATAGCCAAATGTCGCGAACATACAATTTTCCGTATATTTTTGTGTTCAAAGTCATCATCACAGCAACCTTAAGTGTTTGGAATAAAAATCAAACCCTTTCAATACACACTTCACTTGCAGTCAGCCTTAGTGGTGTATAGTGATGTTGCGAACATGAAATTTTCCGTTCGCGAACGGCGAATGCGAACTTCCGCAAATGTTTGCGAACGGGTGAACCCGGCGAACCGCCATAGACTTCAATAGGTAGGCGAATTTTAAAACCCATAGGGACTCTTTCTGGCCACAATAGTGATGGAAAAGTTGTTTCAAGGGGACTAACACCTGGACTGTGGCATGCCGGAGGGGGATCCATGGCAAAACTCCCATGGAAAATTACATAGTTGATGCAGAGTCTGGTTTTAATCCATAAAGGGCATAAATCACCTAACATTCCTAAATTGTTTGGAATAACGTGCTTTAAAACATCAGGTATGATGTTGTATCGATCAGGTAGTGTAAGGGATACGCCCGCTTCACAGTGACAGACCAAACTCCCCGTTTAACGCACCGCAAACAATGCAAACTGTTGTCAGAGGCAGACACACCAAAGAAATGCCACACTGCTGAGATCTGCAATGACGGCATTCTGGTGGTGGCAACAGCATGCGTTGATTGGCGTGCCGTCTGGCTGACACCCGGGTGCCGATGCATGCTGTCTGACTTTGCCACTAGCTCCTTGCGATGACCTCCCCCTGCTTCCAACTCGTCTCCTCCTCCTCTCTGTCTCCCCATCTGAACTTTCCCCCTGTTCTTCTTCTCTTCTAGCGGGCACCCACGTGACATCCACGGATGCATCGTCATCATCAACCGCTTCACTTGTATCTGACAACTCAGCAAAGGAAGCAGCAGCGGGTACAACATCATCATCATCATCACACCGTACGTCCATGTGTGTAATGCTGCCTGACTGAGACATATCCCTGTTATCTACATCCTCTGGCAATAATGGTTGTGCATCACTCATTTCTTCCAACTGATGTGTAAATAACTCCTCTGACAGATCAAGTGAAGCGGCTGTGGTGCTAGTGTTGGTGGTGGCGGCAGGCGGGCGAGTGGTAACTTGAGAGGTGCCCGAAGCTAAGCTGGAGGAGGATGGTGCGTCAAGGTTCTGAGCGGAAGCTGTAGAAGATTGGGTGTCCTGTGTTAGCCAGTCAACAATGTCCTCAGAACTTTTCAAGTTCAGGGTATGTGGCCTCTGAACACTGGGCATTATTCTAGGGCCAAAGGGAATCACAGCACCACGACCACGACGGCCCCTGCGGGGGGGCCTGCCTCTGCCTGTCATTTTTTTTTGGATTAGTGGTACTATACGTTCAAGCTACTGTGACAACAGATATGAATGGCACTGTGCACTGGCAGAAGTTGGCAGAGTAGACGCTGTAGGCCTGACACACACGCTTGCAGACAACTAACTGCTATTCAATCTATTACAGTCAAAAAAATTTTTTAAATGTACAGTACTGTTACACCAGCTATGAGTTGCACTGGTGTGACACTGTGCCCTGGCAGGCCCTGAAACGCACACGTGTGAAGGAAACTGACTGCTATTATATTCCATTAAAAAAAGTTTTTTTTTTTTTTAAAAATGCAAGCTATTGTGACACCAGATATGAGTGGTGGCACTGGGCAAGTGGGCACAGTATACACTGTGAACCTGACACACACGCTGGCAGGCAGGCAACTGCAATTAGATTACACAGAAAAAAAAAGCAGACTGATGTTCTAGCCCTAAAAAGGGCTTTTTTGGGGTGCTGTCCTTACAGCAGAGATCAGATGAGTCGTTCAGGACTGTAGTGGACACTGAATACACTAGCCTAGCTATCGATTTCCCTATTAAATCAGCATCTGTTGCTCCTACCTGACTGACACGACATGCTTAATAGCGGTCAGCAACTCGACAGAGTCTTACTTACCTCCTCCGATGCGGCCGATCTCCTGATCCTGGGATGCCCAGGAGCAGCTACTTCCCGGCAGGAGCTCCGTTACCCCCCCCCCCTTGGACCAGTGGGGGTTATCCCGGTCCACCCCTGAGAGGCTGTCTGGAGCTAATGGACGCACAGAGCACAGCCGCCCAGGCTGACATACTCATCTGCGACTCTCCCAATATGGCGGCAGCCGCGTGCTCTCCTGGTACCAGCAAAGCATGGCAGGATATTGAGTCTAAGCTGGTCAGACTCTTTAATCAATTTTGGATGCAAATAACAAGCAGCAAGCCCCAACAAGCTCCACCACAGCTAAGCGAAGCAGTCCCCATTAAAATCCACCAACGCAAAAGGCGTCGAAGACGGTACCGGAGGCACAAACAGAAATGCAGAGCCTGCCCCACGTCAAGCACTCGCCTTAAGCCACCACAATCCTGCACCGGACGTGAAGCACCACCGGGACAGATCCGACCAACCGACAAAACAAGCTTCCACCACCTCAAGCCGCGAACCCGGCACTCAGCCAGAGACTTGCCTTTGTTGTTCCAGGTATCAGGGACTCCCAGGGTCTGCACCTGGCGCTCAAAAGGGATCGGATGTGCACAAGCAGTAAACAGCAGCCTGCCAAGCATGTCCCACTATAGCCGATCCTCCACACCATGCCTTTGATCACATGAACTGCTCTCTGCACATTAACTAATCGTAAAGTAGGAAGCATTTAAACGTGTCATTATTTCACCTCCTAAAGAGTTTATTGTCGTAGTGCCTTACATGCCTTTACCTTAACCGTTCATGTATTATGTTATTCACTTGTCTCATCTCATGGGGCAACTCACACTTGATTTATAACTAGTGGTGGAGCTGCTGATATAAATACACAGTTGATAACGTGCAAGCTACACCCTAAACATGACAGCCATCTTTCACAACAATGTACTGCTATATACTCATACCCTCAGCTTCCGAATGAATCTAAAATAGATGCTGTCCAGGAGGTGGGGGAGTCTGGGAGGGAGGGTCTGCTGCTGATTGGCTGGAATGTGTCTGCTGACTGTGAGGTACAGGGTCAAAGTTTACTCAATGATGATGAATAGGGGCGAACCGAACATCGCATATGTTCGCCATCCATGGCGAACGCGAACAAGCTATGTTCGCCAGGAATTATTCGCTGGCGAACCGTTCGGGACATCTCTAGTAGCCAATTAAGGAGGGGAATAGAGGTTACTGACATAAGCTAAAACACAAGATTGCGTGTTGTATATATTCCTATTCATTGACATGATGGTTGCAGTGTAAAAAGTATAAACCAGCTCAATGAGAAGGAAAGGATTACTCATTTAAAACGTCTGTAGTGTGCCAAGAAGTCCCAATTCCCATTTAGTCCATTATCATTCTTGGCTCAAATCTTCTCATTGTATATTTGAAGTTCCCTTTGAGTATTGTGATTGAATATTTATAAGTAAATATATCCAGGAAAAGTCACACACTTCTGCAAAGATACCACTTTCTTAAACTGGACTTTCATGCCAGATCTGAGACAGTTGGGTGATATGCAATGACAGTTACTAGGTGAGAGTTTTGAAACCCATATTTTTTTTTTTTTTTTTTTTTTTAAACTGGGTCTGGACCTAGCTAGCCTTCATAAAAAGTAAGTCATTTTATTTAACATGTGAAATACTGAAGCTACAGTCTTGCTTTTTATAAAGTTGTATCAGAACTGTGTTTTTTAATGCATGCTATGCTTGAAGACCTGCTCTAGACATAACCAGGGCAGGCAATAAATTTCCATCTGGTTTGAGCAATTCTTCAGGGGTTTTACTGCAAGTCAGGACTTAGTCAGGGAAGTGAATAATACATGTTTTAATAAAGTAATGCATTTCTATCGGGGTGCTTTTTATTGTACATTGCTTAAATTAATGACTTGCTAACAGTGGCAGGAAAGGGCTTTGATTTGTAAAACTGCTCATATTTTCACAATTTATTTTATTTTTTCATATCACTTGGGGTGAAAATCTAGCCCCAATACAGCTAAGAAGATTATTCTGTCATTACACTTTACGTGCTATAATAGTTCCAATCCCATTGCAAACCGTGAGCATGTTTAGTAAAAGAAATGTATAAAATAAAGATATTTACTTAGATGTCTTTCCTTTATATTCTTGGCAATCTTGGAAAACAATTCGTCAATTCTTGAAAACGTTAATTATTTTTCTACTTATCAGACTTATAAGGGAGGTATATTCCAAGAAATAACAAGGTTATTATCTGAACAGGGAACTTTGTTGAATTGACCAGAGAGCTCTAAGCTCAGATAGCTAAAGTGGGAGTTTGTAACTTGGATGATTTTTGCAGTTTAGGTTTTATGGCTTAAAACTTGTAATTCTTTTTTCATTCTCCATAATTCAAAGTACTGTGATTACTAATGCCATTCATCAATCACTGTGAACAAATATGTGGTTTGCTCTAATCATTCTTAGTGTTTATTACTTTGACTAATTTACCAAATTGCAGTTGTAATGAGTGACATCTTAACCCCATCATTCACATTGGAGAGAAACACCTCCTGTGAAGAAGGAATGCAAATGTTTCCAGAAAAAAAAAGACCCTTCCTGCATTGCATAAAAATGAAATATGCGTGAACATTCCAACTAAAGGTTTGTGAGTCTTTCAAGGAATTATTACCCAATGAAAACATGATCGTTTCTATTCAATATTGACTACATTGTTATATAATAGCAATTAATGAATATAAACTTTAACTGAAAACATGCTACATTCAATTTAGTGTATAACCAATCAATAAATCAGCAAATTCTTAAATTTCAACTTTAAATGAACACTATAGGTACCCAGACCACTTCATCTCAAACATGTAGTTTGGGTGCATATCTTAACCCTGCATGTGATAACGGCAATGTTTGCATTGTAGGGTTTAAATGCCTCTAGTAACTGTCACTCAGACATCAGACACAAGAGGTGCTTCAGAGTAAAACTCTGATATTTCAATCAAATGGTCTCATAGGGTCTAAAGATCTACCTAAACATCTACCAGGGCACTATAGCATTAGTTATACACATTTCGAGTCCTAAAAGCTATAGTGTTCGTTTGAAATGCAGCTGATATGACACACATGACCCTATGTTATTTCAGCAGACCAAATTGCTAGCAAATGTAGGTGTTAAATGTTTTTCAGTATTTCATTATGTTTCACCTTCCCAGAAATTACAAATATAAATGTTTCTTCTGCGTTATAAGAATTGTGGGATGATCACTTATGATCGGTGTTGTTGCGTACAAATGTATGTAGGGCGAAAATTAAATTAATATATGTGTTTGTAACTGTGGCAAAAATAACCTGGGTTTTGGAGAGGACTAATGGCCAGCCTTTTGCCCAAAGACTATGGCCCCTGCAAACAGACATGCTGAAAAGTCTATTTGGGCTTATTGGATTTTAAAACACTTTGTCTGCCCCTTTAAATCCATGGGAAAATGTGCCTCTTCACCTCCCCCTTTTTCATGTCCTATTGTTCTCCACCAGGGTGTTGTCCCAGGGAAATGGCCAGACCAGTTGAAACTGGCTGCTCTGTCCCTCCTCAGTCTCTCATCAGCCCTTGCTATTGTTTAACCCCATGGAGATCCAACTGTATTCGTGAGATCTGAGAGCTTCTCGGACATTTTGTTAGACATATAGGTTAAACATTGTATTATATGAGTTATGTATTTTTATGTGGTTTTTGTAACAGTTTTTGACTTAGAGATATTTCCTGTACGCCAATTATCTCCAGGATAGAGGAGAAGATAGACCGGCTGAACAGCCTAAATCTGTGGAACTATTTTGGGCATGAAAACCATGCTTGTGGTCGGTCAAATGTGACTTCCACAAAACCTTTGAACTCCTGCTCTGATCTGGGATATGATTTTTGGATATGTTGTTCACCCAGATCAGGGCTATCCAGGGATGTATAATTGTGGGGATATGTGGTGTTTTGGGGTGTTTTCTGTGTTTTGTGAAAAATTTGTGTTTTCTGCCTGTGGGTAATTGAGTTAGTCCATTGTGTTTGTTAATTGTATCACAGGCTGAGGGGAGGGTTTGTGTACATAATCTGGGAGTGTCTAACTATACAAGTCTATCCTGATTGGCTTTGTAACTTTGTATCCTGTGTTCCACAAGGTCCACGTGGGTGGTAACCTTATGGGAAAACCTGTATAAAAGAGACAATAAATCCTCAGACTGCTGAGTTCCTGTTTTACCCTCAACATAGAGCCTCGTCTCATGTGTGGGGGAAAAGACTGCATCTACACTGGGGATTACTATACGCTGTATACTCCCCTGGCTATAATCACTAAGCTCTTTTAAGAGCTTGTTCCTGCTTCGCTCTCTGAAGGAAGAGAGGGTCACCCACTGGAGCCTGGAGCCTTGTCATAGGTCCAGGGTGGGTAGGAGACAGCGAGACCCCAACCAAGCTGCGGTGGTTTGTGGGGTCTGCAGTGCTTATGGTGTCTGGTGCGGTGCTGATGGTCCCTGTTAAGCACTAGGAGCATCGATTAACGGAGGGTCCGTCACAATAATCTATACATTTTCTGTCTGTTTTACCAGCACATTAAACAGCTACCAGCAGATGAACTTGGCTTCTTCACGATCTGTGAATTAAAGGTTCATTTTCGTTCTTCAATCTCCAGTGAACCTACTTTGAAGCAATCGGGTTCAATTGTAGTTCTTGTACAATAACAGCAGAGGAAAATGAACAGATCAATGAACCTCAATAAATGGTGTGTAACAAGTTGCAAAGTAATATAAAAGTCTATTTTCTGTTGAGGATAAAAGTGATTCAACCTCAGCCACTTGTTGTAATGAATGCATATGGTACTAACATACTAACACAAATGATATGGACACGACTATGCCTGCGTGGTAAGGTATTTGACAATGACGATGTCCCTTAACCCTATGTACTCTGTAATTATACCTCTAGCAGTGTCATTAAAAACAGCTTAACCAATCAATTACTGGTTAAATTATTAACACTATATTATGCATAGTGTACTGAAAAAGAACCAATAACAGGAAACATCGAATTCTCCAGTTTAAGGAATTATCATCATAAATGGAGCATATCTTTAGATTTTTGGGCTGTGTTAGTAAGTTGTCTCCACTATTATATCTTTTTCTATTTTTACTTTAGAGTTCAAAAGTTTGTTATTGTGTTTTTTACTAGGATAATCACATTGTTCTATGTATTAAATCATGGTTGTTATATTGCAGTGGCGTTTACAATTTATTTAGACTTTTAAAGGGGTGCCAAGAATTAACACTTTGTTGTGATTTAGTGCAATGTTAGATATTTGGCACTATTTACACTGTTTGCATTTTAGATATTGTTTAACTCTGACACTCACATGGTTAACAGTTGCAAGGTTCTGCAGTTGGACAAGGCATGCATTTAGAAAAATGTCATGTGGGTGTGAGCCTAATTTGAATACCTACAATGCATTGCAAAGAATGTTGTCCTTTTTAAACTAGTCGGACAAATAATAACAGCTTTTAACAGATACTACCACCAGGACTCCCTCTCATTTATGTTTACGCTGAACGAGAGTGAGGGATGGAAGGAGATGGATGCGGCCATGATGTGCATTCTTAGAGCGTTTAAATGGGTGGGAATGCCAGCCAAGCTAAGGATGCATTCTCCCCCCCCAGACCTGGGGCTGTGGGTCTGTACATTATCCCGGGTAATTGCGTCCTGTCATCTGCATCTGTTGTGAATGGGGTCAAAATGTACTTAGCGCGGAAGAGAAGGAAAATGTAGATGCCGTGACCCGGATTCGAACCGGGGTTGCTGCGGCCACAACGCAGAGTACTAACCACTATACGATCATGGCACAACGGCCGAGCCAGGTAGGAATCGAACCTACAATCTTCTGATCCGTAGTCAGACGCGTTATCCATTGCGCCACTGGCCCATGCTTGGAGACAACAGCCCCAACCTCAGTCAATAGGATCTGCCTCAACAGAAAAAGATGTCCATTATAAAACTAAATTGAGATACAAAATAAGTTTTTTGCAAAGTTGTTTATTTATTTTATCTTATCATTAAAAGTTAAACCTTGCCTTAAAACTTCCTTAACTACTTATATGGCACCAACAAATTCCGCAGAGCTGAAATTGAACTAATTCAACTTAGATGTACTTTATTAAACAAACAAAAATAAGCAATTGCACAATAACTGCTAAAAGAGCTCACAAAACAATCGCTGAGATGCGTTTCACAATTTAACTGAGGAAGCTTTTTTTTAAGGAGGAAATGTGTTTCAGAGATTGTTCCAAGTTGGATTCTTGAGTCATATTATATACCAAAATTTGGAAGCACTATGCGGGTAGGGTTGTCTCTAGGCAGGCAGACACCAGGGGCATTTCTGTGAGTTGAATTTCAAGACTCCTGTACACAAGTGTAATTCTCTATGGTATAATTTTATTAAGGTTTTACACTGTACACATTTTTCCTGTTTTATTGTATGTATATATTATATGTGCATATATGATCTGCCGGAAGTCTGTGTCTAGGTAAAAGGTGGATCTGATACCTATAAATAAGAAGAGGAGAGGGAGTCACCTATTTAAGAGTCCAATGCTTTTATTCCAGAGCCAGATTGTGGGCTCTGGTTCATGTGAGTTGCCAATGCCTCTAGATGCTTTACAGCTTTATTAGATTTTTGGGCTGTGTTAGTAAGTTGTCTCCACTATTATATCTTTTTCTATTTTTACTTTAGAGTTCAAAAGTTTGTTATTGTGTTTTTTACTAGGATAATCACATTGTTCTGTGTATTAAATCATGGTTGTTATATTGCAGTGGCGTTTACAATTTATTTAGACTTTTAAAGGGGTGCCAAGAATTAACACTTTGTTGTGATTTAGTGCAATGTTAGATATTTGGCACTATTTACACTGTTTGCATTGTAGATATTGTTTAACTCTGACACTCACATGGTTAACAGTTGCAGGGTTCTGCAGTTGGACAAGGCATGCATTTAGAAAAATGTCATGTGGGTGTGAGCCTAATTTGAATACCTACAATGCATTGCAAAGAATGTTGTCCTTTTTAAACTAGTCGGACAAATAATAACAGCTTTTAACAGATACTACCACCAGGACTCCCTCTCATTTATGTTTACGCTGAACGAGAGTGAGGGATGGAAGAAGATGGATGCGGCCATGATGTGCATTCTTAGAGCGTTTAAATGGGTGGAAATGCCAGCCAAGCTAAGGATGCATTCTCCCCCCCAGACCTGGGGCTGTGGGTCTGTACATTATCCCAGGTAATTGCGTCCTGTCATCTGCATCTGTTGTGAATGGGGTCAAAATTTACTTAGCGTCCTGTCATCTGCATCTGTTGTGAATGGGGTCAAAATGTACTTAGCGCGGAAGAGAAGGAAAATGTAGATGCCGTGACCCGGATTCGAACCGGGGTTGCTGCGGCCACAACGCAGAGTACTAACCACTATACGATCACAGCACAACGGCCGAGCCAGGTAGGAGTCGAACCTACAATCTTCTGATCCGTAGTCAGACGCGTTATCCATTGCGCCACTGGCCCATGCTTGGAGACAGCAGCCCCAACCTCAGTCAATAGGATCTGCCTCAACAGAAAAAGATGTCCATTATAAAACTAAATTGAGATACAAAATAAGTTTTTTGCAAAGTTGTTTATTTATTTTATCTTATCATTAAAAGTTAAACCTTGCCTTAAAACTTCCTTAACTACTTATATGGCACCAACAAATTCCGCAGAGCTGGAATTGAACGAATTCAACTTAGATGTACTTTATTAAACAAACAAAAATAAGCAATTGCACAATAACTGCTAAAAGAGCTCACAAAACAATCTCTGAGATGCGTTTCACAATTTAACTGAGGAAGCTTTTTTTTAAGGAGGAAATGTGTTTCAGAGATTGTTCCAAGTTGGATTCTTGAGTCATATTATATACCAAAATTTGGAAGCACTATGCGGGTAGGGTTGTCTCTAGGCAGGCAGACACCAGAGGCATTTCTGTGAGCTGAATTTCAAGACTCCTGTACACAAGTGTAATTCTCTATGGTATAATTTTATTAAGGTTTTACACTGTACACATTTTTCCTGTTTTATTGTATGTATATATTATATGTACATATATGATCTGCCGGAAGTCTGTGTCTAGGGAAAAGGTGGATCTGATACCTATAAATAAGAAGAGGAGAGGGAGTCACCTATTTAAGAGTCCAATGCTTTTATTCCAGAGCCAGATTGTGGGCTCTGGTTCATGTGAGTTGCCAATGCCTCTAGATGCTTTACAGCTTTATTAGATTTTGGGGCTGTGTTAGTAAGTTGTCTCCACTATTATATCTTTTTCTATTTTTACTTTAGAGTTCAAAAGTTTGTTATTGTGTTTTTTACTAGGATAATCACATTGTTCTATGTATCAAATCATGGTTGTTATATTGCAGTGGCGTTTACAATTTATTTAGACTTTTAAAGGGGTACCAAGAATTAACACTTTGTTGTGATTTAGTGCAATGTTAGATATTTGGCACTATTTACACTGTTTGCATTTTAGATATTGTTTAACTCTGACACTCACATGGTTAACAGTTGCAGGGTTCTGCAGTTGGACAAGGCATGCATTTAGAAAAATGTCATGTGGGTGTGAGCCTAATTTGAATACCTACAATGCATTGCAAAGAATGTTGTCCTTTTTAAACTAGTCGGACAAATAATAACAGCTTTTAACAGATACTACCAAAATGGACTCCCTCTCATTTATGTTTACGCTGAACGAGAGTGAGGGATGGAAGGAGATGGATGCGGCCATGATGTGCATTCTTAGAGCGTTTAAATGGGTGGAAATGCCATCCAAGCTAAGGATGCATTCTCCCCCCCCCAGACCTGGGGCTGTGGGTCTGTACATTATCCCGGGTAATTGCGTCCTGTCATCTGCATCTGTTGTGAATGGGGTCAAAATGTACTTAGCTTCCTGTCATCTGCATCTGTTGTGAATGGGGTCAAAATGTACTTAGCGCGGAAGAGAAGGAAAATGGAGATGCCGTGACCCGGATTCGAACCGGGGTTGCTGCGGCCACAACGCAGAGTACTAACCACTATACGATCACGGCACAACGGCCGAGCCAGGTAGGAGTCGAACCTACAATCTTCTGATCCGTAGTCAGACGCGTTATCCATTGCGCCACTGGCCCATGCTTGGAGACAGCAGCCCCAACCTCAGTCAAAAGGATCTGCCTCAACAGAAAAAGATGTCCATTATAAAACTAAATTGAGATACAAAATAAGTTTTTTGCAAAGTTGTTTATTTATTTTATCTTATCATTAAAAGTTAAACCTTGCCTTAAAACTTCCTTAACTACTTATATGGCACCAACAAATTCCGCAGAGCTGGAATTGAACTAATTCAACTTAGATGTACTTTATTAAACAAACAAAAATAAGCAATTGCACAATAACTGCTAAAAGAGCTCACAAAACAATCTCTGAGATGCGTTTCACAATTTAACTGAGGAAGCTTTTTTTTAAGGAGGAAATGTGTTTCAGAGATTGTTCCAAGTTGGATTCTTGAGTCATATTATATACCAAAATTTGGAAGCACTATGCGGGTAGGGTTGTCTCTAGGCAGGCAGACACCAGAGGCATTTCTGTGAGCTGAATTTCAAGACTCCTGTACACAAGTGTAATTCTCTATGGTATAATTTTATTAAGGTTTTACACTGTACACATTTTTCCTGTTTTATTGTATGTATATATTATATGTACATATATGATCTGCCGGAAGTCTGTGTCTAGGGAAAAGGTGGATCTGATACCTATAAATAAGAAGAGGAGAGGGAGTCACCTATTTAAGAGTCCAATGCTTTTATTCCAGAGCCAGATTGTGGGCTCTGGTTCATGTGAGTTGCCAATGCCTCTAGATGCTTTACAGCTTTATTAGATTTTTGGGCTGTGTTAGTAAGTTGTCTCCACTATTATATCTTTTTCTATTTTTACTTTAGAGTTCAAAAGTTTGTTATTGTGTTTTTTACTAGGATAATCACATTGTTCTATGTATTAAATCATGGTTGTTATATTGCAGTGGCGTTTACAATTTATTTAGACTTTTAAAGGGGTGCCAAGAATTAACACTTTGTTGTGATTTAGTGCAATGTTAGATATTTGGCACTATTTACACTGTTTGCATTTTAGATATTGTTTAACTCTGACACTCACATGGTTAACAGTTGCAGGGTTCTGCAGTTGGACAAGGCATGCATTTAGAAAAATGTCATGTGGGTGTGAGCCTAATTTGAATACCTACAATGCATTGCAAAGAATGTTGTCCTTTTTAAACTAGTCGGACAAATAATAACAGCTTTTAACAGATACTACCACCAGGACTCCCTCTCATTTATGTTTACGCTGAACGAGAGTGAGGGATGGAAGGAGATGGATGCGGCCATGATGTGCATTCTTAGAGCGTTTAAATGGGTGGGAATGCCAGCCAAGCTAAGGATGCATTCTCCCCCCCAGACCTGGGGCCGTGGGTCTGTACATTATCCCGGGTAATTGTGTCCTGTCATCTGCATCTGTTGTGAATGGGGTCAAAATGTACTTAGCGTCCTGTAATCTGCATCTGTTGTGAATGGGGTCAAAATGTACTTAGCGCGGAAGAGAAGGAAAATGGAGATGCCGTGACCCGGATTCGAACCGGGGTTGCTGCGGCCACAACGCAGAGTACTAACCACTATACGATCACGGCACAACGGCCGAGCCAGGTAGGAGTCGAACCTACAATCTTCTGATCCGTAGTCAGACGCGTTATCCATTGCGCCACTGGCCCATGCTTGGAGACAGCAGCCCCAACCTCAGTCAATAGGATCTGCCTCAACAGAAAAAGATGTCCATTATAAAACTAAATTGAAATACAAAATAAGTTTTTTGCAAAGTTGTTTATTTATTTTATCTTATCATTAAAAGTTAAACCTTGCCTTAAAACTTCCTTAACTACTTATATGGCACCAACAAATTCCGCAGAGCTGGAATTGAACTAATTCAACTTAGATGTACTTTATTAAACAAACAAAAATAAGCAATTGCACAATAACTGCTAAAAGAGCTCACAAAACAATCTCTGAGATGCGTTTCACAATTTAACTGAGGAAGCTTTTTTTTAAGGAGGAAATGTGTTTCAGAGATTGTTCCAAGTTGGATTCTTGAGTCATATTATATACCAAAATTTGGAAGCACTATGCGGGTTGGGTTGTCTCTAGGCAGGCAGACACCAGAGGCATTTCTGTGAGCTGAATTTCAAGACTCCTGTACACAAGTGTAATTCTCTATGGTATAATTTTATTAAGGTTTTACACTGTACACATTTTTCCTGTTTTATTGTATGTATATATTATATGTACATATATGATCTGCCGGAAGTCTGTGTCTAGGGAAAAGGTGGATCTGATACCTATAAATAAGAAGAGGAGAGGGAGTCACCTATTTAAGAGTCCAATGCTTTTATTCCAGAGCCAGATTGTGGGCTCTGGTTCATGTGAGTTGCCAATGCCTCTAGATGCTTTACAGCTTTATTAGATTTTTGGGCTGTGTTCGTAAGTTGTCTCCACTATTATATCTTTTTCTATTTTTACTTTAGAGTTCAAAAGTTTGTTATTGTGTTTTTTACTAGGATAATCACATTGTTCTATGTATTAAATCATGGTTGTTATATTGCAGTGGCGTTTACAATTTATTTAGACTTTTAAAGGGGTGCCAAGAATTAACACTTTGTTGTGATTTAGTGCAATGTTAGATATTTGGCACTATTTACACTGTTTGCATTTTAGATATTGTTTAACTCTGACACTCACATGGTTAACAGTTGCAGGGTTCTGCAGTTGGACAAGGCATGCATTTAGAAAAATGTCATGTGGGTGTGAGCCTAATTTGAATACCTACAATGCATTGCAAAGAATGTTGTCCTTTTTAAACTAGTCGGACAAATAATAACAGCTTTTAACAGATACTACCAAAATGGACTCCCTCTCATTTATGTTTACGCTGAACGAGAGTGAGGGATGGAAGGAGATGGATGCGGCCATGATGTGCATTCTTAGAGCGTTTAAATGGGTGGAAATGCCAGCCAAGCTAAGGATGCATTCTCCCCCCCCAGACCTGGGGCTGTGGGTCTGTACATTATCCCGGGTAATTGCGTCCTGTCATCTGCATCTGTTGTGAATGGGGTCAAAATGTACTTAGCTTCCTGTCATCTGCATCTGTTGTGAATGGGGTCAAAATGTACTTAGCGCGGAAGAGAAGGAAAATGGAGATGCCGTGACCCGGATTCGAACTGGGGTTGCTGCGGCCACAACACAGAGTACTAACCACTATACGATCACAGCACAACGGCCGAGCCAGGTAGGAGTCGAACCTACAATCTTCTGATCCGTAGTCAGACGCGTTATCCATTGCGCCACTGGCCCATACTTGGAGACAGCCGCCCCAACCTCAGTCAATAGGATCTGCCTCAACAGAAAAAGATGTCCATTATAAAACTAAATTGAGATACAAAATAAGTTTTTTGCAAAGTTGTTTATTTATTTTATCTTATCATTAAAAGTTAAACCTTGCCTTAAAACTTCCTTAACTACTTATATGGCACCAACAAATTCCGCAGAGCTGGAATTGAACGAATTCAACTTAGATGTACTTTATTAAACAAACAAAAATAAGCAATTGCACAATAACTGCTAAAAGAGCTCACAAAACAATCTCTGAGATGCGTTTCACAATTTAACTGAGGAAGCTTTTTTTTAAGGAGGAAATGTGTTTCAGAGATTGTTCCAAGTTGGATTCTTGAGTCATATTATATACCAAAATTTGGAAGCACTATGCGGGTAGGGTTGTCTCTAGGCAGGCAGACACCAGAGGCATTTCTGTGAGCTGAATTTCAAGACTCCTGTACACAAGTGTAATTTTTTATGGTATAATTTTATTAAGGTTTTACACTGTACACATTTTTCCTGTTTTATTGTATGTATATATTATATGTACATATATGATCTGCCGGAAGTCTGTGTCTAGGGAAAAGGTGGATCTGATACCTATAAATAAGAAGAGGAGAGGGAGTCACCTATTTAAGAGTCCAATGCTTTTATTCCAGAGACAGATTGTGGGCTCTGGTTCATGTGAGTTGCCAATGCCTCTAGATGCTTTACAGCTTTATTAGATTTTGGGGCTGTGTTAGTAAGTTGTCTCCACTATTATATCTTTTACTATTTTTACTTTAGAGTTCAAAAGTTTGTTATTGTGTTTTTTACTAGGATAATCACATTGTTCTATGTATCAAATCATGGTTGTTATATTGCAGTGGCGTTTACAATTTATTTAGACTTTTAAAGGGGTACCAAGAATTAACACTTTGTTGTGATTTAGTGCAATGTTAGATATTTGGCACTATTTACACTGTTTGCATTTTAGATATTGTTTAACTCTGACACTCACATGGTTAACAGTTGCAGGGTTCTGCAGTTGGACAAGGCATGCATTTAGAAAAATGTCATGTGGGTGTGAGCCTAATTTGAATACCTACAATGCATTGCAAAGAATGTTGTCCTTTTTAAACTAGTCGGACAAATAATAACAGCTTTTAACAGATACTACCAAAATGGACTCCCTCTCATTTATGTTTACGCTGAACGAGAGTGAGGGATGGAAGGAGATGGATGCGGCCATGATGTGCATTCTTAGAGCGTTTAAATGGGTGGAAATGCCAGCCAAGCTAAGGATGCATTCTCCCCCCCAGACCTGGGGCTGTGGGTCTGTACATTATCCCGGGTAATTGCGTCCTGTCATCTGCATCTGTTGTGAATGGGGTCAAAATGTACTTAGCTTCCTGTCATCTGCATCTGTTGTGAATGGGGTCAAAATGTACTTAGCGCGGAAGAGAAGGAAAATGGAGATGCCGTGACCCGGATTCGAACCGGGGTTGCTGTGGCCACAACACAGAGTACTAACCACTATACGATCACGGCACAACGGCCGAGCCAGGTAGGAGTCGAACCTACAATCTTCTGATCCGTAGTCAGACGCGTTATCCATTGCGCCACTGGCCCATACTTGGAGACAGCAGCCCCAACCTCAGTCAATAGGATCTGCCTCAACAGAAAAAGATGTCCATTATAAAACTAAATTGAGATACAAAATATTTGGCACTACTCCCCCCCAGACCTGGGGCTGTGGGTCTGTACATTATCCCGGGTAATTGCGTCCTGTCATCTGCATCTGTTGTGAATGGGGTCAAAATGTACTTAGCGTCCTGTCATCTGCATCTGTTGTGAATGGGGTCAAAATGTACTTAGCGTCCTGTCATCTGCATCTGTTGTGAATGGGGTCAAAATGTACTTAGCGCGGAAGAGAAGGAAAATGGAGATGCCGTGACCCGGATTCGAACCGGGGTTGCTGCGGCCACAACGCAGAGTACTAACCACTATACGATCACGGCACAACGGCCGAGCCAGGTAGGAGTCAAACCTACAATCTTCTGATCCGTAGTCAGACGCGTTATCCTTTGCGCCACTGGCCCATGCTTGGAGATAGCAGCCCCAACCTCAGTCAATAGGATCTGCCTCAACAGAAAAAGATGTCCATTATAAAACTAAATTGAGAAACAAAATAAGTTTTTTGCAAAGTTGTTTATTTATTTTATCTTATCATTAAAAGTTAAACCTTGCCTTAAAACTTCCTTAACTACTTATATGGCACCAACAAATTCCGCAGAGCTGGAATTGAACGAATTCAACTTAGATGTACTTTATTAAACAAACAAAAATAAGCAATTGCACAATAACTGCTAAAAGAGCTCACAAAACAATCTCTGAGATGCGTTTCACAATTTAACTGAGGAAGCTTTTTTTTAAGGAGGAAATGTGTTTCAGAGATTGTTCCAAGTTGGATTCTTGAGTCATATTATATACCAAAATTTGGAAGCACTATGCGGGTAGGGTTGTCTCTAGGCAGGCAGACACCAGAGGCATTTCTGTGAGCTGAATTTCAAGACTCCTGTACACAAGTGTAATTTTTTATGGTATAATTTTATTAAGGTTTTACACTGTACACATTTTTCCTGTTTTATTGTATGTATATATTATATGTACATATATGATCTGCCGGAAGTCTGTGTCTAGGGAAAAGGTGGATCTGATACCTATAAATAAGAAGAGGAGAGGGAGTCACCTATTTAAGAGTCCAATGCTTTTATTCCAGAGCCAGATTGTGGGCTCTGGTTCATGTGAGTTGCCAATGCCTCTAGATGCTTTACAGCTTTATTAGATTTTGGGGCTGTGTTAGTAAGTTGTCTCCACTATTATATCTTTTTCTATTTTTACTTTAGAGTTCAAAAGTTTGTTATTGTGTTTTTTACTAGGATAATCACATTGTTCTATGTATTAAATCATGGTTGTTATATTGCAGTGGCGTTTACAATTTATTTAGACTTTTAAAGGGGTGCCAAGAATTAACACTTTGTTGTGATTTAGTGCAATGTTAGATATTTGGCACTATTTATACTGTTTGCATTTTAGATATTGTTTAACTCTGACACTCACATGGTTAACAGTTGCAGGGTTCTGCAGTTGGACAAGGCATGCATTTAGAAAAATGTCATGTGGGTGTGAGCCTAATTTGAATACCTACAATGCATTGCAAAGAATGTTGTCCTTTTTAAACTAGTCGGACAAATAATAACAGCTTTTAACAGATACTACCACCAGGACTCCCTCTCATTTATGTTTACTCTGAACGAGAGTGAGGGATGGAAGGAGATGGATACGGCCATGATGTGCATTCTTAGAGCGTTTAAATGGGTGGGAATGCCAGCCAAGCTAAGGATGCATTCTCCCCCCCAGACCTGGGGCTGTGGGTCTGTACATTATCCCGGGTAATTGCGTCCTGTCATCTGCATCTGTTGTGAATGGGGTCAAAATGTACTTAGCGTCCTGTCATCTGCATCTGTTGTGAATGGGGTCAAAATGTACTTAGCGCGGAAGAGAAGGAAAATGTAGATGCCGTGACCCGGATTCGAACCGGGGTTGCTGCGGCCACAACGCAGAGTACTAACCCCTATACGATCACGGCACAACGGCCGAGCCAGGTAGGAGTCGAACCTACAATCTTCTGATCCGTAGTCAGACGCGTTATCCATTGCGCCACTGGCCCATGCTTGGAGACAGCAGCCCCAACCTCAGTCAATAGGATCTACCTCAACAGAAAAAGATGTCCATTATAAAACTAAATTGAGATACAAAATAAGTTTTTTGCAAAGTTGTTTATTTATTTTATCTTATCATTAAAAGTTAAACCTTGCCTTAAAACTTCCTTAACTACTTATATGGCACCAACAAATTCCGCAGAGCTGGAATTGAACTAATTCAACTTAGATGTACTTTATTAAACAAACAAAAATAAGCAATTGCACAATAACTGCTAAAAGAGCTCACAAAACAATCTCTGAGATGCGTTTCACAATTTAACTGAGGAAGCTTTTTTTAAAGGAGGAAATGTGTTTCAGAGATTGTTCCAAGTTGGATTCTTGAGTCATATTATATACCAAAATTTGGAAGCACTATGCGGGTAGGGTTGTCTCTAGGCAGGCAGACACCAGAGGCATTTCTGTGAGCTGAATTTCAAGACTCCTGTACACAAGTGTAATTTTTTATGGTATAATTTTATTAAGGTTTTACACTGTACACATTTTTCCTGTTTTATTGTATGTATATATTATATGTACATATATGATCTGCCGGAAGTCTGTGTCTAGGGAAAAGGTGGATCTGATACCTATAAATAAGAAGAGGAGAGGGAGTCATCTATTTAAGAGTCCAATGCTTTTATTCCAGAGCCAGATTGTGGGCTCTGGTTCATGTGAGTTGCCAATGCCTCTAGATGCTTTACAGCTTTATTAGATTTTGGGGCTGTGTTAGTAAGTTGTCTCCACTATTATATATTTTTCTATTTTTACTTTAGAGTTCAAAAGTTTGTTATTGTGTTTTTTACTAGGATAATCACATTGTTCTATGTATCAAATCATGGTTGTTATATTGCAGTGGCGTTTACAATTTATTTAGACTTTTAAAGGGGTACCAAGAATTAACACTTTGTTGTGATTTAGTGCAATGTTAGATATTTGGCACTATTTACACTGTTTGCATTTTACATATTGTTTAACTCTGACACTCACATGGTTAACAGTTGCAGGGTTCTGCAGTTGGACAAGGCATGCATTTAGAAAAATGTCATGTGGGTGTGAGCCTAATTTGAATACCTACAATGCATTGCAAAGAATGTTGTCCTTTTTAAACTAGTCGGACAAATAATAACAGCTTTTAACAGATACTACCAAAATGGACTCCCTCTCATTTATGTTTACGCTGAACGAGAGTGAGGGATGGAAGGAGATGGATGCGGCCATGATGTGCATTCTTAGAGCGTTTAAAGCGTTTGAATGGGGTCAAAATGTACTTAGCGCGGAAGAGAAGGAAAATGGAGATGCCATGACCCGGATTCAAACCGGGGTTGCTGCGGCCACAACACAGAGTACTAACCACTATACGATCAAGGCACAACGGCCGAGCCAGGTAGGAATCAAACCTACAATCTTCTGATCCGTAGTCAGACGCGTTATCCATTGCGCCACTGGCCCATACTTGGAGACAGCAGCCCCAACCTCAGTCAATAGGATCTGCCTCAACAGAAAAAGATGTCCATTATAAAACTAAATTGAGATACAAAATATTTGGCACTACTCCCCCCCAGACCTGGGGCTGTGGGTCTGTACATTATCCCGGGTAATTGCGTCCTGTCATCTGCATCTGTTGTGAATGGGGTCAAAATGTACTTAGCGTCCTGTCATCTGCATCTGTTGTGAATGGGGTCAAAATGTACTTAGCGTCCTGTCATCTGCATCTGTTGTGAATGGGGTCAAAATGTACTTAGCGCGGAAGAGAAGGAAAATGGAGATGCCGTGACCCGGATTCGAACCGGGGTTGCTGCGGCCACAACACAGAGTACTAACCACTATACAATCACGGCACAACGGCCGAGCCAGGTAGGAGTCAAACCTACAATCTTCTGATCCGTAGTCAGACGCGTTATCCTTTGCGCAACTGGCCCATGCTTGGAGACAGCAGCCCCAACCTCAGTCAATAGGATCTGCCTCAACAGAAAAAGATGTCCATTATAAAACTAAATTGAGATACAAAATAAGTTTTTTGCAAAGTTGTTTATTTATTTTATCTTATCATTAAAAGTTAAACCTTGCCTTAAAACTTCCTTTACTACTTATATGGCACCAACAAATTCCGCAGAGCTGGAATTGAACTAATTCAACTTAGATGTACTTTATTAAACAAACAAAAATAAGCAATTGCACAATAACTGCTAAAAGAGCTCACAAAACAATCTCTGAGATGCGTTTCACAATTTAACTGAGGAAGCTTTTTTTTAAGGAGGAAATGTGTTTCAGAGATTGTTCCAAGTTGGATTCTTGAGTCATATTATATACCAAAATTTGGAAGCACTATGCGGGTAGGGTTGTCTCAAGGCAGGCAGACACCAGAGGCATTTCTGTGAGCTGAATTTCAAGACTCCTGTACACAAGTGTAATTCTCTATGGTATAATTTTATTAAGGTTTTACACTATACACATTTTTCCTGTTTTATTGTATGAATATATTATATGTACATATATGACCTGCCGGAAGTCTGTGCCTAGAGAAAAGGTGGATCTGATACCTATAAATAAGAAGAGGAGAGGGAGTCACCTATTTAAGAGTCCAATGCTTTTATTCCAGAGCCAGATTGTGGGCTCTGGTTCATGTGAGTTGCCAATGCCTCTAGATGCTTTACAGCTTTATTAGATTTTTGGGCTGTGTTAGTAAGTTGTCTCCACTATTATATCTTTTTCTATTTTTACTTTAGAGTTCAAAAGTTTGTTATTGTGTTTTTTACTAGGATAATCACATTGTTCTATGTATTAAATCATGGTTGTTATATTGCAGTGGCGTTTACAATTTATTTAGACTTTTAAAGGGGTGCCAAGAATTAACACTTTGTTGTGATTTAGTGCAATGTTAGATATTTGGCACTATTTACACTGTTTGCATTGTAGCTATTGTTTAACTCTGACACTCACATGGTTAACAGTTGCAGGGTTCTGCAGTTGGACAAGGCATGCATTTAGAAAAATGTCATGTGGGTGTGAGCCTAATTTGAATACCTACAATGCATTGCAAAGAATGTTGTCCTTTTTAAACTAGTCGGACAAATAATAACAGCTTTTAACAGATACTACCACCAGGACTCCCTCTCATTTATGTTTACGCTGAACGAGAGTGAGGGATGGAAGGAGATGGATGCGGCCATGATGTGCATTCTTAGAGCGTTTAAATGGGTGGGAATGCCAGCCAAGCTAAGGATGCATTCTCCCCCCCAGACCTGGGGCCGTGGGTCTGTACATTATCCCGGGTAATTGTGTCCTGTCATCTGCATCTGTTGTGAATGGGGTCAAAATGTACTTAGCGTCCTGTAATCTGCATCTGTTGTGAATGGGGTCAAAATGTACTTAGCGCGGAAGAGAAGGAAAATGGAGATGCCGTGACGCGGATTCGAACCGGGGTTGCTGCGGCCACAACGCAGAGTACTAACCACTATACGATCACGGCACAACGGCCGAGCCAGGTAGGAGTCGAACCTACAATCTTCTGATCCGTAGTCAGACGCTTTATCCATTGCGCCACTGGCCCATGCTTGGAGACAGTAGCCCCAACCTCAGTCAATAGGATCTGCCTCAACAGAAAAAGATGTCCATTATAAAACTAAATTGAGATACAAAATAAGTTTTTTGCAAAGTTGTTTATTTATTTTATCTTATCATTAAAAGTTAAACCTTGCCTTAAAACTTCCTTAACTACTTATATGGCACCAACAAATTCCGCAGAGCTGGAATTGAACTAATTCAACTTAGATGTACTTTATTAAACAAACAAAAATAAGCAATTGCACAATAACTGCTAAAAGAGCTCACAAAACAATCTCTGAGATGCGTTTCACAATTTAACTGAGGAAGCTTTTTTTAAAGGAGGAAATGTGTTTCAGAGATTGTTCCAAGTTGGATTCTTGAGTCATATTATATACCAAAATTTGGAAGCACTATGCGGGTTGGGTTGTCTCTAGGCAGGCAGACACCAGAGGCATTTCTGTGAGCTGAATTTCAAGACTCCTGTACACAAGTGTAATTCTCTATGGTATAATTTTATTAAGGTTTTACACTGTACACATTTTTCCTGTTTTATTGTATGTATATATTATATGTACATATATGATCTGCCGGAAGTCTGTGTCTAGGGAAAAGGTGGATCTGATACCTATAAATAAGAAGAGGAGAGGGAGTCACCTATTTAAGAGTCCAATGTTTTTATTCCAGAGCCAGATTGTGGGCTCTGGTTCATGTGAGTTGCCAATGCCTCTAGATGCTTTACAGCTTTATTAGATTTTTGGGCTGTGTTAGTAAGTTGTCTCCACTATTATATATTTTTCTATTTTTACTTTAGAGTTCAAAAGTTTGTTATTGTGTTTTTTACTAGGATAATCACATTGTTCTATGTATTAAATCATGGTTGTTATATTGCAATGGCGTTTACAATTTATTTAGACTTTTAAAGGGGTGCCAAGAATTAACACTTTGTTGTGATTTAGTGCAATGTTAGATATTTGGCACTATTTACACTGTTTGCATTGTAGCTATTGTTTAACTCTGACACTCACATGGTTAACAGTTGCAGGGTTCTGCAGTTGGACAAGGCATGCATTTAGAAAAATGTCATGTGGGTGTGAGCCTAATTTGAATACCTACAATGCATTGCAAAGAATGTTGTCCTTTTTAAACTAGTCGGACAAATAATAACAGCTTTTAACAGATACTACCACCAGGACTCCCTCTCATTTATGTTTACGCTGAACGAGAGTGAGGGATGGAAGGAGATGGATGCGGCCATGATGTGCATTCTTAGAGCGTTTAAATGGGTGGGAATGCCAGCCAAGCTAAGGATGCATTCTCCCCCCCAGACCTGGGGCCGTGGGTCTGTACATTATCCCGGGTAATTGTGTCCTGTCATCTGCATCTGTTGTGAATGGGGTCAAAATGTACTTAGCGTCCTGTCATCTGCATCTGTTGTGAATGGGGTCAAAATGTACTTAGCGCGGAAGAGAAGGAAAATGGAGATGCCGTGACCTGGATTCGAACCGGGGTTGCTACGGCCACAACGCAGAGTACTAACCACTATACGATCACGGCACAACGGCCGAGCCAGGTAGGAGTCGAACCTACAATCTTCTGATCTGTAGTCAGACGCTTTATCCATTGCGCCACTGGCCCATGCTTAGAACAGCAGCCCCAACCTCAGTCAATAGGATCTGCCTCAACAGAAAAAGATGTCCATTATAAAACTAAATTGAGATACAAAATAAGTTTTTTGCAAAGTTGTTTATTTATTTTATCTTATCATTAAAAGTTAAACCTTGCCTTAAAACTTCCTTAACTACTTATATGGCACCAACAAATTCCGCAGAGCTGGAATTGAACTAATTCAACTTAGATGTACTTTATTAAACAAACAAAAATAAGCAATTGCACAATAACTGCTAAAAGAGCTCACAAAACAATCTCTGAGATGCGTTTCACAATTTAACTGAGGAAGCTTTTTTTTAAGGAGGAAATGTGTTTCAGAGATTGTTCCAAGTTGGATTCTTGAGTCATATTATATACCAAAATTTGGAAGCACTATGCGGGTAGGGTTGTCTCTAGGCAGGCAGACACCAGAGGCATTTCTGTGAGCTGAATTTCAAGACTCCTGTACACAAGTGTAATTCTCTATGGTATAATTTTATTAAGGTTTTACACTGTACACATTTTTCCTGTTTTATTGTATGTATATATTATATGTACATATATGATCTGCCGGAAGTCTGTGTCTAGGGAAAAGGTGGATCTGATACCTATAAATAAGAAGAGGAGAGGGAGTCACCTATTTAAGAGTCCAATGCTTTTATTCCAGAGCCAGATTGTGGGCTCTGGTTCATGTGAGTTGCCAATGCCTCTAGATGCTTTACAGCTTTATTAGATTTTTGGGCTGTGTTAGTAAGTTGTCTCCACTATTATATCTTTTTCTATTTTTACTTTAGAGTTCAAAAGTTTGTTATTGTGTTTTTTACTAGGATAATCACATTGTTCTATGTATTAAATCATGGTTGTTATATTGCAGTGGCGTTTACAATTTATTTAGACTTTTAAAGGGGTACCAAGAATTAACACTTTGTTGTGATTTAGTGCAATGTTAGATATTTGGCACTATTTACACTGTTTGCATTGTAGATATTGTTTAACTCTGACACTCACATGGTTAACAGTTGCAGGGTTCTGCAGTTGGACAAGGCATGCATTTAGAAAAATGTCATGTGGGTGTGAGCCTAATTTGAATACCTACAATGCATTGCAAAGAATGTTGTCCTTTTTAAACTAGTCGGACAAATAATAACAGCTTTTAACAGATACTACCAAAATGGACTCCCTCTCATTTATGTTTACGCTGAACGAGAGTGAGGGATGGAAGGAGATGGATGCGGCCATGATGTGCATTCTTAGAGCGTTTAAATGGGTGGAAATGCCAGCCAAGCTAAGGATGCATTCTCCCCCCCAGACCTGGGGCTGTGGGTCTGTACATTATCACGGGTAATTGCGTCCTGTCATCTGCATCTGTTGTGAATGGGGTCAAAATGTACTTAGCGTCCTGTCATCTGCATCTGTTGTGAATGGGGTCAAAATGTACTTAGCGCGGAAGAGAAGGAAAATGGAGATGCCGTGACCCGGATTCGAACCGGGGTTGCTGCGGCCACAACGCAGAGTACTAACCACTATACGATCACGGCACAACGGCCGAGCCAGGTAGGAGTCGAAACTACAATCTTCTGATCCGTAGTCAGACGCGTTATCCATTGCGCCACTGGCCCATACTTGGAGACAGCAGCCCCACCCTCAGTCAATAGGATCTGCCTCAACAGAAAAAGATGTCCATTATAAAACTAAATTGAGATACAAAATAAGTTTTTTGCAAAGTTGTTTATTTATTTTATCTTATCATTAAAAGTTAAACCTTGCCTTAAAACTTCCTTAACTACTTATATGGCACCAACAAATTCAGCAGAGCTGGAATTGAACTTATTCAACTTAGATGTACTTTATTAAACAAACAAAAATAAGCAATTGCACAATAACTGCTAAAAGAGCTCACAAAACAATCTCTGAGATGTGTTTCACAATTTAACTGAGGAAGCTTTTTTTAAAGGAGGAAATGTGTTTCAGAGATTGTTCCAAGTTGGATTCTTGAGTCATATTATATACCAAAATTTGGAAGTACTATGCGGGTAGGGTTGTCTCTAGGCAGGCAGACACCAGAGGCATTTCTTTGAGCTGAATTTCAAGACTCCTGTACACAAGTGTAATTCTCTATGGTATAATTTTATTAAGGTTTTAAACTGTACACATTTTTCCTGTTTTATTGTATGTATATATTATATGTACATATATGATCTGCCGGAAGTCTGTGTCTAGTGAAAAGGTTGGATCTGATACCTATAAATAAGAAGAGGAGAGGGAGTCACCTATTTAAGAGTCCAATGCTTTTATTCCAGAGCCAGATTGTGGGCTCTGGTTCATGTGAGTTGCCAATGCCTCTAGATGCTTTACAGCTTTATTAGATTTTTGGGCTGTGTTAGTAAGTTGTCTCCACTATTATATCTTTTTCTATTTTTACTTTAGAGTTCAAAAGTTTGTTATTGTGTTTTTTACTAGGATAATCACATTGTTCTATGTATTAAATCATGGTTGTTATATTGCAGTGGCGTTTACAATTTATTTAGACTTTTAAAGGGGTGCCAAGAATTAACACTTTGTTGTGATTTAGTGCAATGTTAGATATTTGGCACTATTTACACTGTTTGCATTGTAGATATTGTTTAACTCTGACACTCACATGGTTAACAGTTGCAGGGTTCTGCAATTGGACAAGGCATGCATTTAGAAAAATTTCATGTGGGTGTGAGCCTAATTTGAATACCTACAATGCATTGCAAAGAATGTTGTCCTTTTTAAACTAGTCGGACAAATAATAACAGCTTTTAACAGATACTACTCCCTCTCATTTATGTTTACGCTGAACGAGAGTGAGGGATGGAAGGAGATGGATGCGGCCATGATGTGCATTTTTAGAGCGTTTAAATGGGTGGGAATGCCAGCCAAGCTAAGGATGCATTCTCCCCCCCAGACCTGGGGCTGTGGGTCTGTACATTATCCCGGGTAATTGCGTCCTGTCATCTGCATCTGTTGTGAATGGGGTCAAAATGTACTTAGCGTCCTGTCATCTGCATCTGTTGTGAATGGGGTCAAAATGTACTTAGCGCGGAAGAGAAGGAAAATGGAGATGCCGTGACCCGGATTCGAACCGGGGTTGCTGCGGCCACAACGCAGAGTACTAACCACTATACGATCACGGCACAACGGCCGAGCCAGGTAGGAGTCGAACCTACAATCTTCTGATCCGTAGTCAGACACGTTATCCATTGCACCACTGGCCCATGCTTGGAGATAGCAGCCCCAACCTCAGTCAATAGGATCTGCCTCAACAGAAAAAGATGTCCATTATAAAACTAAATTGAGATACAAAATAAGTTTTTTGCAAAGTTGTTTATTTATTTTATCTTATCATTAAAAGTTAAACCTTGCCTTAAAACTTCCTTAACTACTTATATGGCACCAACAAATTCCGCAGAGCTGGAATTGAACTAATTCAACTTAGATGTACTTTATTAAACAAACAAAAATAAGCAATTGCACAATAACTGCTAAAAGAGCTCACAAAACAATCTCTGAGATGCGTTTCACAATTTAACTGAGGAAGCTTTTTTTAAAGGAGGAAATGTGTTTCAGAGATTGTTCCAAGTTGGATTCTTGAGTCATATTATATACCAAAATTTGGAAGCACTATGCGGGTTGGGTTGTCTCTAGGCAGGCAGACACCAGAGGCATTTCTGTGAGCTGAATTTCAAGACTCCTGTACACAAGTGTAATTCTCTATGGTATAATTTTATTAAAGTTTTACACTGTACACATTTTTCCTGTTTTATTGTATGTATATATTATATGTACATATATGATCTGCCGGAAGTCTGTGTCTAGGGAAAAGGTGGATCTGATACCTATAAATAAGAAGAGGAGAGGGAGTCACCTATTTAAGAGTCCAATGCTTTTATTCCAGAGCCAGATTGTGTGCTCTGGTTCATGTGAGTTGCCAATGCCTCTAGATGCTTTACAGCTTTATTAGATTTTTGGGCTGTGTTAGTAAGTTGTTTCCACTATTATATCTTTTTCTATTTTTACTTTAGAGTTCAAAAGTTTGTTATTGTGTTTTTTACTAGGATAATCACATTGTTCTATGTATTAAATCATGGTTGTTATATTGCAGTGGCGTTTACAATTTATTTAGACTTTTAAAGGGGTGCCAAGAATTAACACTTTGTTGTGATTTAGTGCAATGTTAGATATTTGGCACTATTTGCACTGTTTGCATTTTAGATATTGTTTAACTCTGACACTCACATGGTTAACAGTTGCAGGGTTCTGCAGTTGGACAAGGCATGCATTTAGAAAAATGTCATGTGGGTGTGAGCCTAATTTGAATACCTACAATGCATTGCAAAGAATGTTGTCCTTTTTAAACTAGTCGGACAAATAATAACAGCTTTTAACAGATACTACCAAAATGGACTCCCTCTCATTTATGTTTACGCTGAACGAGAGTGAGGGATGGAAGGAGATGGATGCGGCCATGATGTGCATTCTTAGAGCGTTTAAATGGGTGGAAATGCCAGCCAAGCTAAGGATGCATTCTCCCCCCCAGACCTGGGGCTGTGGGTCTGTACATTATCCCGGGTAATTGCGTCCTGTCATCTGCATCTGTTGTGAATGGGGTCAAAATGTACTTAGCGTCCTGTCATCTGCATCTGTTGTGAATGGGGTCAAAATGTACTTAGCGCAGAAGAGAAGGAAAATGGAGATGCCGTGACCCGGATTCGAACCGGGGTTGCTGCGGCCACAACGCAGAGTACTAACCACGGCACAACGGCCGAGCCAGGTAGGAGTCGAACCTACAATCTTCTGATCCGTAGTCAGACGCGTTATCCATTGCGCCACTGGCCCATGCTTGGAGACAGCAGCCCCAAAGTCAGTCAATAGGATCTGCCTCAACAGAAAAAGATGTCCATTATAAAACTAAATTGAGATACAAAATAAGTTTTTTGCAAAGTTGTTTATTTATTTTATCTTATCATTAAAAGTTAAACCTTGCCTTAAAACTTCCTTAACTACTTATATGGCACCAACAAATTCCGCAGAGCTGGAATTGAACTAATTCAACTTAGATGTACTTTATTAAACAAACAAAAATAAGCAATTGCACAATAACTGCTAAAAGAGCTCACAAAACAATCTCTGAGATGCGTTTCACAATTTAACTGAGGAAGCTTTTTTTTAAGGAGGAAATGTGTTTCAGAGATTGTTCCAAGTTGGATTCTTGAGTCATATTATATACCAAAATTTGGAAGCACTATGCGGGTAGGGTTGTCTCTAGGCAGGCAGACACCAGAGGCATTTCTGTGAGCTGAATTTCAAGACTCCTGTACACAAGTGTAATTCTCTATGGTATAATTTTATTAAGGTTTTACACTGTACACATTTTTCCTGTTTTATTGTATGTATATATTATATGTACATATATGATCTGCCGGAAGTCTGTGTCTAGGGAAAAGGTGGATCTGATACCTATAAATAAGAAGAGGAGAGGGAGTCACCTATTTAAGAGTCCAATGCTTTTATTCCAGAGCCAGATTGTGGGCTCTGGTTCATGTGAGTTGCCAATGCCTCTAGATGCTTTACAGCTTTATTAGATTTTTGGGCTGTGTTAGTAAGTTGTCTCCACTATTATATCTTTTTCTATTTTTACTTTAGAGTTCAAAAGTTTGTTATTGTGTTTTTTACTAGGATAATCACATTGTTCTATGTATTAAATCATGGTTGTTATATTGCAGTGGCGTTTACAATTTATTTAGACTTTTAAAGGGGTGCCAAGAATTAACACTTTGTTGTGATTTAGTGCAATGTTAGATATTTGGCACTATTTACACTGTTTGCATTTTAGATATTGTTTAACTCTGACACTCACATGGTTAACAGTTGCAGGGTTCTGCAATTGGACAAGGCATGCATTTAGAAAAATGTCATGTGGGTGTGAGCCTAATTTGAATACCTACAATGCATTGCAAAGAATGTTGTTTTTTTTAAACTAGTCGGACAAATAATAACAGCTTTTAACAGATACTACCACCAGGACTCCCTCTCATTTATGTTTACGCTGAACGAGAGTGAGGGATGGAAGGAGATGGATGCGGCCATGATGTGCATTCTTAGAGCGTTTAAATGGGTGGAAATGCCAGCCAAGCTAAGGATGCATTCTCCCCCCCAGACCTGGGGCTGTGGGTCTGTACATTATCCCGGGTAATTGCGTCCTGTCATCTGCATCTGTTGTGAATGGGGTCAAAATGTACTTAGCGTCCTGTCATCTGCATCTGTTGTGAATGGGGTCAAAATGTACTTAGCGCAGAAGAGAAGGAAAATGGAGATGCCGTGACCCGGATTCGAACCGGGGTTGCTGCGGCCACAACACAGAGTACTAACCACTATACGATCACGGCACAACGGCCGAGCCAGGTAGGAGTCGAACCTACAATCTTCTGATCCGTAGTCAGACGCGTTATCCATTGCGCCACTGGCCCATGCTTGGAGACAGCAGCCCCAACCTCAGTCAAAAGTTTTTTGCAAAGTTGTTTATTTATTTTATCTTATCATTAAAAGTTAAACCTTGCCTTAAAACTTCCTTAACTACTTATATGGCACCAACAAATTCCGCAGAGCTGGAATTGAACTAATTCAACTTAGATGTACTTTATTAAACAAACAAAAATAAGCAATTGCACAATAACTGCTAAAAGAGCTCACAAAACAATCTCTGAGATGCGTTTCACAATTTAACTGAGGAAGCTTTTTTTTAAGGAGGAAATGTGTTTCAGAGATTGTTCCAAGTTGGATTCTTGAGTCATATTATATACCAAAATTTGGAAGCACTATGCGGGTAGGGTTGTCTCTAGGCAGGCAGACACCAGAGGCATTTCTGTGAGCTGAATTTCAAGACTCCTGTACACAAGTGTAATTCTCTATGGTATAATTTTATTAAGGTTTTACACTGTACACATTTTTCCTGTTTTATTGTATGTATATATTATATGTACATATATGATCTGCCGGAAGTCTGTGTCTAGGGAAAAGGTGGATCTGATACCTATAAATAAGAAGAGGAGAGGGAGTCACCTATTTAAGAGTCCAATGCTTTTATTCCAGAGCCAGATTGTGGGCTCTGGTTCATGTGAGTTGCCAATGCCTCTAGATGCTTTACAGCTTTATTAGATTTTTGGGCTGTGTTAGTAAGTTGTCTCCACTATTATATCTTTTTCTATTTTTACTTTAGAGTTCAAAAGTTTGTTATTGTGTTTTTTACTAGGATAATCACATTGTTCTATGTATTAAATCATGGTTGTTATATTGCAGTGGCGTTTACAATTTATTTAGACTTTTAAAGGGGTGCCAAGAATTAACACTTTGTTGTGATTTAGTGCAATGTTAGATATTTGGCACTATTTACACTGTTTGCATTTTAGATATTGTTTAACTCTGACACTCACATGGTTAACAGTTGCAGGGTTCTGCAATTGGACAAGGCATGCATTTAGAAAAATGTCATGTGGGTGTGAGCCTAATTTGAATACCTACAATGCATTGCAAAGAATGTTGTTTTTTTTAAACTAGTCGGACAAATAATAACAGCTTTTAACAGATACTACCACCAGGACTCCCTCTCATTTATGTTTACGCTGAACGAGAGTGAGGGATGGAAGGAGATGGATGCGGCCATGATGTGCATTCTTAGAGCGTTTAAATGGGTGGAAATGCCAGCCAAGCTAAGGATGCATTCTCCCCCCCAGACCTGGGGCTGTGGGTCTGTACATTATCCCGGGTAATTGCGTCCTGTCATCTGCATCTGTTGTGAATGGGGTCAAAATGTACTTAGCGTCCTGTCATCTGCATCTGTTGTGAATGGGGTCAAAATGTACTTAGCGCAGAAGAGAAGGAAAATGGAGATGCCGTGACCCGGATTCGAACCGGGGTTGCTGCGGCCACAACACAGAGTACTAACCACTATACGATCACGGCACAACGGCCGAGCCAGGTAGGAGTCGAACCTACAATCTTCTGATCCGTAGTCAGACGCGTTATCCATTGCGCCACTGGCCCATGCTTGGAGACAGCAGCCCCAACCTCAGTCAAAAGGATCTGCCTCAACAGAAAAAGATGTCCATTATAAAACTAAATTGAGATACAAAATAAGTTTTTTGCAAAGTTGTTTATTTATTTTATCTTATCATTAAAAGTTAAACCTTGCCTTAAAACTTCCTTAACTACTTATATGGCACCAACAAATTCCGCAGAGCTGGAATTGAACTAATTCAACTTAGATGTACTTTATTAAACAAACAAAAATAAGCAATTGCACAATAACTGCTAAAAGAGCTCACAAAACAATCTCTGAGATGCGTTTCACAATTTAACTGAGGAAGCTTTTTTTTAAGGAGGAAATGTGTTTCAGAGATTGTTCCAAGTTGGATTCTTGAGTCATATTATATACCAAAATTTGGAAGCACTATGCGGGTAGGGTTGTCTCTAGGCAGGCAGACACCAGAGGCATTTCTGTGAGCTGAATTTCAAGACTCCTGTACACAAGTGTAATTCTCTATGGTATAATTTTATTAAGGTTTTACACTGTACACATTTTTCCTGTTTTATTGTATGTATATATTATATGTACATATATGATCTGCCGGAAGTCTGTGTCTAGGGAAAAGGTGGATCTGATACCTATAAATAAGAAGAGGAGAGGGAGTCACCTATTTAAGAGTCCAATGCTTTTATTCCAGAGCCAGATTGTGGGCTCTGGTTCATGTGAGTTGCCAATGCCTCTAGATGCTTTACAGCTTTATTAGATTTTTGGGCTGTGTTAGTAAGTTGTCTCCACTATTATATCTTTTTCTATTTTTACTTTAGAGTTCAAAAGTTTGTTATTGTGTTTTTTACTAGGATAATCACATTGTTCTATGTATTAAATCATGGTTGTTATATTGCAGTGGCGTTTACAATTTATTTAGACTTTTAAAGGGGTGCCAAGAATTAACACTTTGTTGTGATTTAGTGCAATGTTAGATATTTGGCACTATTTACACTGTTTGCATTGTAGCTATTGTTTAACTCTGACACTCACATGGTTAACAGTTGCAGGGTTCTGCAGTTGGACAAGGCATGCATTTAGAAAAATGTCATGTGGGTGTGAGCCTAATTTGAATACCTACAATGCATTGCAAAGAATGTTGTCCTTTTTAAACTAGTCGGACAAATAATAACAGCTTTTAACAGATACTACCACCAGGACTCCCTCTCATTTATGTTTACGCTGAACGAGAGTGAGGGATGGAAGGAGATGGATGCGGCCATGATGTGCATTCTTAGAGCGTTTAAATGGGTGGGAATGCCAGCCAAGCTAAGGATGCATTCTCCCCCCCAGACCTGGGGCCGTGGGTCTGTACATTATCCCGGGTAATTGTGTCCTGTCATCTGCATCTGTTGTGAATGGGGTCAAAATGTACTTAGCGTCCTGTAATCTGCATCTGTTGTGAATGGGGTCAAAATGTACTTAGCGCGGAAGAGAAGGAAAATGGAGATGCCGTGACCCGGATTCGAACCGGGGTTGCTGCGGCCACAACGCAGAGTACTAACCACTATACGATCACGGCACAACGGCCGAGCCAGGTAGGAGTCGAACCTACAATCTTCTGATCCGTAGTCAGACGCGTTATCCATTGCGCCACTGGCCCATGCTTGGAGACAGCAGCCCCAACCTCAGTCAATAGGATCTGCCTCAACAGAAAAAGATGTCCATTATAAAACTAAATTGAAATACAAAATAAGTTTTTTGCAAAGTTGTTTATTTATTTTATCTTATCATTAAAAGTTAAACCTTGCCTTAAAACTTCCTTAACTACTTATATGGCACCAACAAATTCCGCAGAGCTGGAATTGAACTAATTCAACTTAGATGTACTTTATTAAACAAACAAAAATAAGCAATTGCACAATAACTGCTAAAAGAGCTCACAAAACAATCTCTGAGATGCGTTTCACAATTTAACTGAGGAAGCTTTTTTTTAAGGAGGAAATGTGTTTCAGAGATTGTTCCAAGTTGGATTCTTGAGTCATATTATATACCAAAATTTGGAAGCACTATGCGGGTAGGGTTGTCTCTAGGCAGGCAGACACCAGAGGCATTTCTGTGAGCTGAATTTCAAGACTCCTGTACACAAGTGTAATTCTCTATGGTATAATTTTATTAAGGTTTTACACTGTACACATTTTTCCTGTTTTATTGTATGTATATATTATATGTACATATATGATCTGCCGGAAGTCTGTGTCTAGGGAAAAGGTGGATCTGATACCTATAAATAAGAAGAGGAGAGGGAGTCACCTATTTAAGAGTCCAATGCTTTTATTCCAGAGCCAGATTGTGGGCTCTGGTTCATGTGAGTTGCCAATGCCTCTAGATGCTTTACAGCTTTATTAGATTTTTGGGCTGTGTTAGTAAGTTGTCTCCACTATTATATCTTTTTCCATTTTTACTTTAGAGTTCAAAAGTTTGTTATTGTGTTTTTTACTAGGATAATCACATTGTTCTATGTATTAAATCATGGTTGTTATATTGCAGTGGCGTTTACAATTTATTTAGACTTTTAAAGGGGTGCCAAGAATTAACACTTTGTTGTGATTTAGTGCAATGTTAGATATTTGGCACTATTTACACTGTTTGCATTTTAGATATTGTTTAACTCTGACACTCACATGGTTAACAGTTGCAGGGTTCTGCAATTGGACAAGGCATGCATTTAGAAAAATGTCATGTGGGTGTGAGCCTAATTTGAATACCTACAATGCATTGCAAAGAATGTTGTTTTTTTTAAACTAGTCGGACAAATAATAACAGCTTTTAACAGATACTACCACCAGGACTCCCTCTCATTTATGTTTACGCTGAACGAGAGTGAGGGATGGAAGGAGATGGATGCGGCCATGATGTGCATTCTTAGAGCGTTTAAATGGGTGGAAATGCCAGCCAAGCTAAGGATGCATTCTCCCCCCCAGACCTGGGGCTGTGGGTCTGTACATTATCCCGGGTAATTGCGTCCTGTCATCTGCATCTGTTGTGAATGGGGTCAAAATGTACTTAGCGTCCTGTCATCTGCATCTGTTGTGAATGGGGTCAAAATGTACTTAACGTCCTGTCATCTGCATCTGTTGTGAATGGGGTCAAAATGTACTTAGCGCGGAAGAGAAGGAAAATGGAGATGCCGTGACCCGGATTCGAACCGGGGTTGCTGCGGCCACAACGCAGAGTACTAACCACGGCACAACGGCCGAGCCAGGTAGGAGTCGAACCTACAATCTTCTGATCCGTAGTCAGACGCGTTATCCATTGCGCCACTGGCCCATGCTTGGAGACAGCAGCCCCAAAGTCAGTCAATAGGATCTGCCTCAACAGAAAAAGATGTCCATTATAAAACTAAATTGAGATACAAAATAAGTTTTTTGCAAAGTTGTTTATTTATTTTATCTTATCATTAAAAGTTAAACCTTGCCTTAAAACTTCCTTAACTACTTATATGGCACCAACAAATTCCGCAGAGCTGGAATTGAACTAATTCAACTTAGATGTACTTTATTAAACAAACAAAAATAAGCAATTGCACAATAACTGCTAAAAGAGCTCACAAAACAATCTCTGAGATGCGTTTCACAATTTAACTGAGGAAGCTTTTTTTTAAGGAGGAAATGTGTTTCAGAGATTGTTCCAAGTTGGATTCTTGAGTCATATTATATACCAAAATTTGGAAGCACTATGCGGGTAGGGTTGTCTCTAGGCAGGCAGACACCAGAGGCATTTCTGTGAGCTGAATTTCAAGACTCCTGTACACAAGTGTAATTCTCTATGGTATAATTTTATTAAGGTTTTACACTGTACACATTTTTCCTGTTTTATTGTATGTATATATTATATGTACATATATGATCTGCCGGAAGTCTGTGTCTAGGGAAAAGGTGGATCTGATACCTATAAATAAGAAGAGGAGAGGGAGTCACCTATTTAAGAGTCCAATGCTTTTATTCCAGAGCCAGATTGTGGGCTCTGGTTCATGTGAGTTGCCAATGCCTCTAGATGCTTTACAGCTTTATTAGATTTTTGGGCTGTGTTAGTAAGTTGTCTCCACTATTATATCTTTTTCCATTTTTACTTTAGAGTTCAAAAGTTTGTTATTGTGTTTTTTACTAGGATAATCACATTGTTCTATGTATTAAATCATGGTTGTTATATTGCAGTGGCGTTTACAATTTATTTAGACTTTTAAAGGGGTGCCAAGAATTAACACTTTGTTGTGATTTAGTGCAATGTTAGATATTTGGCACTATTTACACTGTTTGCATTTTAGATATTGTTTAACTCTGACACTCACATGGTTAACAGTTGCAGGGTTCTGCAATTGGACAAGGCATGCATTTAGAAAAATGTCATGTGGGTGTGAGCCTAATTTGAATACCTACAATGCATTGCAAAGAATGTTGTTTTTTTTAAACTAGTCGGACAAATAATAACAGCTTTTAACAGATACTACCACCAGGACTCCCTCTCATTTATGTTTACGCTAAACGAGAGTGAGGGATGGAAGGAGATGGATGCGGCCATGATGTGCATTCTTAGAGCGTTTAAATGGGTGGAAATGCCAGCCAAGCTAAGGATGCATTCTCGCCCCCAGACCTGGGGCTGTGGGTCTGTACATTATCCCGGGTAATTGCGTCCTGTCATCTGCATCTGTTGTGAATGGGGTCAAAATGTACTTAGCGTCCTGTCATCTGCATCTGTTGTGAATGGGGTCAAAATGTACTTAGCGCAGAAGAGAAGGAAAATGGAGATGCCGTGACCCGGATTCGAACCGGGGTTGCTGCGGCCACAACGCAGAGTACTAACCACTATACGATCACGGCACAACGGCCGAGCCAGGTAGGAGTCGAACCTACAATCTTCTGATCCGTAGTCAGACGCGTTATCCATTGCGCCACTGGCCCATGCTTGGAGACAGCAGCCCCAACCTCAGTCAAAAGGATCTGCCTCAACAGAAAAAGATGTCCATTATAAAACTAAATTGAGATACAAAATAAGTTTTTTGCAAAGTTGTTTATTTATTTTATCTTATCATTAAAAGTTAAACCTTGCCTTAAAACTTCCTTAACTACTTATATGGCACCAACAAATTCCGCAGAGCTGGAATTGAACTAATTCAACTTAGATGTACTTTATTAAACAAACAAAAATAAGCAATTGCACAATAACTGCTAAAAGAGCTCACAAAACAATCTCTGAGATGCGTTTCACAATTTAACTGAGGAAGCTTTTTTTTAAGGAGGAAATGTGTTTCAGAGATTGTTCCAAGTTGGATTCTTGAGTCATATTATATACCAAAATTTGGAAGCACTATGCGGGTAGGGTTGTCTCTAGGCAGGCAGACACCAGAGGCATTTCTGTGAGCTGAATTTCAAGACTCCTGTACACAAGTGTAATTCTCTATGGTATAATTTTATTAAGGTTTTACACTGTACACATTTTTCCTGTTTTATTGTATGTATATATTATATGTACATATATGATCTGCCGGAAGTCTGTGTCTAGGGAAAAGGTGGATCTGATACCTATAAATAAGAAGAGGAGAGGGAGTCACCTATTTAAGAGTCCAATGCTTTTATTCCAGAGCCAGATTGTGGGCTCTGGTTCATGTGAGTTGCCAATGCCTCTAGATGCTTTACAGCTTTATTAGATTTTTGGGCTGTGTTAGTAAGTTGTCTCCACTATTATATCTTTTTCTATTTTTACTTTAGAGTTCAAAAGTTTGTTATTGTGTTTTTTACTAGGATAATCACATTGTTCTATGTATTAAATCATGGTTGTTATATTGCAGTGGCGTTTACAATTTATTTAGACTTTTAAAGGGGTGCCAAGAATTAACACTTTGTTGTGATTTAGTGCAATGTTAGATATTTGGCACTATTTACACTGTTTGCATTGTAGCTATTGTTTAACTCTGACACTCACATGGTTAACAGTTGCAGGGTTCTGCAGTTGGACAAGGCATGCATTTAGAAAAATGTCATGTGGGTGTGAGCCTAATTTGAATACCTACAATGCATTGCAAAGAATGTTGTCCTTTTTAAACTAGTCGGACAAATAATAACAGCTTTTAACAGATACTACCACCAGGACTCCCTCTCATTTATGTTTACGCTGAACGAGAGTGAGGGATGGAAGGAGATGGATGCGGCCATGATGTGCATTCTTAGAGCGTTTAAATGGGTGGGAATGCCAGCCAAGCTAAGGATGCATTCTCCCCCCCAGACCTGGGGCCGTGGGTCTGTACATTATCCCGGGTAATTGTGTCCTGTCATCTGCATCTGTTGTGAATGGGGTCAAAATGTACTTAGCGTCCTGTAATCTGCATCTGTTGTGAATGGGGTCAAAATGTACTTAGCGCGGAAGAGAAGGAAAATGGAGATGCCGTGACCCGGATTCGAACCGGGGTTGCTGCGGCCACAACGCAGAGTACTAACCACTATATGATCACGGCACAACAGCCGAGCCAGGTAGGAGTCGAACCTACAATCTTCTGATCCGTAGTCAGACGCGTTATCCATTGCGCCACTGGCCCATGCTTGGAGACAGCAGCCCCAACCTCAGTCAATAGGATCTGCCTCAACAGAAAAAGATGTCCATTATAAAACTAAATTGAGATACAAAATAAGTTTTTTGCAAAGTTGTTTATTTATTTTATCTTATCATTAAAAGTTAAACCTTGCCTTAAAACTTCCTTAACTACTTATATGGCACCAACAAATTCCGCAGAGCTGGAATTGAACTAATTCAACTTAGATGTACTTTATTAAACAAACAAAAATAAGCAATTGCACAATAACTGCTAAAAGAGCTCACAAAACAATCTCTGAGATGCGTTTCACAATTTAACTGAGGAAGCTTTTTTTTAAGGAGGAAATGTGTTTCAGAGATTGTTCCAAGTTGGATTCTTGAGTCATATTATATACCAAAATTTGGAAGCACTATGCGGGTAGGGTTGTCTCTAGGCAGGCAGACACCAGAGGCATTTCTGTGAGCTGAATTTCAAGACTCCTGTACACAAGTGTAATTCTCTATGGTATAATTTTATTAAGGTTTTACACTGTACACATTTTTCCTGTTTTATTGTATGTATATATTATATGTACATATATGATCTGCCGGAAGTCTGTGTCTAGGGAAAAGGTGGATCTGATACCTATAAATAAGAAGAGGAGAGGGAGTCACCTATTTAAGAGTCCAATGCTTTTATTCCAGAGCCAGATTGTGGGCTCTGGTTCATGTGAGTTGCCAATGCCTCTAGATGCTTTACAGCTTTATTAGATTTTTGGGCTGTGTTAGTAAGTTGTCTCCACTATTATATCTTTTTCTATTTTTACTTTAGAGTTCAAAAGTTTGTTATTGTGTTTTTTACTAGGATAATCACATTGTTCTATGTATTAAATCATGGTTGTTATATTGCAGTGGCGTTTACAATTTATTTAGACTTTTAAAGGGGTGCCAAGAATTAACACTTTGTTGTGATTTAGTGCAATGTTAGATATTTGGCACTATTTACACTGTTTGCATTGTAGCTATTGTTTAACTCTGACACTCACATGGTTAACAGTTGCAGGGTTCTGCAGTTGGACAAGGCATGCATTTAGAAAAATGTCATGTGGGTGTGAGCCTAATTTGAATACCTACAATGCATTGCAAAGAATGTTGTCCTTTTTAAACTAGTCGGACAAATAATAACAGCTTTTAACAGATACTACCACCAGGACTCCCTCTCATTTATGTTTACGCTGAACGAGAGTGAGGGATGGAAGGAGATGGATGCGGCCATGATGTGCATTCTTAGAGCGTTTAAATGGGTGGGAATGCCAGCCAAGCTAAGGATGCATTCTCCCCCCCAGACCTGGGGCCGTGGGTCTGTACATTATCCCGGGTAATTGTGTCCTGTCATCTGCATCTGTTGTGAATGGGGTCAAAATGTACTTAGCGTCCTGTAAGCTGCATCTGTTGTGAATGGGGTCAAAATGTACTTAGCGCGGAAGAGAAGGAAAATGGAGATGCCGTGACCCGGATTCGAACCGGGGTTGCTGCGGCCACAACGCAGAGTACTAACCACTATACGATCACGGCACAACGGCCGAGCCAGGTAGGAGTCGAACCTACAATCTTCTGATCCGTAGTCAGACGCGTTATCCATTGCGCCACTGGCCCATGCTTGGAGACAGCAGCCCCAACCTCAGTCAATAGGATCTGCCTCAACAGAAAAAGATGTCCATTATAAAACTAAATTGAAATACAAAATAAGTTTTTTGCAAAGTTGTTTATTTATTTTATCTTATCATTAAAAGTTAAACCTTGCCTTAAAACTTCCTTAACTACTTATATGGCACCAACAAATTCCGCAGAGCTGGAATTGAACTAATTCAACTTAGATGTACTTTATTAAACAAACAAAAATAAGCAATTGCACAATAACTGCTAAAAGAGCTCACAAAACAATCTCTGAGATGCGTTTCACAATTTAACTGAGGAAGCTTTTTTTTAAGGAGGAAATGTGTTTCAGAGATTGTTCCAAGTTGGATTCTTGAGTCATATTATATACCAAAATTTGGAAGCACTATGCGGGTAGGGTTGTCTCTAGGCAGGCAGACACCAGAGGCATTTCTGTGAGCTGAATTTCAAGACTCCTGTACACAAGTGTAATTCTCTATGGTATAATTTTATTAAGGTTTTACACTGTACACATTTTTCCTGTTTTATTGTATGTATATATTATATGTACATATATGATCTGCCGGAAGTCTGTGTCTAGGGAAAAGGTGGATCTGATACCTATAAATAAGAAGAGGAGAGGGAGTCACCTATTTAAGAGTCCAATGCTTTTATTCCAGAGCCAGATTGTGGGCTCTGGTTCATGTGAGTTGCCAATGCCTCTAGATGCTTTAAAGCTTTATTAGATTTTTGGGCTGTGTTAGTAAGTTGTCTCCACTATTATATCTTTTTCCATTTTTACTTTAGAGTTCAAAAGTTTGTTATTGTGTTTTTTACTAGGATAATCACATTGTTCTATGTATTAAATCATGGTTGTTATATTGCAGTGGCGTTTACAATTTATTTAGACTTTTAAAGGGGTGCCAAGAATTAACACTTTGTTGTGATTTAGTGCAATGTTAGATATTTGGCACTATTTACACTGTTTGCATTGTAGCTATTGTTTAACTCTGACACTCACATGGTTAACAGTTGCAGGGTTCTGCAGTTGGACAAGGCATGCATTTAGAAAAATGTCATGTGGGTGTGAGCCTAATTTGAATACCTACAATGCATTGCAAAGAATGTTGTCCTTTTTAAACTAGTCGGACAAATAATAACAGCTTTTAACAGATACTACCACCAGGACTCCCTCTCATTTATGTTTACGCTGAACGAGAGTGAGGGATGGAAGGAGATGGATGCGGCCATGATGTGCATTCTTAGAGCGTTTAAATGGGTGGGAATGCCAGCCAAGCTAAGGATGCATTCTCCCCCCCAGACCTGGGGCCGTGGGTCTGTACATTATCCCGGGTAATTGTGTCCTGTCATCTGCATCTGTTGTGAATGGGGTCAAAATGTACTTAGCGTCCTGTAATCTGCATCTGTTGTGAATGGGGTCAAAATGTACTTAGCGCGGAAGAGAAGGAAAATGGAGATGCCGTGACCCGGATTCGAACCGGGGTTGCTGCGGCCACAACGCAGAGTACTAACCACTATACGATCACGGCACAACGGCCGAGCCAGGTAGGAGTCGAACCTACAATCTTCTGATCCGTAGTCAGACGCGTTATCCATTGCGCCACTGGCCCATGCTTGGAGACAGCAGCCCCAACCTCAGTCAATAGGATCTGCCTCAACAGAAAAAGATGTCCATTATAAAACTAAATTGAAATACAAAATAAGTTTTTTGCAAAGTTGTTTATTTATTTTATCTTATCATTAAAAGTTAAACCTTGCCTTAAAACTTCCTTAACTACTTATATGGCACCAACAAATTCCGCAGAGCTGGAATTGAACTAATTCAACTTAGATGTACTTTATTAAACAAACAAAAATAAGCAATTGCACAATAACTGCTAAAAGAGCTCACAAAACAATCTCTGAGATGCGTTTCACAATTTAACTGAGGAAGCTTTTTTTTAAGGAGGAAATGTGTTTCAGAGATTGTTCCAAGTTGGATTCTTGAGTCATATTATATACCAAAATTTGGAAGCACTATGCGGGTAGGGTTGTCTCTAGGCAGGCAGACACCAGAGGCATTTCTGTGAGCTGAATTTCAAGACTCCTGTACACAAGTGTAATTCTCTATGGTATAATTTTATTAAGGTTTTACACTGTACACATTTTTCCTGTTTTATTGTATGTATATATTATATGTACATATATGATCTGCCGGAAGTCTGTGTCTAGGGAAAAGGTGGATCTGATACCTATAAATAAGAAGAGGAGAGGGAGTCACCTATTTAAGAGTCCAATGCTTTTATTCCAGAGCCAGATTGTGGGCTCTGGTTCATGTGAGTTGCCAATGCCTCTAGATGCTTTAAAGCTTTATTAGATTTTTGGGCTGTGTTAGTAAGTTGTCTCCACTATTATATCTTTTTCCATTTTTACTTTAGAGTTCAAAAGTTTGTTATTGTGTTTTTTACTAGGATAATCACATTGTTCTATGTATTAAATCATGGTTGTTATATTGCAGTGGCGTTTACAATTTATTTAGACTTTTAAAGGGGTGCCAAGAATTAACACTTTGTTGTGATTTAGTGCAATGTTAGATATTTGGCACTATTTACACTGTTTGCATTGTAGCTATTGTTTAACTCTGACACTCACATGGTTAACAGTTGCAGGGTTCTGCAGTTGGACAAGGCATGCATTTAGAAAAATGTCATGTGGGTGTGAGCCTAATTTGAATACCTACAATGCATTGCAAAGAATGTTGTCCTTTTTAAACTAGTCGGACAAATAATAACAGCTTTTAACAGATACTACCACCAGGACTCCCTCTCATTTATGTTTACGCTGAACGAGAGTGAGGGATGGAAGGAGATGGATGCGGCCATGATGTGCATTCTTAGAGCGTTTAAATGGGTGGGAATGCCAGCCAAGCTAAGGATGCATTCTCCCCCCCAGACCTGGGGCCGTGGGTCTGTACATTATCCCGGGTAATTGTGTCCTGTCATCTGCATCTGTTGTGAATGGGGTCAAAATGTACTTAGCGTCCTGTAATCTGCATCTGTTGTGAATGGGGTCAAAATGTACTTAGCGCGGAAGAGAAGGAAAATGGAGATGCCGTGACCCGGATTCGAACCGGGGTTGCTGCGGCCACAACGCAGAGTACTAACCACTATACGATCACGGCACAACGGCCGAGCCAGGTAGGAGTCGAACCTACAATCTTCTGATCCGTAGTCAGACGCGTTATCCATTGCGCCACTGGCCCATGCTTGGAGACAGCAGCCCCAACCTCAGTCAATAGGATCTGCCTCAACAGAAAAAGATGTCCATTATAAAACTAAATTGAGATACAAAATAAGTTTTTTGCAAAGTTGTTTATTTATTTTATCTTATCATTAAAAGTTAAACCTTGCCTTAAAACTTCCTTAACTACTTATATGGCACCAACAAATTCCGCAGAGCTGGAATTGAACTAATTCAACTTAGATGTACTTTATTAAACAAACAAAAATAAGCAATTGCACAATAACTGCTAAAAGAGCTCACAAAACAATCTCTGAGATGCGTTTCACAATTTAACTGAGGAAGCTTTTTTTTAAGGAGGAAATGTGTTTCAGAGATTGTTCCAAGTTGGATTCTTGAGTCATATTATATACCAAAATTTGGAAGCACTATGCGGGTAGGGTTGTCTCTAGGCAGGCAGACACCAGAGGCATTTCTGTGAGCTGAATTTCAAGACTCCTGTACACAAGTGTAATTCTCTATGGTATAATTTTATTAAGGTTTTACACTGTACACATTTTTCCTGTTTTATTGTATGTATATATTATATGTACATATATGATCTGCCGGAAGTCTGTGTCTAGGGAAAAGGTGGATCTGATACCTATAAATAAGAAGAGGAGAGGGAGTCACCTATTTAAGAGTCCAATGCTTTTATTCCAGAGCCAGATTGTGGGCTCTGGTTCATGTGAGTTGCCAATGCCTCTAGATGCTTTAAAGCTTTATTAGATTTTTGGGCTGTGTTAGTAAGTTGTCTCCACTATTATATCTTTTTCCATTTTTACTTTAGAGTTCAAAAGTTTGTTATTGTGTTTTTTACTAGGATAATCACATTGTTCTATGTATTAAATCATGGTTGTTATATTGCAGTGGCGTTTACAATTTATTTAGACTTTTAAAGGGGTGCCAAGAATTAACACTTTGTTGTGATTTAGTGCAATGTTAGATATTTGGCACTATTTACACTGTTTGCATTGTAGCTATTGTTTAACTCTGACACTCACATGGTTAACAGTTGCAGGGTTCTGCAGTTGGACAAGGCATGCATTTAGAAAAATGTCATGTGGGTGTGAGCCTAATTTGAATACCTACAATGCATTGCAAAGAATGTTGTCCTTTTTAAACTAGTCGGACAAATAATAACAGCTTTTAACAGATACTACCACCAGGACTCCCTCTCATTTATGTTTACGCTGAACGAGAGTGAGGGATGGAAGGAGATGGATGCGGCCATGATGTGCATTCTTAGAGCGTTTAAATGGGTGGGAATGCCAGCCAAGCTAAGGATGCATTCTCCCCCCCAGACCTGGGGCCGTGGGTCTGTACATTATCCCGGGTAATTGTGTCCTGTCATCTGCATCTGTTGTGAATGGGGTCAAAATGTACTTAGCGTCCTGTAATCTGCATCTGTTGTGAATGGGGTCAAAATGTACTTAGCGCAGAAGAGAAGGAAAATGGAGATGCCGTGACCCGGATTCGAACCGGGGTTGCTGCGGCCACAACGCAGAGTACTAACCACGGCACAACGGCCGAGCCAGGTAGGAGTCGAACCTACAATCTTCTGATCCGTAGTCAGACGCGTTATCCATTGCGCCACTGGCCCATGCTTGGAGACAGCAGCCCCAAAGTCAGTCAATAGGATCTGCCTCAACAGAAAAAGATGTCCATTATAAAACTAAATTGAGATACAAAATAAGTTTTTTGCAAAGTTGTTTATTTATTTTATCTTATCATTAAAAGTTAAACCTTGCCTTAAAACTTCCTTAACTACTTATATGGCACCAACAAATTCCGCAGAGCTGGAATTGAACTAATTCAACTTAGATGTACTTTATTAAACAAACAAAAATAAGCAATTGCACAATAACTGCTAAAAGAGCTCACAAAACAATCTCTGAGATGCGTTTCACAATTTAACTGAGGAAGCTTTTTTTTAAGGAGGAAATGTGTTTCAGAGATTGTTCCAAGTTGGATTCTTGAGTCATATTATATACCAAAATTTGGAAGCACTATGCGGGTAGGGTTGTCTCTAGGCAGGCAGACACCAGAGGCATTTCTGTGAGCTGAATTTCAAGACTCCTGTACACAAGTGTAATTCTCTATGGTATAATTTTATTAAGGTTTTACACTGTACACATTTTTCCTGTTTTATTGTATGTATATATTATATGTACATATATGATCTGCCGGAAGTCTGTGTCTAGGGAAAAGGTGGATCTGATACCTATAAATAAGAAGAGGAGAGGGAGTCACCTATTTAAGAGTCCAATGCTTTTATTCCAGAGCCAGATTGTGGGCTCTGGTTCATGTGAGTTGCCAATGCCTCTAGATGCTTTACAGCTTTATTAGATTTTTGGGCTGTGTTAGTAAGTTGTCTCCACTATTATATCTTTTTCTATTTTTACTTTAGAGTTCAAAAGTTTGTTATTGTGTTTTTTACTAGGATAATCACATTGTTCTATGTATTAAATCATGGTTGTTATATTGCAGTGGCGTTTACAATTTATTTAGACTTTTAAAGGGGTGCCAAGAATTAACACTTTGTTGTGATTTAGTGCAATGTTAGATATTTGGCACTATTTACACTGTTTGCATTTTAGATATTGTTTAACTCTGACACTCACATGGTTAACAGTTGCAGGGTTCTGCAATTGGACAAGGCATGCATTTAGAAAAATGTCATGTGGGTGTGAGCCTAATTTGAATACCTACAATGCATTGCAAAGAATGTTGTACTTTTTAAACTAGTCGGACAAATAATAACAGCTTTTAACAGATACTACCACCAGGACTCCCTCTCATTTATGTTTACGCTGAACGAGAGTGAGGGATGGAAGGAGATGGATGCGGCCATGATGTGCATTCTTAGAGCGTTTAAATGGGTGGAAATGCCAGCCAAGCTAAGGATGCATTCTCCCCCCCAGACCTGGGGCTGTGGGTCTGTACATTATCCCGGGTAATTGCGTCCTGTCATCTGCATCTGTTGTGAATGGGGTCAAAATGTACTTAGCGTCCTGTCATCTGCATCTGTTGTGAATGGGGTCAAAATGTACTTAGCGCAGAAGAGAAGGAAAATGGAGATGCCGTGACCCGGATTCGAACCGGGGTTGCTGCGGCCACAACGCAGAGTACTAACCACTATACGATCACGGCACAACGGCCGAGCCAGGTAGGAGTCGAACCTACAATCTTCTGATCCGTAGTCAGACGCGTTATCCATTGCGCCACTGGCCCATGCTTGGAGACAGCAGCCCCAACCTCAGTCAAAAGGATCTGCCTCAACAGAAAAAGATGTCCATTATAAAACTAAATTGAGATACAAAATAAGTTTTTTGCAAAGTTGTTTATTTATTTTATCTTATCATTAAAAGTTAAACCTTGCCTTAAAACTTCCTTAACTACTTATATGGCACCAACAAATTCCGCAGAGCTGGAATTGAACTAATTCAACTTAGATGTACTTTATTAAACAAACAAAAATAAGCAATTGCACAATAACTGCTAAAAGAGCTCACAAAACAATCTCTGAGATGCGTTTCACAATTTAACTGAGGAAGCTTTTTTTTAAGGAGGAAATGTGTTTCAGAGATTGTTCCAAGTTGGATTCTTGAGTCATATTATATACCAAAATTTGGAAGCACTATGCGGGTAGGGTTGTCTCTAGGCAGGCAGACACCAGAGGCATTTCTGTGAGCTGAATTTCAAGACTCCTGTACACAAGTGTAATTCTCTATGGTATAATTTTATTAAGGTTTTACACTGTACACATTTTTCCTGTTTTATTGTATGTATATATTATATGTACATATATGATCTGCCGGAAGTCTGTGTCTAGAGAAAAGGTGGATCTGATACCTATAAATAAGAAGAGGAGAGGGAGTCACCTATTTAAGAGTCCAATGCTTTTATTCCAGAGCCAGATTGTCGGCTCTGGTTCATGTGAGTTGCCAATGCCTCTAGATGCTTTACAGCTTTATTAGATTTTTGGGCTGTGTTAGTAAGTTGTCTCCACTATTATATCTTTTTCTATTTTTACTTTAGAGTTCAAAAGTTTGTTATTGTGTTTTTTACTAGGATAATCACATTGTTCTATGTATTAAATCATGGTTGTTATATTGCAGTGGCGTTTACAATTTATTTAGACTTTTAAAGGGGTGCCAAGAATTAACACTTTGTTGTGATTTAGTGCAATGTTAGATATTTGGCACTATTTACACTGTTTGCATTGTAGCTATTGTTTAACTCTGACACTCACATGGTTAACAGTTGCAGGGTTCTGCAGTTGGACAAGGCATGCATTTAGAAAAATGTCATGTGGGTGTGAGCCTAATTTGAATACCTACAATGCATTGCAAAGAATGTTGTCCTTTTTAAACTAGTCGGACAAATAATAACAGCTTTTAACAGATACTACCACCAGGACTCCCTCTCATTTATGTTTACGCTGAACGAGAGTGAGGGATGGAAGGAGATGGATGCGGCCATGATGTGCATTCTTAGAGCGTTTAAATGGGTGGGAATGCCAGCCAAGCTAAGGATGCATTCTCCCCCCCAGACCTGGGGCCGTGGGTCTGTACATTATCCCGGGTAATTGTGTCCTGTCATCTGCATCTGTTGTGAATGGGGTCAAAATGTACTTAGCGTCCTGTAATCTGCATCTGTTGTGAATGGGGTCAAAATGTACTTAGCGCGGAAGAGAAGGAAAATGGAGATGCCGTGACCCAGATTCGAACCGGGGTTGCTGTGGCCACAACGCAGAGTACTAACCACTATACGATCACGGCACAACGGCCGAGCCAGGTAGGAGTTGAACCTACAATCTTCTGATCCGTAGTCAGACGCGTTATCCATTGCGCCACTGGCCCATGCTTGGAGACAGCAGCCCCAACCTCAGTCAATAGGATCTGCCTCAACAGAAAAAGATGTCCATTATAAAACTAAATTGAAATACAAAATAAGTTTTTTGCAAAGTTGTTTATTTATTTTATCTTATCATTAAAAGTTAAACCTTGCCTTAAAACTTCCTTAACTACTTATATGGCACCAACAAATTCCGCAGAGCTGGAATTGAACTAATTCAACTTAGATGTACTTTATTAAACAAACAAAAATAAGCAATTGCACAATAACTGCTAAAAGAGCTCACAAAACAATCTCTGAGATGCGTTTCACAATTTAACTGAGGAAGCTTTTTTTTAAGGAGGAAATGTGTTTCAGAGATTGTTCCAAGTTGGATTCTTGAGTCATATTATATACCAAAATTTGGAAGCACTATGCGGGTAGGGTTGTCTCTAGGCAGGCAGACACCAGAGGCATTTCTGTGAGCTGAATTTCAAGACTCCTGTACACAAGTGTAATTCTCTATGGTATAATTTTATTAAGGTTTTACACTGTACACATTTTTCCTGTTTTATTGTATGTATATATTATATGTACATATATGATCTGCCGGAAGTCTGTGTCTAGGGAAAAGGTGGATCTGATACCTATAAATAAGAAGAGGAGAGGGAGTCACCTATTTAAGAGTCCAATGCTTTTATTCCAGAGCCAGATTGTGGGCTCTGGTTCATGTGAGTTGCCAATGCCTCTAGATGCTTTACAGCTTTATTAGATTTTTGGGCTGTGTTAGTAAGTTGTCTCCACTATTATATCTTTTTCCATTTTTACTTTAGAGTTCAAAAGTTTGTTATTGTGTTTTTTACTAGGATAATCACATTGTTCTATGTATTAAATCATGGTTGTTATATTGCAGTGGCGTTTACAATTTATTTAGACTTTTAAAGGGGTGCCAAGAATTAACACTTTGTTGTGATTTAGTGCAATGTTAGATATTTGGCACTATTTACACTGTTTGCATTTTAGATATTGTTTAACTCTGACACTCACATGGTTAACAGTTGCAGGGTTCTGCAATTGGACAAGGCATGCATTTAGAAAAATGTCATGTGGGTGTGAGCCTAATTTGAATACCTACAATGCATTGCAAAGAATGTTGTTTTTTTTAAACTAGTCGGACAAATAATAACAGCTTTTAACAGATACTACCACCAGGACTCCCTCTCATTTATGTTTACGCTGAACGAGAGTGAGGGATGGAAGGAGATGGATGCGGCCATGATGTGCATTCTTAGAGCGTTTAAATGGGTGGAAATGCCAGCCAAGCTAAGGATGCATTCTCCCCCCCAGACCTGGGGCTGTGGGTCTGTACATTATCCCGGGTAATTGCGTCCTGTCATCTGCATCTGTTGTGAATGGGGTCAAAATGTACTTAGCGTCCTGTCATCTGCATCTGTTGTGAATGGGGTCAAAATGTACTTAGCGCAGAAGAGAAGGAAAATGGAGATGCCGTGACCCGGATTCGAACCGGGGTTGCTGCGGCCACAACGCAGAGTACTAACCACTATACGATCACGGCACAACGGCCGAGCCAGGTAGGAGTCGAACCTACAATCTTCTGATCCGTAGTCAGACGCGTTATCCATTGCGCCACTGGCCCCGCGTTATCCATTGCGCCACTGGCCCATGCTTGGAGACAGCAGCCCCAACCTCAGTCAATAGGATCTGCCTCAACAGAAAAAGATGTCCATTATAAAACTAAATTGAAATTCAAAATAAGTTTTTTGCAAAGTTGTTTATTTATTTTATCTTATCATTAAAAGTTAAACCTTGCCTTAAAACTTCCTTAACTACTTATATGGCACCAACAAATTCCGCAGAGCTGGAATTGAACTAATTCAACTTAGATGTACTTTATTAAACAAACAAAAATAAGCAATTGCACAATAACTGCTAAAAGAGCTCACAAAACAATCTCTGAGATGCGTTTCACAATTTAACTGAGGAAGCTTTTTTTTAAGGAGGAAATGTGTTTCAGAGATTGTTCCAAGTTGGATTCTTGAGTCATATTATATACCAAAATTTGGAAGCACTATGCGGGTAGGGTTGTCTCTAGGCAGGCAGACACCAGAGGCATTTCTGTGAGCTGAATTTCAAGACTCCTGTACACAAGTGTAATTCTCTATGGTATAATTTTATTAAGGTTTTACACTGTACACATTTTTCCTGTTTTATTGTATGTATATATTATATGTACATATATGATCTGCCGGAAGTCTGTGTCTAGGGAAAAGGTGGATCTGATACCTATAAATAAGAAGAGGAGAGGGAGTCACCTATTTAAGAGTCCAATGCTTTTATTCCAGAGCCAGATTGTGTGCTCTGGTTCATGTGAGTTGCCAATGCCTCTAGATGCTTTACAGCTTTATTAGATTTTTGGGCTGTGTTAGTAAGTTGTTTCCACTATTATATCTTTTTCTATTTTTACTTTAGAGTTCAAAAGTTTGTTATTGTGTTTTTTACTAGGATAATCACATTGTTCTATGTATTAAATCATGGTTGTTATATTGCAGTGGCGTTTACAATTTATTTAGACTTTTAAAGGGGTGCCAAGAATTAACACTTTGTTGTGATTTAGTGCAATGTTAGATATTTGGCACTATTTACACTGTTTGCATTTTAGATATTGTTTAACTCTGACACTCACATGGTTAACAGTTGCAGGGTTCTGCAGTTGGACAAGGCATGCATTTAGAAAAATGTCATGTGGGTGTGAGCCTAATTTGAATACCTACAATGCATTGCAAAGAATGTTGTCCTTTTTAAACTAGTCGGACAAATAATAACAGCTTTTAACAGATACTACCAAAATGGACTCCCTCTCATTTATGTTTACGCTGAACGAGAGTGAGGGATGGAAGGAGATGGATGCGGCCATGATGTGCATTCTTAGAGCGTTTAAATGGGTGGAAATGCCAGCCAAGCTAAGGATGCATTCTCCCCCCCAGACCTGGGGCTGTGGGTCTGTACATTATCCCGGGTAATTGCGTCCTGTCATCTGCATCTGTTGTGAATGGGGTCAAAATGTACTTAACGTCCTGTCATCTGCATCTGTTGTGAATGGGGTCAAAATGTACTTAGCGCGGAAGAGAAGGAAAATGGAGATGCCGTGACCCGGATTCGAACCGGGGTTGCTGCGGCCACAACGCAGAGTACTAACCACTATACGATCACAGCACAACGGCCGAGTCAGGTAGGAGTCGAACCTACAATCTTCTGATCCGTAGTCAGACGCGTTATCCATTGCGCCACTGGCCCATGCTTGGAGACAGCAGCCCCAACCTCAGTCAAAAGGATCTGCCTCAACAGAAAAAGATGTCCATTATAAAACTAAATTGAGATACAAAATAAGTTTTTTGCAAAGTTGTTTATTTATTTTATCTTATCATTAAAAGTTAAACCTTGCCTTAAAACTTCCTTAACTACTTATATGGCACCAACAAATTCCGCAGAGCTGGAATTGAAATAATTCAACTTAGATGTACTTTATTAAACAAACAAAAATAAGCAATTGCACAATAACTGCTAAAAGAGCTCACAAAACAATCTCTGAGATGCGTTTCACAATTTAACTGAGGAAGCTTTTTTTTAAGGAGGAAATGTGTTTCAGAGATTGTTCCAAGTTGGATTCTTGAGTCATATTATATACCAAAATTTGGAAGCACTATGCGGGTAGGGTTGTCTCTAGGCAGGCAGACACCAGAGGCATTTCTGTGAGCTGAATTTCAAGACTCCTGTACACAAGTGTAATTCTCTATGGTATAATTTTATTAAGGTTTTACACTGTACACATTTTTCCTGTTTTATTGTATGTATATATTATATGTACATATATGATCTGCCGGAAGTCTGTGTCTAGGGAAAAGGTGGATCTGATACCTATAAATAAGAAGAGGAGAGGGAGTCACCTATTTAAGAGTCCAATGCTTTTATTCCAGAGCCAGATTGTGGGCTCTGGTTCATGTGAGTTGCCAATGCCTCTAGATGCTTTACAGCTTTATTAGATTTTTGGGCTGTGTTAGTAAGTTGTCTCCACTATTATATCTTTTTCTATTTTTACTTTAGAGTTCAAAAGTTTGTTATTGTGTTTTTTACTAGGATAATCACATTGTTCTATGTATTAAATCATGGTTGTTATATTGCAGTGGCGTTTACAATTTATTTAGACTTTTAAAGGGGTGCCAAGAATTAACACTTTGTTGTGATTTAGTGCAATGTTAGATATTTGGCACTATTTACACTGTTTGCATTGTAGCTATTGTTTAACTCTGACACTCACATGGTTAACAGTTGCAGGGTTCTGCAGTTGGACAAGGCATGCATTTAGAAAAATGTCATGTGGGTGTGAGCCTAATTTGAATACCTACAATGCATTGCAAAGAATGTTGTCCTTTTTAAACTAGTCGGACAAATAATAACAGCTTTTAACAGATACTACCACCAGGACTCCCTCTCATTTATGTTTACGCTGAACGAGAGTGAGGGATGGAAGGAGATGGATGCGGCCATGATGTGCATTCTTAGAGCGTTTAAATGGGTGGGAATGCCAGCCAAGCTAAGGATGCATTCTCCCCCCCAGACCTGGGGCCGTGGGTCTGTACATTATCCCGGGTAATTGTGTCCTGTAATCTGCATCTGTTGTGAATGGGGTCAAAATGTACTTAGCGCGGAAGAGAAGGAAAATGGAGATGCCGTGACCCAGATTCGAACCGGGGTTGCTGCGGCCACAACGCAGAGTACTAACCACTATATGATCACGGCACAACGACCGAGCCAGGTAGGAGTCGAACCTACAATCTTCTGATCCGTAGTCAGACACGTTATCCATTGCGCCACTGGCCCATGCTTGGAGACAGCAGCCCCAACCTCAGTCAAAAGGATCTGCCTCAACAGAAAAAGATGTCCATTATAAAACTAAATTGAGATACAAAATAAGTTTTTTGCAAAGTTGTTTATTTATTTTATCTTATCATTAAAAGTTAAACCTTGCCTTAAAACTTCCTTAACTACTTATATGGCACCAACAAATTCCGCAGAGCTGGAATTGAACTAATTCAACTTAGATGTACTTTATTAAACAAACAAAAATAAGCAATTGCACAATAACTGCTAAAAGAGCTCACAAAACAATCTCTGAGATGCGTTTCACAATTTAACTGAGGAAGCTTTTTTTTAAGGAGGAAATGTGTTTCAGAGATTGTTCCAAGTTGGATTCTTGAGTCATATTATATACCAAAATTTGGAAGCACTATGCGGGTAGGGTTGTCTCTAGGCAGGCAGACACCAGAGGCATTTCTGTGAGCTGAATTTCAAGACTCCTGTACACAAGTGTAATTCTCTATGGTATAATTTTATTAAGGTTTTACACTGTACACATTTTTCCTGTTTTATTGTATGTATATATTATATGTACATATATGATCTGCCGGAAGTCTGTGTCTAGGGAAAAGGTGGATCTGATACCTATAAATAAGAAGAGGAGAGGGAGTCACCTATTTAAGAGTCCAATGCTTTTATTCCAGAGCCAGATTGTGGGCTCTGGTTCATGTGAGTTGCCAATGCCTCTAGATGCTTTACAGCTTTATTAGATTTTTGGGCTGTATTAGTAAGTTGTCTCCACTATTATATCTTTTTCTATTTTTACTTTAGAGTTCAAAAGTTTGTTATTGTGTTTTTTACTAGGATAATCACATTGTTCTATGTATTAAATCATGGTTGTTATATTGCAGTGGCGTTTACAATTTATTTAGACTTTTAAAGGGGTGCCAAGAATTAACACTTTGTTGTGATTTAGTGCAATGTTAGATATTTGGCACTATTTACACTGTTTGCATTGTAGCTATTGTTTAACTCTGACACTCACATGGTTAACAGTTGCAGGGTTCTGCAGTTGGACAAGGCATGCATTTAGAAAAATGTCATGTGGGTGTGAGCCTAATTTGAATACCTACAATGCATTGCAAAGAATGTTGTCCTTTTTAAACTAGTCGGACAAATAATAACAGCTTTTAACAGATACTACCACCAGGACTCCCTCTCATTTATGTTTACGCTGAACGAGAGTGAGGGATGGAAGGAGATGGATGCGGCCATGATGTGCATTCTTAGAGCGTTTAAATGGGTGGAAATGCCAGCCAAGCTAAGGATGCATTCTCCCCCCCAGACCTGGGGCTGTGGGTCTGTACATTATCCCGGGTAATTGCGTCCTGTCATCTGCATCTGTTGTGAATGGGGTCAAAATGTACTTAGCGTCCTGTAATCTGCATCTGTTGTGAATGGGGTCAAAATGTACTTAGCGCGGAAGAGAAGGAAAATGGAGATGCCGTGACCCGGATTCGAACCGGGGTTGCTGCGGCCACAACGCAGAGTACTAACCACTATACGATCACGGCACAACGGCCGAGCCAGGTAGGAGTCGAACCTACAATCTTCTGATCCGTAGTCAGACGCGTTATCCATTGCGCCACTGGCCCATGCTTGGAGACAGCAGCCCCAACCTCAGTCAATAGGATCTGCCTCAACAGAAAAAGATGTCCATTATAAAACTAAATTGAGATACAAAATAAGTTTTTTGCAAAGTTGTTTATTTATTTTATCTTATCATTAAAAGTTAAACCTTGCCTTAAAACTTCCTTAACTACTTATATGGCACCAACAAATTCCGCAGAGCTGGAATTGAACTAATTCAACTTAGATGTACTTTATTAAACAAACAAAAATAAGCAATTGCACAATAACTGCTAAAAGAGCTCACAAAACAATCTCTGAGATGCGTTTCACAATTTAACTGAGGAAGCTTTTTTTTAAGGAGGAAATGTGTTTCAGAGATTGTTCCAAGTTGGATTCTTGAGTCATATTATATACCAAAATTTGGAAGCACTATGCGGGTAGGGTTGTCTCTAGGCAGGCAGACACCAGAGGCATTTCTGTGAGCTGAATTTCAAGACTCCTGTACACAAGTGTAATTCTCTATGGTATAATTTTATTAAGGTTTTACACTGTACACATTTTTCCTGTTTTATTGTATGTATATATTATATGTACATATATGATCTGCCGGAAGTCTGTGTCTAGGGAAAAGGTGGATCTGATACCTATAAATAAGAAGAGGAGAGGGAGTCACCTATTTAAGAGTCCAATGCTTTTATTCCAGAGCCAGATTGTGGGCTCTGGTTCATGTGAGTTGCCAATGCCTCTAGATGCTTTACAGCTTTATTAGATTTTTGGGCTGTGTTAGTAAGTTGTCTCCACTATTATATCTTTTTCCATTTTTACTTTAGAGTTCAAAAGTTTGTTATTGTGTTTTTTACTAGGATAATCACATTGTTCTATGTATTAAATCATGGTTGTTATATTGCAGTGGCGTTTACAATTTATTTAGACTTTTAAAGGGGTGCCAAGAATTAACACTTTGTTGTGATTTAGTGCAATGTTAGATATTTGGCACTATTTACACTGTTTGCATTTTAGATATTGTTTAACTCTGACACTCACATGGTTAACAGTTGCAGGGTTCTGCAATTGGACAAGGCATGCATTTAGAAAAATGTCATGTGGGTGTGAGCCTAATTTGAATACCTACAATGCATTGCAAAGAATGTTGTCCTTTTTAAACTAGTCGGACAAATAATAACAGCTTTTAACAGATACTACCACCAGGACTCCCTCTCATTTATGTTTACGCTGAACGAGAGTGAGGGATGGAAGGAGATGGATGCGGCCATGATGTGCATTCTTAGAGCGTTTAAATGGGTGGGAATGCCAGCCAAGCTAAGGATGCATTCTCCCCCCCAGACCTGGGGCCGTGGGTCTGTACATTATCCCGGGTAATTGTGTCCTGTCATCTGCATCTGTTGTGAATGGGGTCAAAATGTACTTAGCGTCCTGTAATCTGCATCTGTTGTGAATGGGGTCAAAATGTACTTAGCGCGGAAGAGAAGGAAAATGGAGATGCCGTGACCCGGATTCGAACCGGGGTTGCTGCGGCCACAACGCAGAGTACTAACCACTATACGATCACGGCACAACGGCCGAGCCAGGTAGGAGTCGAACCTACAATCTTCTGATCCGTAGTCAGACGCGTTATCCATTGCGCCACTGGCCCATGCTTGGAGACAGCAGCCCCAACCTCAGTCAATAGGATCTGCCTCAACAGAAAAAGATGTCCATTATAAAACTAAATTGAGATACAAAAAATAAGTTTTTTGCAAAGTTGTTTATTTATTTTATCTTATCATTAAAAGTTAAACCTTGCCTTAAAACTTCCTTAACTACTTATATGGCACCAACAAATTCCGCAGAGCTGGAATTGAACTAATTCAACTTAGATGTACTTTATTAAACAAACAAAAATAAGCAATTGCACAATAACTGCTAAAAGAGCTCACAAAACAATCTCTGAGATGCGTTTCACAATTTAACTGAGGAAGCTTTTTTTAAAGGAGGAAATGTGTTTCAGAGATTGTTCCAAGTTGGATTCTTGAGTCATATTATATACCAAAATTTGGAAGCACTATGCGGGTTGGGTTGTCTCTAGGCAGGCAGACACCAGAGGCATTTCTGTGAGCTGAATTTCAAGACTCCTGTACACAAGTGTAATTCTCTATGGTATAATTTTATTAAGGTTTTACACTGTACACATTTTTCCTGTTTTATTGTATGTATATATTATATGTACATATATGATCTGCCGGAAGTCTGTGTCTAGGGAAAAGGTGGATCTGATACCTATAAATAAGAAGAGGAGAGGGAGTCACCTATTTAAGAGTCCAATGCTTTTATTCCAGAGCCAGATTGTGTGCTCTGGTTCATGTGAGTTGCCAATGCCTCTAGATGCTTTACAGCTTTATTAGATTTTTGGGCTGTGTTAGTAAGTTGTTTCCACTATTATATCTTTTTCTATTTTTACTTTAGAGTTCAAAAGTTTGTTATTGTGTTTTTTACTAGGATAATCACATTGTTCTATGTATTAAATCATGGTTGTTATATTGCAGTGGCGTTTACAATTTATTTAGACTTTTAAAGGGGTGCCAAGAATTAACACTTTGTTGTGATTTAGTGCAATGTTAGATATTTGGCACTATTTACACTGTTTGCATTTTAGATATTGTTTAACTCTGACACTCACATGGTTAACAGTTGCAGGGTTCTGCAGTTGGACAAGGCATGCATTTAGAAAAATGTCATGTGGGTGTGAGCCTAATTTGAATACCTACAATGCATTGCAAAGAATGTTGTACTTTTTAAACTAGTCGGACAAATAATAACAGCTTTTAACAGATACTACCAAAATGGACTCCCTCTCATTTATGTTTACGCTGAACGAGAGTGAGGGATGGAAGGAGATGGATGCGGCCATGATGTGCATTCTTAGAGCGTTTAAATGGGTGGAAATGCCAGCCAAGCTAAGGATGCATTCTCCCCCCCAGACCTGGGGCTGTGGGTCTGTACATTATCCCGGGTAATTGCCTCCTGTCATCTGCATCTGTTGTGAATGGGGTCAAAATGTACTTAGCGTCCTGTAATCTGCATCTGTTGTGAATGGGGTCAAAATGTACTTAGCGCGGAAGAGAAGGAAAATGGAGATGCCGTGACCCGGATTCGAACCGGGGTTGCTGCACCAACAACGCAGAGTACTAACCACTATATGATCACGGCACAACGGCCGAGCCAGGTAGGAGTCGAACCTACAATCTTCTGATCCGTAGTCAGACGCGTTATCCATTGCGCCACTGGCCCATGCTTGGAGACAGCAGCCCCAACCTCAGTCAATAGGATCTGCCTCAACAGAAAAAGATGTCCATTATAAAACTAAATTGAGATACAAAAAATAAGTTTTTTGCAAAGTTGTTTATTTATTTTATCTTATCATTAAAAGTTAAACCTTGCCTTAAAACTTCCTTAACTACTTATATGGCACCAACAAATTCCGCAGAGCTGGAATTGAACTAATTCAACTTAGATGTACTTTATTAAACAAACAAAAATAAGCAATTGCACAATAACTGCTAAAAGAGCTCACAAAACAATCTCTGAGATGCGTTTCACAATTTAACTGAGGAAGCTTTTTTTAAAGGAGGAAATGTGTTTCAGAGATTGTTCCAAGTTGGATTCTTGAGTCATATTATATACCAAAATTTGGAAGCACTATGCAGGTTGGGTTGTCTCTAGGCAGGCAGACACCAGAGGCATTTCTGTGAGCTGAATTTCAAGACTCCTGTACACAAGTGTAATTCTCTATGGTATAATTTTATTAAGGTTTTACACTGTACACATTTTTCCTGTTTTATTGTATGTATATATTATATGTACATATATGATCTGCCGGAAGTCTGTGTCTAGGGAAAAGGTGGATCTGATACCTATAAATAAGAAGAGGAGAGGGAGTCACCTATTTAAGAGTCCAATGCTTTTATTCCAGAGCCAGATTGTGTGCTCTGGTTCATGTGAGTTGCCAATGCCTCTAGATGCTTTACAGCTTTATTAGATTTTTGGGCTGTGTTAGTAAGTTGTTTCCACTATTATATCTTTTTCTATTTTTACTTTAGAGTTCAAAAGTTTGTTATTGTGTTTTTTACTAGGATAATCACATTGTTCTATGTATTAAATCATGGTTGTTATATTGCAGTGGCGTTTACAATTTATTTAGACTTTTAAAGGGGTGCCAAGAATTAACACTTTGTTGTGATTTAGTGCAATGTTAGATATTTGGCACTATTTACACTGTTTGCATTTTAGATATTGTTTAACTCTGACACTCACATGGTTAACAGTTGCAGGGTTCTGCAGTTGGACAAGGCATGCATTTAGAAAAATGTCATGTGGGTGTGAGCCTAATTTGAATACCTACAATGCATTGCAAAGAATGTTGTACTTTTTAAACTAGTCGGACAAATAATAACAGCTTTTAACAGATACTACCAAAATGGACTCCCTCTCATTTATGTTTACGCTGAACGAGAGTGAGGGATGGAAGGAGATGGATGCGGCCATGATGTGCATTCTTAGAGCGTTTAAATGGGTGGAAATGCCAGCCAAGCTAAGGATGCATTCTCCCCCCCAGACCTGGGGCTGTGGGTCTGTACATTATCCCGGGTAATTGCGTCCTGTCATCTGCATCTGTTGTGAATGGGGTCAAAATGTACTTAACGTCCTGTCATCTGCATCTGTTGTGAATGGGGTCAAAATGTACTTAGCGTCCTGTAATCTGCATCTGTTGTGAATGGGGTCAAAATGTACTTAGCGCGGAAGAGAAGGAAAATGGAGATGCCGTGACCCGGATTCGAACCGGGGTTGCTGCGGCCACAACGCAGAGTACTAACCACTATACGATCACGGCACAACGGCCGAGCCAGGTAGGAGTCGAACCTACAATCTTCTGATCCGTAGTCAGACGCGTTATCCATTGCGCCACTGGCCCATGCTTGGAGACAGCAGCCCCAACCTCAGTCAATAGGATCTGCCTCAACAGAAAAAGATGTCCATTATAAAACTAAATTGAGATACAAAAAATAAGTTTTTTGCAAAGTTGTTTATTTATTTTATCTTATCATTAAAAGTTAAACCTTGCCTTAAAACTTCCTTAACTACTTATATGGCACCAACAAATTCCGCAGAGCTGGAATTGAACTAATTCAACTTAGATGTACTTTATTAAACAAACAAAAATAAGCAATTGCACAATAACTGCTAAAAGAGCTCACAAAACAATCTCTGAGATGCGTTTCACAATTTAACTGAGGAAGCTTTTTTTAAAGGAGGAAATGTGTTTCAGAGATTGTTCCAAGTTGGATTCTTGAGTCATATTATATACCAAAATTTGGAAGCACTATGCGGGTTGGGTTGTCTCTAGGCAGGCAGACACCAGAGGCATTTCTGTGAGCTGAATTTCAAGACTCCTGTACACAAGTGTAATTCTCTATGGTATAATTTTATTAAGGTTTTACACTGTACACATTTTTCCTGTTTTATTGTATGTATATATTATATGTACATATATGATCTGCCGGAAGTCTGTGTCTAGGGAAAAGGTGGATCTGATACCTATAAATAAGAAGAGGAGAGGGAGTCACCTATTTAAGAGTCCAATGCTTTTATTCCAGAGCCAGATTGTGTGCTCTGGTTCATGTGAGTTGCCAATGCCTCTAGATGCTTTACAGCTTTATTAGATTTTTGGGCTGTGTTAGTAAGTTGTTTCCACTATTATATCTTTTTCTATTTTTACTTTAGAGTTCAAAAGTTTGTTATTGTGTTTTTTACTAGGATAATCACATTGTTCTATGTATTAAATCATGGTTGTTATATTGCAGTGGCGTTTACAATTTATTTAGACTTTTAAAGGGGTGCCAAGAATTAACACTTTGTTGTGATTTAGTGCAATGTTAGATATTTGGCACTATTTACACTGTTTGCATTTTAGATATTGTTTAACTCTGACACTCACATGGTTAACAGTTGCAGGGTTCTGCAGTTGGACAAGGCATGCATTTAGAAAAATGTCATGTGGGTGTGAGCCTAATTTGAATACCTACAATGCATTGCAAAGAATGTTGTACTTTTTAAACTAGTCGGACAAATAATAACAGCTTTTAACAGATACTACCAAAATGGACTCCCTCTCATTTATGTTTACGCTGAACGAGAGTGAGGGATGGAAGGAGATGGATGCGGCCATGATGTGCATTCTTAGAGCGTTTAAATGGGTGGAAATGCCAGCCAAGCTAAGGATGCATTCTCCCCCCCAGACCTGGGGCTGTGGGTCTGTACATTATCCCGGGTAATTGCCTCCTGTCATCTGCATCTGTTGTGAATGGGGTCAAAATGTACTTAGCGTCCTGTAATCTGCATCTGTTGTGAATGGGGTCAAAATGTACTTAGCGCGGAAGAGAAGGAAAATGGAGATGCCGTGACCCGGATTCGAACCGGGGTTGCTGCACCAACAACGCAGAGTACTAACCACTATATGATCACGGCACAACGGCCGAGCCAGGTAGGAGTCGAACCTACAATCTTCTGATCCGTAGTCAGACGCGTTATCCATTGCGCCACTGGCCCATGCTTGGAGACAGCAGCCCCAACCTCAGTCAATAGGATCTGCCTCAACAGAAAAAGATGTCCATTATAAAACTAAATTGAGATACAAAAAATAAGTTTTTTGCAAAGTTGTTTATTTATTTTATCTTATCATTAAAAGTTAAACCTTGCCTTAAAACTTCCTTAACTACTTATATGGCACCAACAAATTCCGCAGAGCTGGAATTGAACTAATTCAACTTAGATGTACTTTATTAAACAAACAAAAATAAGCAATTGCACAATAACTGCTAAAAGAGCTCACAAAACAATCTCTGAGATGCGTTTCACAATTTAACTGAGGAAGCTTTTTTTAAAGGAGGAAATGTGTTTCAGAGATTGTTCCAAGTTGGATTCTTGAGTCATATTATATACCAAAATTTGGAAGCACTATGCAGGTTGGGTTGTCTCTAGGCAGGCAGACACCAGAGGCATTTCTGTGAGCTGAATTTCAAGACTCCTGTACACAAGTGTAATTCTCTATGGTATAATTTTATTAAGGTTTTACACTGTACACATTTTTCCTGTTTTATTGTATGTATATATTATATGTACATATATGATCTGCCGGAAGTCTGTGTCTAGGGAAAAGGTGGATCTGATACCTATAAATAAGAAGAGGAGAGGGAGTCACCTATTTAAGAGTCCAATGCTTTTATTCCAGAGCCAGATTGTGTGCTCTGGTTCATGTGAGTTGCCAATGCCTCTAGATGCTTTACAGCTTTATTAGATTTTTGGGCTGTGTTAGTAAGTTGTTTCCACTATTATATCTTTTTCTATTTTTACTTTAGAGTTCAAAAGTTTGTTATTGTGTTTTTTACTAGGATAATCACATTGTTCTATGTATTAAATCATGGTTGTTATATTGCAGTGGCGTTTACAATTTATTTAGACTTTTAAAGGGGTGCCAAGAATTAACACTTTGTTGTGATTTAGTGCAATGTTAGATATTTGGCACTATTTACACTGTTTGCATTTTAGATATTGTTTAACTCTGACACTCACATGGTTAACAGTTGCAGGGTTCTGCAGTTGGACAAGGCATGCATTTAGAAAAATGTCATGTGGGTGTGAGCCTAATTTGAATACCTACAATGCATTGCAAAGAATGTTGTACTTTTTAAACTAGTCGGACAAATAATAACAGCTTTTAACAGATACTACCAAAATGGACTCCCTCTCATTTATGTTTACGCTGAACGAGAGTGAGGGATGGAAGGAGATGGATGCGGCCATGATGTGCATTCTTAGAGCGTTTAAATGGGTGGAAATGCCAGCCAAGCTAAGGATGCATTCTCCCCCCCAGACCTGGGGCTGTGGGTCTGTACATTATCCCGGGTAATTGCGTCCTGTCATCTGCATCTGTTGTGAATGGGGTCAAAATGTACTTAACGTCCTGTCATCTGCATCTGTTGTGAATGGGGTCAAAATGTACTTAGCGCGGAAGAGAAGGAAAATGGAGATGCCGTGACCCGGATTCGAACCGGGGTTGCTGCGGCCACAACGCAGAGTACTAACCACTATACGATCACAGCACAACGGCCGAGCCAGGTAGGAGTCGAACCTACAATCTTCTGATCCGTAGTCAGACGCGTTATCCATTGCGCCACTGGCCCATGCTTGGAGACAGCAGCCCCAACCTCAGTCAAAAGGATCTGCCTCAACAGAAAAAGATGTCCATTATAAAACTAAATTGAGATACAAAATAAGTTTTTTGCAAAGTTGTTTATTTATTTTATCTTATCATTAAAAGTTAAACCTTGAATAAAAACTTCCTTAACTACTTATATGGCACCAACAAATTCAGCAGAGCTGGAATTGAACTAATTCAACTTAGATGTACTTTATTAAACAAACAAAAATAAGCAATTGCACAATAACTGCTAAAAGAGCTCACAAAACAATCTCTGAGATGCGTTTCACAATTTAACTGAGGAAGCTTTTTTTTAAGGAGGAAATGTGTTTCAGAGATTGTTCCAAGTTGGATTCTTGAGTCATATTATATACCAAAATTTGGAAGCACTATGCGGGTAGGGTTGTCTCTAGGCAGGCAGACACCAGAGGCATTTCTGTGAGCTGAATTTCAAGACTCCTGTACACAAGTGTAATTCTCTATGGTATAATTTTATTAAGGTTTTACACTGTACACATTTTTCCTGTTTTATTGTATGTATATATTATATGTACATATATGATCTGCCGGAAGTCTGTGTCTAGGGAAAAGGTGGATCTGATACCTATAAATAAGAAGAGGAGAGGGAGTCACCTATTTAAGAGTCCAATGCTTTTATTCCAGAGCCAGATTGTGGGCTCTGGTTCATGTGAGTTGCCAATGCCTCTAGATGCTTTACAGCTTTATTAGATTTTTGGGCTGTGTTAGTAAGTTGTCTCCACTATTATATCTTTTTCCATTTTTACTTTAGAGTTCAAAAGTTTGTTATTGTGTTTTTTACTAGGATAATCACATTGTTCTATGTATTAAATCATGGTTGTTATATTGCAGTGGCGTTTACAATTTATTTAGACTTTTAAAGGGGTGCCAAGAATTAACACTTTGTTGTGATTTAGTGCAATGTTAGATATTTGGCACTATTTACACTGTTTGCATTTTAGATATTGTTTAACTCTGACACTCACATGGTTAACAGTTGCAGGGTTCTGCAATTGGACAAGGCATGCATTTAGAAAAATGTCATGTGGGTGTGAGCCTAATTTGAATACCTACAATGCATTGCAAAGAATGTTGTCCTTTTTAAACTAGTCGGACAAATAATAACAGCTTTTAACAGATACTACCACCAGGACTCCCTCTCATTTATGTTTACGCTGAACGAGAGTGAGGGATGGAAGGAGATGGATGCGGCCATGATGTGCATTCTTAGAGCGTTTAAATGGGTGGGAATGCCAGCCAAGCTAAGGATGCATTCTCCCCCCCAGACCTGGGGCCGTGGGTCTGTACATTATCCCGGGTAATTGTGTCCTGTCATCTGCATCTGTTGTGAATGGGGTCAAAATGTACTTAGCGTCCTGTAATCTGCATCTGTTGTGAATGGGGTCAAAATGAACTTAGCGCGGAAGAGAAGGAAAATCGAGATGCCGTGACCCGGATTCGAACCGGGGTTGCTGCGGCCACAACACAGAGTACTAACCACTATACGATCACGGCACAACGGCCGAGCCAGGTAGGAGTCGAACCTACAATCTTCTGATCCGTAGTCAGACGCGTTATCCATTGCGCCACTGGCCCATGCTTGGAGACAGCAGCCCCAACCTCAGTCAATAGGATCTGCCTCAACAGAAAAAGATGTCCATTATAAAACTAAATTGAGATACAAAAAATAAGTTTTTTGCAAAGTTGTTTATTTATTTTATCTTATCATTAAAAGTTAAACCTTGCCTTAAAACTTCCTTAACTACTTATATGGCACCAACAAATTCCGCAGAGCTGGAATTGAACTAATTCAACTTAGATGTACTTTATTAAACAAACAAAAATAAGCAATTGCACAATAACTGCTAAAAGAGCTCACAAAACAATCTCTGAGATGCGTTTCACAATTTAACTGAGGAAGCTTTTTTTAAAGGAGGAAATGTGTTTCAGAGATTGTTCCAAGTTGGATTCTTGAGTCATATTATATACCAAAATTTGGAAGCACTATGCGGGTTGGGTTGTCTCTAGGCAGGCAGACACCAGAGGCATTTCTGTGAGCTGAATTTCAAGACTCCTGTACACAAGTGTAATTCTCTATGGTATAATTTTATTAAGGTTTTACACTGTACACATTTTTCCTGTTTTATTGTATGTATATATTATATGTACATATATGATCTGCCGGAAGTCTGTGTCTAGGGAAAAGGTGGATCTGATACCTATAAATAAGAAGAGGAGAGGGAGTCACCTATTTAAGAGTCCAATGCTTTTATTCCAGAGCCAGATTGTGTGCTCTGGTTCATGTGAGTTGCCAATGCCTCTAGATGCTTTACAGCTTTATTAGATTTTTGGGCTGTGTTAGTAAGTTGTTTCCACTATTATATCTTTTTCTATTTTTACTTTAGAGTTCAAAAGTTTGTTATTGTGTTTTTTACTAGGATAATCACATTGTTCTATGTATTAAATCATGGTTGTTATATTGCAGTGGCGTTTACAATTTATTTAGACTTTTAAAGGGGTGCCAAGAATTAACACTTTGTTGTGATTTAGTGCAATGTTAGATATTTGGCACTATTTACACTGTTTGCATTTTAGATATTGTTTAACTCTGACACTCACATGGTTAACAGTTGCAGGGTTCTGCAGTTGGACAAGGCATGCATTTAGAAAAATGTCATGTGGGTGTGAGCCTAATTTGAATACCTACAATGCATTGCAAAGAATGTTGTACTTTTTAAACTAGTCGGACAAATAATAACAGCTTTTAACAGATACTACCAAAATGGACTCCCTCTCATTTATGTTTACGCTGAACGAGAGTGAGGGATGGAAGGAGATGGATGCGGCCATGATGTGCATTCTTAGAGCGTTTAAATGGGTGGAAATGCCAGCCAAGCTAAGGATGCATTCTCCCCCCCAGACCTGGGGCTGTGGGTCTGTACATTATCCCGGGTAATTGCCTCCTGTCATCTGCATCTGTTGTGAATGGGGTCAAAATGTACTTAGCGTCCTGTAATCTGCATCTGTTGTGAATGGGGTCAAAATGTACTTAGCGCGGAAGAGAAGGAAAATGGAGATGCCGTGACCCGGATTCGAACCGGGGTTGCTGCACCAACAACGCAGAGTACTAACCACTATATGATCACGGCACAACGGCCGAGCCAGGTAGGAGTCGAACCTACAATCTTCTGATCTGTAGTCAGACGCGTTATCCATTGCGCCACTGGCCCATGCTTGGAGACAGCAGCCCCAACCTCAGTCAATAGGATCTGCCTCAACAGAAAAAGATGTCCATTATAAAACTAAATTGAGATACAAAATAAGTTTTTTGCAAAGTTGTTTATTTATTTTATCTTATCATTAAAAGTTAAACCTTGCCTTAAAACTTCCTTAACTACTTATATGGCACCAACAAATTCCGCAGAGCTGGAATTGAACTAATTCAACTTAGATGTACTTTATTAAACAAACAAAAATAAGCAATTGCACAATAACTGCTAAAAGAGCTCACAAAACAATCTCTGAGATGCGTTTCACAATTTAACTGAGGAAGCTTTTTTTTAAGGAGGAAATGTGTTTCAGAGATTGTTCCAAGTTGGATTCTTGAGTCATATTATATACCAAAATTTGGAAGCACTATGCGGGTAGGGTTGTCTCTAGGCAGGCAGACACCAGAGGCATTTCTGTGAGCTGAATTTCAAGACTCCTGTACACAAGTGTAATTCTCTATGGTATAATTTTATTAAGGTTTTACACTGTACACATTTTTCCTGTTTTATTGTATGTATATATTATATGTACATATATGATCTGCCGGAAGTCTGTGTCTAGGGAAAAGGTGGATCTGATACCTATAAATAAGAAGAGGAGAGGGAGTCACCTATTTAAGAGTCCAATGCTTTTATTCCAGAGCCAGATTGTGGGCTCTGGTTCATGTGAGTTGCCAATGCCTCTAGATGCTTTACAGCTTTATTAGATTTTTGGGCTGTGTTAGTAAGTTGTCTCCACTATTATATCTTTTTCCATTTTTACTTTAGAGTTCAAAAGTTTGTTATTGTGTTTTTTACTAGGATAATCACATTGTTCTATGTATTAAATCATGGTTGTTATATTGCAGTGGCGTTTATAATTTATTTAGACTTTTAAAGGGGTGCCAAGAATTAACACTTTGTTGTGATTTAGTGCAATGTTAGATATTTGGCACTATTTACACTGTTTGCATTGTAGCTATTGTTTAACTCTGACACTCACATGGTTAACAGTTGCAGGGTTCTGCAGTTGGACAAGGCATGCATTTAGAAAAATGTCATGTGGGTGTGAGCCTAATTTGAATACCTACAATGCATTGCAAAGAATGTTGTCCTTTTTAAACTAGTCGGACAAATAATAACAGCTTTTAACAGATTCTACCACCAGGACTCCCTCTCATTTATGTTTACGCTGAACGAGAGTGAGGGATGGAAGGAGATGGATGCGGCCATGATGTGCATTCTTAGAGCGTTTAAATGGGTGGGAATGCCAGCCAAGCTAAGGATGCATTCTCCCCCCCAGACCTGGGGCCGTGGGTCTGTACATTATCCCGGGTAATTGTGTCCTGTCATCTGCATCTGTTGTGAATGGGGTCAAAATGTACTTAGCGTCCTGTAATCTGCATCTGTTGTGAATGGGGTCAAAATGTACTTAGCGCGGAAGAGAAGGAAAATCGAGATGCCGTGACCCGGATTCGAACCGGGGTTGCTGCGGCCACAACGCAGAGTACTAACCACTATACGATCACGGCACAACGGCCGAGCCAGGTAGGAGTCGAACCTACAATCTTCTGATCCGTAGTCAGACGCGTTATCCATTGCGCCACTGTCCCATGCTTGGAGACAGCAGCCCCAACCTCAGTCAATAGGATCTGCCTCAACAGAAAAAGATGTCCATTATAAAACTAAATTGAGATACAAAATAAGTTTTTTGCAAAGTTGTTTATTTATTTTATCTTATCATTAAAAGTTAAACCTTGCCTTAAAACTTCCTTAACTACTTATATGGCACCAACAAATTCCGCAGAGCTGGAATTGAACTAATTCAACTTAGATGTACTTTATTAAACAAACAAAAATAAGCAATTGCACAATAACTGCTAAAAGAGCTCACAAAACAATCTCTGAGATGCGTTTCACAATTTAACTGAGGAAGCTTTTTTTTAAGGAGGAAATGTGTTTCAGAGATTGTTCCAAGTTGGATTCTTGAGTCATATTATATACCAAAATTTGGAAGCACTATGCGGGTAGGGTTGTCTCTAGGCAGGCAGACACCAGAGGCATTTCTGTGAGCTGAATTTCAAGACTCCTGTACACAAGTGTAATTCTCTATGGTATAATTTTATTAAGGTTTTACACTGTACACATTTTTCCTGTTTTATTGTATGTATATATTATATGTACATATATGATCTGCCGGAAGTCTGTGTCTAGGGAAAAGGTGGATCTGATACCTATAAATAAGAAGAGGAGAGGGAGTCACCTATTTAAGAGTCCAATGCTTTTATTCCAGAGCCAGATTGTGGGCTCTGGTTCATGTGAGTTGCCAATGCCTCTAGATGCTTTACTGCTTTATTAGATTTTTGGGCTGTGTTAGTAAGTTGTCTCCACTATTATATCTTTTTCTATTTTTACTTTAGAGTTCAAAAGTTTGTTATTGTGTTTTTTACTAGGATAATCACATTGTTCTATGTATTAAATCATGGTTGTTATATTGCAGTGGCGTTTACAATTTATTTAGACTTTTAAAGGGGTGCCAAGAATTAACACTTTGTTGTGATTTAGTGCAATGTTAGATATTTGGCACTATTTACACTGTTTGCATTGTAGCTATTGTTTAACTCTGACACTCACATGGTTAACAGTTGCAGGGTTCTGCAGTTGGACAAGGCATGCATTTAGAAAAATGTCATGTGGGTGTGAGCCTAATTTGAATACCTACAATGCATTGCAAAGAATGTTGTCCTTTTTAAACTAGTCGGACAAATAATAACAGCTTTTAACAGATACTACCACCAGGACTCCCTCTCATTTATGTTTACGCTGAACGAGAGTGAGGGATGGAAGGAGATGGATGCGGCCATGATGTGCATTCTTAGAGCATTTAAATGGGTGGGAATGCAAGCCAAGCTAAGGATGCATTCTCCCCCCCAGACCTGGGGCCGTGGGTCTGTACATTATCCCGGGTAATTGTGTCCTGTCATCTGCATCTGTTGTGAATGGGGTCAAAATGTACTTAGCGTCCTGTAATCTGCATCTGTTGTGAATGGGGTCAAAATGTACTTAGCGCGGAAGAGAAGGAAAATGGAGATGCCGTGACCCGGATTCGAACCGGGGTTGCTGCGGCCACAACGCAGAGTACTAACCACTATACGATCACGGCACAACGGCCGAGCCAGGTAGGAGTCGAACCTACAATCTTCTGATCCGTAGTCAGACGCGTTATCCATTGCGCCACTGGCCCATGCTTGGAGACAGCAGCCCCAACCTCAGTCAATAGGATCTGCCTCAACAGAAAAAGATGTCCATTATAAAACTAAATTGAGATACAAAATAAGTTTTTTGCAAAGTTGTTTATTTATTTTATCTTATCATTAAAAGTTAAACCTTGCCTTAAAACTTCCTTAACTACTTATATGGCACCAACAAATTCCGCAGAGCTGGAATTGAACTAATTCAACTTAGATGTACTTTATTAAACAAACAAAAATAAGCAATTGCACAATAACTGCTAAAAGAGCTCACAAAACAATCTCTGAGATGCGTTTCACAATTTAACTGAGGAAGCTTTTTTTTAAGGAGGAAATGTGTTTCAGAGATTGTTCCAAGTTGGATTCTTGAGTCATATTATATACCAAAATTTGGAAGCACTATGCGGGTAGGGTTGTCTCTAGGCAGGCAGACACCAGAGGCATTTCTGTGAGCTGAATTTCAAGACTCCTGTACACAAGTGTAATTCTCTATGGTATAATTTTATTAAGGTTTTACACTGTACACATTTTTCCTGTTTTATTGTATGTATATATTATATGTACATATATGATCTGCCGGAAGTCTGTGTCTAGGGAAAAGGTGGATCTGATACCTATAAATAAGAAGAGGAGAGGGAGTCACCTATTTAAGAGTCCAATGCTTTTATTCCAGAGCCAGATTGTGGGCTCTGGTTCATGTGAGTTGCCAATGCCTCTAGATGCTTTACAGCTTTATTAGATTTTTGGGCTGTGTTAGTAAGTTGTCTCCACTATTATATCTTTTTCCATTTTTACTTTAGAGTTCAAAAGTTTGTTATTGTGTTTTTTACTAGGATAATCACATTGTTCTATGTATTAAATCATGGTTGTTATATTGCAGTGGCGTTTACAATTTATTTAGACTTTTAAAGGGGTGCCAAGAATTAACACTTTGTTGTGATTTAGTGCAATGTTAGATATTTGGCACTATTTACACTGTTTGCATTGTAGCTATTGTTTAACTCTGACACTCACATGGTTAACAGTTGCAGGGTTCTGCAGTTGGACAAGGCATGCATTTAGAAAAATGTCATGTGGGTGTGAGCCTAATTTGAATACCTACAATGCATTGCAAAGAATGTTGTCCTTTTTAAACTAGTCGGACAAATAATAACAGCTTTTAACAGATACTACCACCAGGACTCCCTCTCATTTATGTTTACGCTGAACGAGAGTGAGGGATGGAAGGAGATGGATGCGGCCATGATGTGCATTCTTAGAGCGTTTAAATGGGTGGGAATGCCAGCCAAGCTAAGGATGCATTCTCCCCCCCAGACCTGGGGCCGTGGGTCTGTACATTATCCCGGGTAATTGTGTCCTGTCATCTGCATCTGTTGTGAATGGGGTCAAAATGTACTTAGCGTCCTGTAATCTGCATCTGTTGTGAATGGGGTCAAAATGTACTTAGCGCGGAAGAGAAGGAAAATCGAGATGCCGTGACCCGGATTCGAACCGGGGTTGCTGCGGCCACAACGCAGAGTACTAACCACTATACGATCACGGCACAACGGCCGAGCCAGGTAGGAGTCGAACCTACAATCTTCTGATCCGTAGTCAGACGCGTTATCCATTGCGCCACTGTCCCATGCTTGGAGACAGCAGCCCCAACCTCAGTCAATAGGATCTGCCTCAACAGAAAAAGATGTCCATTATAAAACTAAATTGAGATACAAAATAAGTTTTTTGCAAAGTTGTTTATTTATTTTATCTTATCATTAAAAGTTAAACCTTGCCTTAAAACTTCCTTAACTACTTATATGGCACCAACAAATTCCGCAGAGCTGGAATTGAACTAATTCAACTTAGATGTACTTTATTAAACAAACAAAAATAAGCAATTGCACAATAACTGCTAAAAGAGCTCACAAAACAATCTCTGAGATGCGTTTCACAATTTAACTGAGGAAGCTTTTTTTTAAGGAGGAAATGTGTTTCAGAGATTGTTCCAAGTTGGATTCTTGAGTCATATTATATACCAAAATTTGGAAGCACTATGCGGGTAGGGTTGTCTCTAGGCAGGCAGACACCAGAGGCATTTCTGTGAGCTGAATTTCAAGACTCCTGTACACAAGTGTAATTCTCTATGGTATAATTTTATTAAGGTTTTACACTGTACACATTTTTCCTGTTTTATTGTATGTATATATTATATGTACATATATGATCTGCCGGAAGTCTGTGTCTAGGGAAAAGGTGGATCTGATACCTATAAATAAGAAGAGGAGAGGGAGTCACCTATTTAAGAGTCCAATGCTTTTATTCCAGAGCCAGATTGTGGGCTCTGGTTCATGTGAGTTGCCAATGCCTCTAGATGCTTTACAGCTTTATTAGATTTTTGGGCTGTGTTAGTAAGTTGTCTTCACTATTATATCTTTTTCCATTTTTACTTTAGAGTTCAAAAGTTTGTTATTGTGTTTTTTACTAGGATAATCACATTGTTCTATGTATTAAATCATGGTTGTTATATCGCAGTGGCGTTTACAATTTATTTAGACTTTTAAAGGGGTGCCAAGAATTAACACTTTGTTGTGATTTAGTGCAATGTTAGATATTTGGCACTATTTACACTGTTTGCATTGTAGCTATTGTTTAACTCTGACACTCACATGGTTAACAGTTGCAGGGTTCTGCAGTTGGACAAGGCATGCATTTAGAAAAATGTCATGTGGGTGTGAGCCTAATTTGAATACCTACAATGCATTGCAAAGAATGTTGTCCTTTTTAAACTAGTCGGACAAATAATAACAGCTTTTAACAGATACTACCACCAGGACTCCCTCTCATTTATGTTTACGCTGAACGAGAGTGAGGGATGGAAGGAGATGGATGCGGCCATGATGTGCATTCTTAGAGCGTTTAAATGGGTGGGAATGCAAGCCAAGCTAAGGATGCATTCTCCCCCCCAGACCTGGGGCCGTGGGTCTGTACATTATCCCGGGTAATTGTGTCCTGTCATCTGCATCTGTTGTGAATGGGGTCAAAATGTACTTAGCGTCCTGTAATCTGCATCTGTTGTGAATGGGGTCAAAATGTACTTAGCGCGGAAGAGAAGGAAAATGGAGATGCCGTGACCCGGATTCGAACCGGGGTTGCTGCGGCCACAACGCAGAGTACTAACCACTATACGATCACGGCACAACGGCCAAGCCAGGTAGGAGTCGAACCTACAATCTTCTGATCCGTAGTCAGACGCGTTATCCATTGCGCCACTGGCCCATGCTTGGAGACAGCAGCCCCAACCTCAGTCAATAGGATCTGCCTCAACAGAAAAAGATGTCCATTATAAAACTAAATTGAGATACAAAACAAGTTTTTTGCAAAGTTGTTTATTTATTTTATCTTATCATTAAAAGTTAAACCTTGCCTTAAAACTTCCTTAACTACTTATATGGCACCAACAAATTCCGCAGAGCTGGAATTGAACTAATTCAACTTAGATGTACTTTATTAAACAAACAAAAATAAGCAATTGCACAATAACTGCTAAAAGAGCTCACAAAACAATCTCTGAGATGCGTTTCACAATTTAACTGAGGAAGCTTTTTTTTAAGGAGGAAATGTGTTTCAGAGATTGTTCCAAGTTGGATTCTTGAGTCATATTATATACCAAAATTTGGAAGCACTATGCGGGTAGGGTTGTCTCTAGGCAGGCAGACACCAGAGGCATTTCTGTGAGCTGAATTTCAAGACTCCTGTACACAAGTGTAATTCTCTATGGTATAATTTTATTAAGGTTTTACACTGTACACATTTTTCCTGTTTTATTGTATGTATATATTATATGTACATATATGATCTGCCGGAAGTCTGTGTCTAGGGAAAAGGTGGATCTGATACCTATAAATAAGAAGAGGAGAGGGAATCACCTATTTAAGAGTCCAATGCTTTTATTCCAGAGCCAGATTGTGGGCTCTGGTTCATGTGAGTTGCCAATGCCTCTAGATGCTTTACAGCTTTATTAGATTTTTGGGCTGTGTTAGTAAGTTGTCTCCACTATTATATCTTTTTCCATTTTTACTTTAGAGTTCAAAAGTTTGTTATTGTGTTTTTTACTAGGATAATCACATTGTTCTATGTATTAAATCATGGTTGTTATATTGCAGTGGCGTTTACAATTTATTTAGACTTTTAAAGGGGTGCCAAGAATTAACACTTTGTTGTGATTTAGTGCAATGTTAGATATTTGGCACTATTTACACTGTTTGCATTGTAGCTATTGTTTAACTCTGACACTCACATGGTTAACAGTTGCAGGGTTCTGCAGTTGGACAAGGCATGCATTTAGAAAAATGTCATGTGGGTGTGAGCCTAATTTGAATACCTACAATGCATTGCAAAGAATGTTGTCCTTTTTAAACTAGTCGGACAAATAATAACAGCTTTTAACAGATACTACCACCAGGACTCCCTCTCATTTATGTTTACGCTGAACGAGAGTGAGGGATGGAAGGAGATGGATGCGGCCATGATGTGCATTGTTAGAGCGTTTAAATGGGTGGGAATGCCAGCCAAGCTAAGGATGCATTCTCCCGCCCAGACCTGGGGCCGTGGGTCTGTACATTATCCCGGGTAATTGTGTCCTTTCATCTGCATCTGTTGTGAATGGGGTCAAAATGTACTTAGCGTCCTGTAATCTGCATCTGTTGTGAATGGGGTCAAAATGTACTTAGCGCGGAAGAGAAGGAAAATGGAGATGCCGTGACCCGGATTCGAACCGGGGTTGCTGCGGCCACAACGCAGAGTACTAACCACTATACGATCACGGCACAACGGCCGAGCCAGGTAGGAGTCGAACCTACAATCTTCTGATCCGTAGTCAGACGCGTTATCCATTGCGCCACTGGCCCATGCTTGGAGACAGCAGCCCCAACCTCAGTCAATAGGATCTGCCTCAACAGAAAAAGATGTCCATTATAAAACTAAATTGAGATACAAAATAAGTTTTTTGCAAAGTTGTTTATTTATTTTATCTTATCATTAAAAGTTAAACCTTGCCTTAAAACTTCCTTAACTACTTATATGGCACCAACAAATTCCGCAGAGCTGGAATTGAACTAATTCAACTTAGATGTACTTTATTAAACAAACAAAAATAAGCAATTGCACAATAACTGCTAAAAGAGCTCACAAAACAATCTCTGAGATGCGTTTCACAATTTAACTGAGGAAGCTTTTTTTTAAGGAGGAAATGTGTTTCAGAGATTGTTCCAAGTTGGATTCTTGAGTCATATTATATACCAAAATTTGGAAGCACTATGCGGGTAGGGTTGTCTCTAGGCAGGCAGACACCAGAGGCATTTCTGTGAGCTGAATTTCAAGACTCCTGTACACAAGTGTAATTCTCTATGGTATAATTTTATTAAGGTTTTACACTGTACACATTTTTCCTGTTTTATTGTATGTATATATTATATGTACATATATGATCTGCCGGAAGTCTGTGTCTAGGGAAAAGGTGGATCTGATACCTATAAATAAGAAGAGGAGAGGGAGTCACCTATTTAAGAGTCCAATGCTTTTATTCCAGAGCCAGATTGTGGGCTCTGGTTCATGTGAGTTGCCAATGCCTCTAGATGCTTTACAGCTTTATTAGATTTTTGGGCTGTGTTAGTAAGTTGTCTCCACTATTATATCTTTTTCCATTTTTACTTTAGAGTTCAAAAGTTTGTTATTGTGTTTTTTACTAGGATAATCACATTGTTCTATGTATTAAATCATGGTTGTTATATTGCAGTGGCGTTTACAATTTATTTAGACTTTTAAAGGGGTGCCAAGAATTAACACTTTGTTGTGATTTAGTGCAATGTTAGATATTTGGCACTATTTACACTGTTTGCATTGTAGCTATTGTTTAACTCTGACACTCACATGGTTAACAGTTGCAGGGTTCTGCAGTTGGACAAGGCATGCATTTAGAAAAATGTCATGTGGGTGTGAGCCTAATTTGAATACCTACAATGCATTGCAAAGAATGTTGTCCTTTTTAAACTAGTCGGACAAATAATAACAGCTTTTAACAGATACTACCACCAGGACTCCCTCTCATTTATGTTTACGCTGAACGAGAGTGAGGGATGGAAGGAGATGGATGCGGCCATGATGTGCATTCTTAGAGCGTTTAAATGGGTGGGAATGCCAGCCAAGCTAAGGATGCATTCTCCCCCCCAGACCTGGGGCCGTGGGTCTGTACATTATCCCGGGTAATTGTGTCCTGTCATCTGCATCTGTTGTGAATGGGGTCAAAATGTACTTAGCGCGGAAGAGAAGGAAAATGGAGATGCCGTGACCCGGATTCGAACCGGGGTTGCTGCGGCCACAACGCAGAGTACTAACCACTATACGATCACGGCACAACGGCCGAGCCAGGTAGGAGTCGAACCTACAATCTTCTGATCCATAGTCAGACGCGTTATCCATTGCGCCACTGGCCCATGCTTGGAGACAGCAGCCCCAACCTCAGTCAATAGGATCTGCCTCAACAGAAAAAGATGTCCATTATAAAACTAAATTGAGATACAAAATAAGTTTTTTGCAAAGTTGTTTATTTATTTTATCTTATCATTAAAAGTTAAACCTTGCCTTAAAACTTCCTTAACTACTTATATGGCACCAACAAATTCCGCAGAGCTGGAATTGAACTAATTCAACTTAGATGTACTTTATTAAACAAACAAAAATAAGCAATTGCACAATAACTGCTAAAAGAGCTCACAAAACAATCTCTGAGATGCGTTTCACAATTTAACTGAGGAAGCTTTTTTTTAAGGAGGAAATGTGTTTCAGAGATTGTTCCAAGTTGGATTCTTGAGTCATATTATATACCAAAATTTGGAAGCACTATGCGGGTAGGGTTGTCTCTAGGCAGGCAGACACCAGAGGCATTTCTGTGAGCTGAATTTCAAGACTCCTGTACACAAGTGTAATTCTCTATGGTATAATTTTATTAAGGTTTTACACTGTACACATTTTTCCTGTTTTATTGTATGTATATATTATATGTACATATATGATCTGCCGGAAGTCTGTGTCTAGGGAAAAGGTGGATCTGATACCTATAAATAAGAAGAGGAGAGGGAGTCACCTATTTAAGAGTCCAATGCTTTTATTCCAGAGCCAGATTGTGGGCTCTGGTTCATGTGAGTTGCCAATGCCTCTAGATGCTTTACAGCTTTATTAGATTTTTGGGCTGTGTTAGTAAGTTGTCTCCACTATTATATCTTTTTCCATTTTTACTTTAGAGTTCAAAAGTTTGTTATTGTGTTTTTTACTAGGATAATCACATTGTTCTATGTATTAAATCATGGTTGTTATATTGCAGTGGCGTTTACAATTTATTTAGACTTTTAAAGGGGTGCCAAGAATTAACACTTTGTTGTGATTTAGTGCAATGTTAGATATTTGGCACTATTTACACTGTTTGCATTGTAGCTATTGTTTAACTCTGACACTCACATGGTTAACAGTTGCAGGGTTCTGCAGTTGGACAAGGCATGCATTTAGAAAAATGTCATGTGGGTGTGAGCCTAATTTGAATACCTACAATGCATTGCAAAGAATGTTGTCCTTTTTAAACTAGTCGGACAAATAATAACAGCTTTTAACAGATACTACCACCAGGACTCCCTCTCATTTATGTTTACGCTGAACGAGAGTGAGGGATGGAAGGAGATGGATGCGGCCATGATGTGCATTCTTAGAGCGTTTAAATGGGTGGGAATGCCAGCCAAGCTAAGGATGCATTCTCCCCCCCAGACCTGGGGCCGTGGGTCTGTACATTATCCCGGGTAATTGTGTCCTGTCATCTGCATCTGTTGTGAATGGGGTCAAAATGTACTTAGCGCGGAAGAGAAGGAAAATGGAGATGCCGTGACCCGGATTCGAACCGGGGTTGCTGCGGCCACAACGCAGAGTACTATAGGATCAATAGGATCTGCCTCAACAGAAAAAGATGTCCATTATAAAACTAAATTGAGATACAAAAAATAAGTTTTTTGCAAAGTTGTTTATTTATTTTATCTTATCATTAAAAGTTAAACCTTGCCTTAAAACTTCCTTAACTACTTATATGGCACCAACAAATTCCGCAGAGCTGGAATTGAACTAATTCAACTTAGATGTACTTTATTAAACAAACAAAAATAAGCAATTGCACAATAACTGCTAAAAGAGCTCACAAAACAATCTCTGAGATGCGTTTCACAATTTAACTGAGGAAGCTTTTTTTAAAGGAGGAAATGTGTTTCAGAGATTGTTCCAAGTTGGATTCTTGAGTCATATTATATACCAAAATTTGGAAGCACTATGCGGGTTGGGTTGTCTCTAGGCAGGCAGACACCAGAGGCATTTCTGTGAGCTGAATTTCAAGACTCCTGTACACAAGTGTAATTCTCTAAGGTATAATTTTATTAAGGTTTTACACTGTACACATTTTTCCTGTTTTATTGTATGTATATATTATATGTACATATATGATCTGCCGGAAGTCTGTGTCTAGGGAAAAGGTGGATCTGATACCTATAAATAAGAAGAGGAGAGGGAGTCACCTATTTAAGAGTCCAATGCTTTTATTCCAGAGCCAGATTGTGTGCTCTGGTTCATGTGAGTTGCCAATGCCTCTAGATGCTTTACTGCTTTATTAGATTTTTGGGCTGTGTTAGTAAGTTGTTTCCACTATTATATCTTTTTCTATTTTTACTTTAGAGTTCAAAAGTTTGTTATTGTGTTTTTTACTAGGATAATCACATTGTTCTATGTATTAAATCATGGTTGTTATATTGCAGTGGCGTTTACAATTTATTTAGACTTTTAAAGGGGTGCCAAGAATTAACACTTTGTTGTGATTTAGTGCAATGTTAGATATTTGGCACTATTTACACTGTTTGCATTTTAGATATTGTTTAACTCTGACACTCACATGGTTAACAGTTGCAGGGTTCTGCAGTTGGACAAGGCATGCATTTAGAAAAATGTCATGTGGGTGTGAGCCTAATTTGAATACCTACAATGCATTGCAAAGAATGTTGTCCTTTTTAAACTAGTCGGACAAATAATAACAGCTTTTAACAGATACTACCAAAATGGACTCCCTCTCATTTATGTTTACGCTGAACGAGAGTGAGGGATGGAAGGAGATGGATGCGGCCATGATGTGCATTCTTAGAGCGTTTAAATGGGTGGAAATGCCAGCCAAGCTAAGGATGCATTCTCCCCCCCAGACCTGGGGCTGTGGGTCTGTACATTATCCCGGGTAATTGCGTCCTGTCATCTGCATCTGTTGTGAATGGGGTCAAAATGTACTTAACGTCCTGTCATCTGCATCTGTTGTGAATGGGGTCAAAATGTACTTAGCGCGGAAGAGAAGGAAAATGGAGATGCCGTGACCCGGATTCGAACCGGGGTTGCTGCGACCACAACGCAGAGTACTAACTACTATACGATCACAGCACAACAGCCGAGCCAGGTAGGAGTCGAACCTACAATCTTCTGATCCGTAGTCAGACGCGTTATCCATTGCGCCACTGGCCCATGCTTGGAGACAGCAGCCCCAACCTCAGTCAAAAGGATCTGCCTCAACAGAAAAAGATGTCCATTATAAAACTAAATTGAGATACAAAATAAGTTTTTTGCAAAGTTGTTTATTTATTTTATCTTATCATTAAAAGTTAAACCTTGCCTTAAAACTTCCTTAACTACTTATATGGCACCAACAAATTCCGCAGAGCTGGAATTGAACTAATTCAACTTAGATGTACTTTATTAAACAAACAAAAATAAGCAATTGCACAATAACTGCTAAAAGAGCTCACAAAACAATCTCTGAGATGCGTTTCACAATTTAACTGAGGAAGCTTTTTTTTAAGGAGGAAATGTGTTTCAGAGATTGTTCCAAGTTGGATTCTTGAGTCATATTATATACCAAAATTTGGAAGCACTATGCGGGTAGGGTTGTCTCTAGGCAGGCAGACACCAGAGGCATTTCTGTGAGCTGAATTTCAAGACTCCTGTACACAAGTGTAATTCTCTATGGTATAATTTTATTAAGGTTTTACACTGTACACATTTTTCCTGTTTTATTGTATGTATATATTATATGTACATATATGATCTGCCGGAAGTCTGTGTCTAGGGAAAAGGTGGATCTGATACCTATAAATAAGAAGAGGAGAGGGAGTCACCTATTTAAGAGTCCAATGCTTTTATTCCAGAGCCAGATTGTGGGCTCTTGTTCATGTGAGTTGCCAATGCCTCTAGATGCTTTACAGCTTTATTAGATTTTTGGGCTGTGTTAGTAAGTTGTCTCCACTATTATATCTTTTTCCATTTTTACTTTAGAGTTCAAAAGTTTGTTATTGTGTTTTTTACTAGGATAATCACATTGTTCTATGTATTAAATCATGGTTGTTATATTGCAGTGGCGTTTACAATTTATTTAGACTTTTAAAGGGGTGCCAAGAATTAACACTTTGTTGTGATTTAGTGCAATGTTAGATATTTGGCACTATTTACACTGTTTGCATTTTAGATATTGTTTAACTCTGACACTCACATGGTTAACAGTTGCAGGGTTCTGCAGTTGGACAAGGCATGCATTTAGAAAAATGTCATGTGGGTGTGAGCCTAATTTGAATACCTACAATGCATTGCAAAGAATGTTGTCCTTTTTAAACTAGTCGGACAAATAATAACAGCTTTTAACAGATACTACCAAAATGGACTCCCTCTCATTTATGTTTACGCTGAACGAGAGTGAGGGATGGAAGGAGATGGATGCGGCCATGATGTGCATTCTTAGAGCGTTTAAATGGGTGGAAATGCCAGCCAAGCTAAGGATGCATTCTCCCCCCCAGACCTGGGGCTGTGGGTCTGTACATTATCCCGGGTAATTGCGTCCTGTCATCTGCATCTGTTGTGAATGGGGTCAAAATGTACTTAACGTCCTGTCATCTGCATCTGTTGTGAATGGGGTCAAAATGTACTTAGCGCGGAAGAGAAGGAAAATGGAGATGCCGTGACCCGGATTCGAACCGGGGTTGCTGCGGCCACAACGCAGAGTACTAACTACTATACGATCACAGCACAACAGCCGAGCCAGGTAGGAGTCGAACCTACAATCTTCTGATCCGTAGTCAGACGCGTTATCCATTGCGCCACTGGCCCATGCTTGGAGACAGCAGCCCCAACCTCAGTCAAAAGGATCTGCCTCAACAGAAAAAGATGTCCATTATAAAACTAAATTGAGATACAAAATAAGTTTTTTGCAAAGTTGTTTATTTATTTTATCTTATCATTAAAAGTTAAACCTTGCCTTAAAACTTCCTTAACTACTTATATGGCACCAACAAATTCCGCAGAGCTGGAATTGAACTAATTCAACTTAGATGTACTTTATTAAACAAACAAAAATAAGCAATTGCACAATAACTGCTAAAAGAGCTCACAAAACAATCTCTGAGATGCGTTTCACAATTTAACTGAGGAAGCTTTTTTTTAAGGAGGAAATGTGTTTCAGAGATTGTTCCAAGTTGGATTCTTGAGTCATATTATATACCAAAATTTGGAAGCACTATGCGGGTAGGGTTGTCTCTAGGCAGGCAGACACCAGAGGCATTTCTGTGAGCTGAATTTCAAGACTCCTGTACACAAGTGTAATTCTCTATGGTATAATTTTATTAAGGTTTTACACTGTACACATTTTTCCTGTTTTATTGTATGTATATATTATATGTACATATATGATCTGCCGGAAGTCTGTGTCTAGGGAAAAGGTGGATCTGATACCTATAAATAAGAAGAGGAGAGGGAGTCACCTATTTAAGAGTCCAATGCTTTTATTCCAGAGCCAGATTGTGGGCTCTTGTTCATGTGAGTTGCCAATGCCTCTAGATGCTTTACAGCTTTATTAGATTTTTGGGCTGTGTTAGTAAGTTGTCTCCACTATTATATCTTTTTCCATTTTTACTTTAGAGTTCAAAAGTTTGTTATTGTGTTTTTTACTAGGATAATCACATTGTTCTATGTATTAAATCATGGTTGTTATATTGCAGTGGCGTTTACAATTTATTTAGACTTTTAAAGGGGTGCCAAGAATTAACACTTTGTTGTGATTTAGTGCAATGTTAGATATTTGGCACTATTTACACTGTTTGCATTGTAGCTATTGTTTAACTCTGACACTCACATGGTTAACAGTTGCAGGGTTCTGCAGTTGGACAAGGCATGCATTTAGAAAAATGTCATGTGGGTGTGAGCCTAATTTGAATACCTACAATGCATTGCAAAGAATGTTGTCCTTTTTAAACTAGTCGGACAAATAATAACAGCTTTTAACAGATACTACCACCAGGACTCCCTCTCATTTATGTTTACGCTGAACGAGAGTGAGGGATGGAAGGAGATGGATGCGGCCATGATGTGCATTCTTAGAGCGTTTAAATGGGTGGGAATGCCAGCCAAGCTAAGGATGCATTCTCCCCCCCAGACCTGGGGCCGTGGGTCTGTACATTATCCCGGGTAATTGTGTCCTGTCATCTGCATCTGTTGTGAATGGGGTCAAAATGTACTTAGCGCGGAAGAGAAGGAAAATGGAGATGCCGTGACCCGGATTCGAACCGGGGTTGCTGCGGCCACAACGCAGAGTACTAACCACTATACGATCACGGCACAACGGCCGAGCCAGGTAGGAGTCGAACCTACAATCTTCTGATCCGTAGTCAGACGCGTTATCCATTGCGCCACTGGCCCATGCTTGGAGACAGCAGCCCCAACCTCAGTCAATAGGATCTGCCTCAACAGAAAAAGATGTCCATTATAAAACTAAATTGAGATACAAAATAAGTTTTTTGCAAAGTTGTTTATTTATTTTATCTTATCATTAAAAGTTAAACCTTGCCTTAAAACTTCCTTAACTACTTATATGGCACCAACAAATTCCGCAGAGCTGGAATTGAACTAATTCAACTTAGATGTACTTTATTAAACAAACAAAAATAAGCAATTGCACAATAACTGCTAAAAGAGCTCACAAAACAATCTCTGAGATGCGTTTCACAATTTAACTGAGGAAGCTTTTTTTTAAGGAGGAAATGTGTTTCAGAGATTGTTCCAAGTTGGATTCTTGAGTCATATTATATACCAAAATTTGGAAGCACTATGCGGGTAGGGTTGTCTCTAGGCAGGCAGACACCAGAGGCATTTCTGTGAGCTGAATTTCAAGACTCCTGTACACAAGTGTAATTCTCTATGGTATAATTTTATTAAGGTTTTACACTGTACACATTTTTCCTGTTTTATTGTATGTATATATTATATGTACATATATGATCTGCCGGAAGTCTGTGTCTAGGGAAAAGGTGGATCTGATACCTATAAATAAGAAGAGGAGAGGGAGTCACCTATTTAAGAGTCCAATGCTTTTATTCCAGAGCCAGATTGTGGGCTCTGGTTCATGTGAGTTGCCAATGCCTCTAGATGCTTTACAGCTTTATTAGATTTTTGGGCTGTGTTAGTAAGTTGTCTCCACTATTATATCTTTTTCCATTTTTACTTTAGAGTTCAAAAGTTTGTTATTGTGTTTTTTACTAGGATAATCACATTGTTCTATGTATTAAATCATGGTTGTTATATTGCAGTGGCGTTTACAATTTATTTAGACTTTTAAAGGGGTGCCAAGAATTAACACTTTGTTGTGATTTAGTGCAATGTTAGATATTTGGCACTATTTACACTGTTTGCATTGTAGCTATTGTTTAACTCTGACACTCACATGGTTAACAGTTGCAGGGTTCTGCAGTTGGACAAGGCATGCATTTAGAAAAATGTCATGTGGGTGTGAGCCTAATTTGAATACCTACAATGCATTGCAAAGAATGTTGTCCTTTTTAAACTAGTCGGACAAATAATAACAGCTTTTAACAGATACTACCACCAGGACTCCCTCTCATTTATGTTTACGCTGAACGAGAGTGAGGGATGGAAGGAGATGGATGCGGCCATGATGTGCATTCTTAGAGCGTTTAAATGGGTGGGAATGCCAGCCAAGCTAAGGATGCATTCTCCCCCCCAGACCTGGGGCCGTGGGTCTGTACATTATCCCGGGTAATTGTGTCCTGTCATCTGCATCTGTTGTGAATGGGGTCAAAATGTACTTAGCGTCCTGTAATCTGCATCTGTTGTGAATGGGGTCAAAATGTACTTAGCGCGGAAGAGAAGGAAAATGGAGATGCCGTGACCCGTATTCGAACCGGGGTTGCTGCGGCCACAACGCAGAGTACTAACCACTATACGATCACGGCACAACGGCCGAGCCAGGTAGGAGTCGAACCTACAATCTTCTGATCCGTAGTCAGACGCGTTATCCATTGCGCCACTGGCCCATGCTTGGAGACAGCAGCCCCAACCTCAGTCAATAGGATCTGCCTCAACAGAAAAAGATGTCCATTATAAAACTAAATTGAGATACAAAATAAGTTTTTTGCAAAGTTGTTTATTTATTTTATCTTATCATTAAAAGTTAAACCTTGCCTTAAAACTTCCTTAACTACTTATATGGCACCAACAAATTCCGCAGAGCTGGAATTGAACTAATTCAACTTAGATGTACTTTATTAAACAAACAAAAATAAGCAATTGCACAATAACTGCTAAAAGAGCTCACAAAACAATCTCTGAGATGCGTTTCACAATTTAACTGAGGAAGCTTTTTTTAAAGGAGGAAATGTGTTTCAGAGATTGTTCCAAGTTGGATTCTTGAGTCATATTATATACCAAAATTTGGAAGCACTATGCGGGTTGGGTTGTCTCTAGGCAGGCAGACACCAGAGGCATTTCTGTGAGCTGAATTTCAAGACTCCTGTACACAAGTGTAATTCTCTATGGTATAATTTTATTAAGGTTTTACACTGTACACATTTTTCCTGTTTTATTGTATGTATATATTATATGTACATATATGATCTGCCGGAAGTCTGTGTCTAGGGAAAAGGTGGATCTGATACCTATAAATAAGAAGAGGAGAGGGAGTCACCTATTTAAGAGTCCAATGCTTTTATTCCAGAGCCAGATTGTGTGCTCTGGTTCATGTGAGTTGCCAATGCCTCTAGATGCTTTACAGCTTTATTAGATTTTTGGGCTGTGTTAGTAAGTTGTTTCCACTATTATATCTTTTTCTATTTTTACTTTAGAGTTCAAAAGTTTGTTATTGTGTTTTTTACTAGGATAATCACATTGTTCTATGTATTAAATCATGGTTGTTATATTGCAGTGGCGTTTACAATTTATTTAGACTTTTAAAGGGGTGCCAAGAATTAACACTTTGTTGTGATTTAGTGCAATGTTAGATATTTGGCACTATTTACACTGTTTGCATTTTAGATATTGTTTAACTCTGACACTCACATGGTTAACAGTTGCAGGGTTCTGCAGTTGGACAAGGCATGCATTTAGAAAAATGTCATGTGGGTGTGAGCCTAATTTGAATACCTACAATGCATTGCAAAGAATGTTGTCCTTTTTAAACTAGTCGGACAAATAATAACAGCTTTTAACAGATACTACCAAAATGGACTCCCTCTCATTTATGTTTACGCTGAACGAGAGTGAGGGATGGAAGGAGATGGATGCGGCCATGATGTGCATTCTTAGAGCGTTTAAATGGGTGGAAATGCCAGCCAAGCTAAGGATGCATTCTCCCCCCCAGACCTGGGGCTGTGGGTCTGTACATTATCCCGGGTAATTGCGTCCTGTCATCTGCATCTGTTGTGAATGGGGTCAAAATGTACTTAACGTCCTGTCATCTGCATCTGTTGTGAATGGGGTCAAAATGTACTTAGCGCGGAAGAGAAGGAAAATGGAGATGCCGTGACCCGGATTCGAACCGGGGTTGCTGCGGCCACAACGCAGAGTACTAACCACTATACGATCACGGCACAATGGCCGAGCCAGGTAGGAGTCGAACCTACAATCTTCTGATCCGTAGTCAGACGCGTTATCCATTGCGCCACTGGCCCATGCTTGGAGACAGCAGCCCCAACCTCAGTCAAAAGGATCTGCCTCAACAGAAAAAGATGTCCATTATAAAACTAAATTGAGATACAAAATAAGTTTTTTGCAAAGTTGTTTATTTATTTTATCTTATCATTAAAAGTTAAACCTTGCCTTAAAACTTCCTTAACTACTTATATGGCACCAACAAATTCCGCAGAGCTGGAATTGAACTAATTCAACTTAGATGTACTTTATTAAACAAACAAAAATAAGCAATTGCACAATAACTGCTAAAAGAGCTCACAAAACAATCTCTGAGATGCGTTTCACAATTTAACTGAGGAAGCTTTTTTTAAAGGAGGAAATGTGTTTCAGAGATTGTTCCAAGTTGGATTCTTGAGTCATATTATATACCAAAATTTGGAAGCACTATGCGGGTTGGGTTGTCTCTAGGCAGGCAGACACCAGAGGCATTTCTGTGAGCTGAATTTCAAGACTCCTGTACACAAGTGTAATTCTCTATGGTATAATTTTATTAAGGTTTTACACTGTACACATTTTTCCTGTTTTATTGTATGTATATATTATATGTACATATATGATCTGCCGGAAGTCTGTGTCTAGGGAAAAGGTGGATCTGATACCTATAAATAAGAAGAGGAGAGGGAGTCACCTATTTAAGAGTCCAATGCTTTTATTCCAGAGCCAGATTGTGTGCTCTGGTTCATGTGAGTTGCCAATGCCTCTAGATGCTTTACAGCTTTATTAGATTTTTGGGCTGTGTTAGTAAGTTGTTTCCACTATTATATCTTTTTCTATTTTTACTTTAGAGTTCAAAAGTTTGTTATTGTGTTTTTTACTAGGATAATCACATTGTTCTATGTATTAAATCATGGTTGTTATATTGCAGTGGCGTTTACAATTTATTTAGACTTTTAAAGGGGTGCCAAGAATTAACACTTTGTTGTGATTTAGTGCAATGTTAGATATTTGGCACTATTTACACTGTTTGCATTTTAGATATTGTTTAACTCTGACACTCACATGGTTAACAGTTGCAGGGTTCTGCAGTTGGACAAGGCATGCATTTAGAAAAATGTCATGTGGGTGTGAGCCTAATTTGAATACCTACAATGCATTGCAAAGAATGTTGTCCTTTTTAAACTAGTCGGACAAATAATAACAGCTTTTAACAGATACTACCAAAATGGACTCCCTCTCATTTATGTTTACGCTGAACGAGAGTGAGGGATGGAAGGAGATGGATGCGGCCATGATGTGCATTCTTAGAGCGTTTAAATGGGTGGAAATGCCAGCCAAGCTAAGGATGCATTCTCCCCCCCAGACCTGGGGCTGTGGGTCTGTACATTATCCCGGGTAATTGCGTCCTGTCATCTGCATCTGTTGTGAATGGGGTCAAAATGTACTTAACGTCCTGTCATCTGCATCTGTTGTGAATGGGGTCAAAATGTACTTAGCGCGGAAGAGAAGGAAAATGGAGATGCCGTGACCCGGATTCGAACCGGGGTTGCTGCGGCCACAACGCAGAGTACTAACCACTATACGATCACGGCACAATGGCCGAGCCAGGTAGGAGTCGAACCTACAATCTTCTGATCCATAGTCAGACGCGTTATCCATTGCGCCACTGGCCCATGCTTGGAGACAGCAGCCCCAACCTCAGTCAAAAGGATCTGCCTCAACAGAAAAAGATGTCCATTATAAAACTAAATTGAGATACAAAATAAGTTTTTTGCAAAGTTGTTTATTTATTTTATCTTATCATTAAAAGTTAAACCTTGCCTTAAAACTTCCTTAACTACTTATATGGCACCAACAAATTCCGCAGAGCTGGAATTGAACTAATTCAACTTAGATGTACTTTATTAAACAAACAAAAATAAGCAATTGCACAATAACTGCTAAAAGAGCTCACAAAACAATCTCTGAGATGCGTTTCACAATTTAACTGAGGAAGCTTTTTTTTAAGGAGGAAATGTGTTTCAGAGATTGTTCCAAGTTGGATTCTTGAGTCATATTATATACCAAAATTTGGAAGCACTATGCGGGTAGGGTTGTCTCTAGGCAGGCAGACACCAGAGGCATTTCTGTGAGCTGAATTTCAAGACTCCTGTACACAAGTGTAATTCTCTATGGTATAATTTTATTAAGGTTTTACACTGTACACATTTTTCCTGTTTTATTGTATGTATATATTATATGTACATATATGATCTGCCGGAAGTCTGTGTCTAGGGAAAAGGTGGATCTGATACCTATAAATAAGAAGAGGAGAGGGAGTCACCTATTTAAGAGTCCAATGCTTTTATTCCAGAGCCAGATTGTGGGCTCTGGTTCATGTGAGTTGCCAATGCCTCTAGATGCTTTACTGCTTTATTAGATTTTTGGGCTGTGTTAGTAAGTTGTCTCCACTATTATATCTTTTTCTATTTTTACTTTAGAGTTCAAAAGTTTGTTATTGTGTTTTTTACTAGGATAATCACATTGTTCTATGTATTAAATCATGGTTGTTATATTGCAGTGGCGTTTACAATTTATTTAGACTTTTAAAGGGGTGCCAAGAATTAACACTTTGTTGTGATTTAGTGCAATGTTAGATATTTGGCACTATTTACACTGTTTGCATTGTAGCTATTGTTTAACTCTGACACTCACATGGTTAACAGTTGCAGGGTTCTGCAGTTGGACAAGGCATGCATTTAGAAAAATGTCATGTGGGTGTGAGCCTAATTTGAATACCTACAATGCATTGCAAAGAATGTTGTCCTTTTTAAACTAGTCGGACAAATAATAACAGCTTTTAACAGATACTACCACCAGGACTCCCTCTCATTTATGTTTACGCTGAACGAGAGTGAGGGATGGAAGGAGATGGATGCGGCCATGATGTGCATTCTTAGAGCGTTTAAATGGGTGGGAATGCCAGCCAAGCTAAGGATGCATTCTCCCCCCCAGACCTGGGGCCGTGGGTCTGTACATTATCCCGGGTAATTGTGTCCTGTCATCTGCATCTGTTGTGAATGGGGTCAAAATGTACTTAGCGTCCTGTAATCTGCATCTGTTGTGAATGGGGTCAAAATGTACTTAGCGCGGAAGAGAAGGAAAATGGAGATGCCGTGACCCGGATTCGAACCGGGGTTGCTGCGGCCACAACGCAGAGTACTAACCACTATACGATCACGGCACAACGGCCGAGCCAGGTAGGAGTCGAACCTACAATCTTCTGATCCGTAGTCAGACGCGTTATCCATTGCGCCACTGGCCCATGCTTGGAGACAGCAGCCCCAACCTCAGTCAATAGGATCTGCCTCAACAGAAAAAGATGTCCATTATAAAACTAAATTGAGATACAAAATAAGTTTTTTGCAAAGTTGTTTATTTATTTTATCTTATCATTAAAAGTTAAACCTTGCCTTAAAACTTCCTTAACTACTTATATGGCACCAACAAATTCCGCAGAGCTGGAATTGAACTAATTCAACTTAGATGTACTTTATTAAACAAACAAAAATAAGCAATTGCACAATAACTGCTAAAAGAGCTCACAAAACAATCTCTGAGATGCGTTTCACAATTTAACTGAGGAAGCTTTTTTTTAAGGAGGAAATGTGTTTCAGAGATTGTTCCAAGTTGGATTCTTGAGTCATATTATATACCAAAATTTGGAAGCACTATGCGGGTAGGGTTGTCTCTAGGCAGGCAGACACCAGAGGCATTTCTGTGAGCTGAATTTCAAGACTCCTGTACACAAGTGTAATTCTCTATGGTATAATTTTATTAAGGTTTTACACTGTACACATTTTTCCTGTTTTATTGTATGTATATATTATATGTACATATATGATCTGCCGGAAGTCTGTGTCTAGGGAAAAGGTGGATCTGATACCTATAAATAAGAAGAGGAGAGGGAGTCACCTATTTAAGAGTCCAATGCTTTTATTCCAGAGCCAGATTGTGGGCTCTGGTTCATGTGAGTTGCCAATGCCTCTAGATGCTTTACAGCTTTATTAGATTTTTGGGCTGTGTTAGTAAGTTGTCTCCACTATTATATCTTTTTCCATTTTTACTTTAGAGTTCAAAAGTTTGTTATTGTGTTTTTTACTAGGATAATCACATTGTTCTATGTATTAAATCATGGTTGTTATATTGCAGTGGCGTTTACAATTTATTTAGACTTTTAAAGGGGTGCCAAGAATTAACACTTTGTTGTGATTTAGTGCAATGTTAGATATTTGGCACTATTTACACTGTTTGCATTGTAGCTATTGTTTAACTCTGACACTCACATGGTTAACAGTTGCAGGGTTCTGCAGTTGGACAAGGCATGCATTTAGAAAAATGTCATGTGGGTGTGAGCCTAATTTGAATACCTACAATGCATTGCAAAGAATGTTGTCCTTTTTAAACTAGTCGGACAAATAATAACAGCTTTTAACAGATACTACCACCAGGACTCCCTCTCATTTATGTTTACGCTGAACGAGAGTGAGGGATGGAAGGAGATGGATGCGGCCATGATGTGCATTCTTAGAGCGTTTAAATGGGTGGGAATGCCAGCCAAGCTAAGGATGCATTCTCCCCCCCAGACCTGGGGCCGTGGGTCTGTACATTATCCCGGGTAATTGTGTCCTGTCATCTGCATCTGTTGTGAATGGGGTCAAAATGTACTTAGCGTCCTGTAATCTGCATCTGTTGTGAATGGGGTCAAAATGTACTTAGCGCGGAAGAGAAGGAAAATGGAGATGCCGTGACCCGGATTCGAACCGGGGTTGCTGCGGCCACAACGCAGAGTACTAACCACTATACGATCACGGCACAACGGCCGAGCCAGGTAGGAGTCGAACCTACAATCTTCTGATCCGTAGTCAGACGCGTTATCCATTGCGCCACTGGCCCATGCTTGGAGACAGCAGCCCCAACCTCAGTCAATAGGATCTGCCTCAACAGAAAAAGATGTCCATTATAAAACTAAATTGAGATACAAAATAAGTTTTTTGCAAAGTTGTTTATTTATTTTATCTTATCATTAAAAGTTAAACCTTGCCTTAAAACTTCCTTAACTACTTATATGGCACCAACAAATTCCGCAGAGCTGGAATTGAACTAATTCAACTTAGATGTACTTTATTAAAAAAACAAAAATAAGCAATTGCACAATAACTGCTAAAAGAGCTCACAAAACAATCTCTGAGATGCGTTTCACAATTTAACTGAGGAAGCTTTTTTTAAAGGAGGAAATGTGTTTCAGAGATTGTTCCAAGTTGGATTCTTGAGTCATATTATATACCAAAATTTGGAAGCACTATGCGGGTTGGGTTGTCTCTAGGCAGGCAGACACCAGAGGCATTTCTGTGAGCTGAATTTCAAGACTCCTGTACACAAGTGTAATTCTCTATGGTATAATTTTATTAAGGTTTTACACTGTACACATTTTTCCTGTTTTATTGTATGTATATATTATATGTACATATATGATCTGCCGGAAGTCTGTGTCTAGGGAAAAGGTGGATCTGATACCTATAAATAAGAAGAGGAGAGGGAGTCACCTATTTAAGAGTCCAATGCTTTTATTCCAGAGCCAGATTGTGTGCTCTGGTTCATGTGAGTTGCCAATGCCTCTAGATGCTTTACAGCTTTATTAGATTTTTGGGCTGTGTTAGTAAGTTGTTTCCACTATTATATCTTTTTCTATTTTTACTTTAGAGTTCAAAAGTTTGTTATTGTGTTTTTTACTAGGATAATCACATTGTTCTATGTATTAAATCATGGTTGTTATATTGCAGTGGCGTTTACAATTTATTTAGACTTTTAAAGGGGTGCCAAGAATTAACACTTTGTTGTGATTTAGTGCAATGTTAGATATTTGGCACTATTTACACTGTTTGCATTTTAGATATTGTTTAACTCTGACACTCACATGGTTAACAGTTGCAGGGTTCTGCAGTTGGACAAGGCATGCATTTAGAAAAATGTCATGTGGGTGTGAGCCTAATTTGAATACCTACAATGCATTGCAAAGAATGTTGTCCTTTTTAAACTAGTCGGACAAATAATAACAGCTTTTAACAGATACTACCACCAGGACTCCCTCTCATTTATGTTTACGCTGAACGAGAGTGAGGGATGGAAGGATATGGATGCGGCCATGATGTGCATTCTTAGAGCGTTTAAATGGGTGGGAATGCCAGCCAAGCTAAGGATGCATTCTCCCCCCCAGACCTGGGGCCGTGGGTCTGTACATTATCCCGGGTAATTGTGTCCTGTCATCTGCATCTGTTGTGAATGGGGTCAAAATGTACTTAGCGCGGAAGAGAAGGAAAATGGAGATGCCGTGACCCGGATTCGAACCGGGGTTGCTGCGGCCACAACGCAGAGTACTAACCACTATACGATCACGGCACAACAGCCGAGCCAGGTAGGAGTCGAACCTACAATCTTCTGATCCGTAGTCAGACGCGTTATCCATTGCGCCACTGGCCCATGCTTGGAGACAGCAGCCCCAACCTCAGTCAATAGGATCTGCCTCAACAGAAAAAGATGTCCATTATAAAACTAAATTGAGATACAAAATAAGTTTTTTGCAAAGTTGTTTATTTATTTTATCTTATCATTAAAAGTTAAACCTTGCCTTAAAACTTCCTTAACTACTTATATGGCACCAACAAATTCCGCAGAGCTGGAATTGAACTAATTCAACTTAGATGTACTTTATTAAACAAACAAAAATAAGCAATTGCACAATAACTGCTAAAAGAGCTCACAAAACAATCTCTGAGATGCGTTTCACAATTTAACTGAGGAAGCTTTTTTTAAAGGAGGAAATGTGTTTCAGAGATTGTTCCAAGTTGGATTCTTGAGTCATATTATATACCAAAATTTGGAAGCACTATGCGGGTTGGGTTGTCTCTAGGCAGGCAGACACCAGAGGCATTTCTGTGAGCTGAATTTCAAGACTCCTGTACACAAGTGTAATTCTCTATGGTATAATTTTATTAAGGTTTTACACTGTACACATTTTTCCTGTTTTATTGTATGTATATATTATATGTACATATATGATCTGCCGGAAGTCTGTGTCTAGGGAAAAGGTGGATCTGATACCTATAAATAAGAAGAGGAGAGGGAGTCACCTATTTAAGAGTCCAATGCTTTTATTCCAGAGCCAGATTGTGTGCTCTGGTTCATGTGAGTTGCCAATGCCTCTAGATGCTTTACAGCTTTATTAGATTTTTGGGCTGTGTTAGTAAGTTGTTTCCACTATTATATCTTTTTCTATTTTTACTTTAGAGTTCAAAAGTTTGTTATTGTGTTTTTTACTAGGATAATCACATTGTTCTATGTATTAAATCATGGTTGTTATATTGCAGTGGCGTTTACAATTTATTTAGACTTTTAAAGGGGTGCCAAGAATTAACACTTTGTTGTGATTTAGTGCAATGTTAGATATTTGGCACTATTTACACTGTTTGCATTTTAGATATTGTTTAACTCTGACACTCACATGGTTAACAGTTGCAGGGTTCTGCAGTTGGACAAGGCATGCATTTAGAAAAATGTCATGTGGGTGTGAGCCTAATTTGAATACCTACAATGCATTGCAAAGAATGTTGTCCTTTTTAAACTAGTCGGACAAATAATAACAGCTTTTAACAGATACTACCAAAATGGACTCCCTCTCATTTATGTTTACGCTGAACGAGAGTGAGGGATGGAAGGAGATGGATGCGGCCATGATGTGCATTCTTAGAGCGTTTAAATGGGTGGAAATGCCAGCCAAGCTAAGGATGCATTCTCCCCCCCAGACCTGGGGCTGTGGGTCTGTACATTATCCCGGGTAATTGCGTCCTGTCATCTGCATCTGTTGTGAATGGGGTCAAAATGTACTTAACGTCCTGTCATCTGCATCTGTTGTGAATGGGGTCAAAATGTACTTAGCGCGGAAGAGAAGGAAAATGGAGATGCCGTGACCCGGATTCGAACCGGGGTTGCTGCGGCCACAACGCAGAGTACTAACCACTATACGATCACGGCACAATGGCCGAGCCAGGTAGGAGTCGAACCTACAATCTTCTGATCCGTAGTCAGACGCGTTATCCATTGCGCCACTGGCCCATGCTTGGAGACAGCAGCCCCAACCTCAGTCAAAAGGATCTGCCTCAACAGAAAAAGATGTCCATTATAAAACTAAATTGAGATACAAAATAAGTTTTTTGCAAAGTTGTTTATTTATTTTATCTTATCATTAAAAGTTAAACCTTGCCTTAAAACTTCCTTAACTACTTATATGGCACCAACAAATTCCGCAGAGCTGGAATTGAACTAATTCAACTTAGATGTACTTTATTAAACAAACAAAAATAAGCAATTGCACAATAACTGCTAAAAGAGCTCACAAAACAATCTCTGAGATGCGTTTCACAATTTAACTGAGGAAGCTTTTTTTTAAGGAGGAAATGTGTTTCAGAGATTGTTCCAAGTTGGATTCTTGAGTCATATTATATACCAAAATTTGGAAGCACTATGCGGGTAGGGTTGTCTCTAGGCAGGCAGACACCAGAGGCATTTCTGTGAGCTGAATTTCAAGACTCCTGTACACAAGTGTAATTCTCTATGGTATAATTTTATTAAGGTTTTACACTGTACACATTTTTCCTGTTTTATTGTATGTATATATTATATGTACATATATGATCTGCCGGAAGTCTGTGTCTAGGGAAAAGGTGGATCTGATACCTATAAATAAGAAGAGGAGAGGGAGTCACCTATTTAAGAGTCCAATGCTTTTATTCCAGAGCCAGATTGTGGGCTCTGGTTCATGTGAGTTGCCAATGCCTCTAGATGCTTTACTGCTTTATTAGATTTTTGGGCTGTGTTAGTAAGTTGTCTCCACTATTATATCTTTTTCTATTTTTACTTTAGAGTTCAAAAGTTTGTTATTGTGTTTTTTACTAGGATAATCACATTGTTCTATGTATTAAATCATGGTTGTTATATTGCAGTGGCGTTTACAATTTATTTAGACTTTTAAAGGGGTGCCAAGAATTAACACTTTGTTGTGATTTAGTGCAATGTTAGATATTTGGCACTATTTACACTGTTTGCATTGTAGCTATTGTTTAACTCTGACACTCACATGGTTAACAGTTGCAGGGTTCTGCAGTTGGACAAGGCATGCATTTAGAAAAATGTCATGTGGGTGTGAGCCTAATTTGAATACCTACAATGCATTGCAAAGAATGTTGTCCTTTTTAAACTAGTCGGACAAATAATAACAGCTTTTAACAGATACTACCACCAGGACTCCCTCTCATTTATGTTTACGCTGAACGAGAGTGAGGGATGGAAGGAGATGGATGCGGCCATGATGTGCATTCTTAGAGCGTTTAAATGGGTGGGAATGCCAGCCAAGCTAAGGATGCATTCTCCCCCCCAGACCTGGGGCCGTGGGTCTGTACATTATCCCGGGTAATTGTGTCCTGTCATCTGCATCTGTTGTGAATGGGGTCAAAATGTACTTAGCGTCCTGTAATCTGCATCTGTTGTGAATGGGGTCAAAATGTACTTAGCGCGGAAGAGAAGGAAAATGGAGATGCCGTGACCCGGATTCGAACCGGGGTTGCTGCGGCCACAACGCAGAGCACTAACCACTATACGATCACGGCACAACGGCCGAGCCAGGTAGGAGTCGAACCTACAATCTTCTGATCCGTAGTCAGACGCGTTATCCATTGCGCCACTGGCCCATGCTTGGAGACAGCAGCCCCAACCTCAGTCAATAGGATCTGCCTCAACAGAAAAAGATGTCCATTATAAAACTAAATTGAGATACAAAATAAGTTTTTTGCAAAGTTGTTTATTTATTTTATCTTATCATTAAAAGTTAAACCTTGCCTTAAAACTTCCTTAACTACTTATATGGCACCAACAAATTCCGCAGAGCTGGAATTGAACTAATTCAACTTAGATGTACTTTATTAAACAAACAAAAATAAGCAATTGCACAATAACTGCTAAAAGAGCTCACAAAACAATCTCTGAGATGCGTTTCACAATTTAACTGAGGAAGCTTTTTTTTAAGGAGGAAATGTGTTTCAGAGATTGTTCCAAGTTGGATTCTTGAGTCATATTATATACCAAAATTTGGAAGCACTATGCGGGTAGGGTTGTCTCTAGGCAGGCAGACACCAGAGGCATTTCTGTGAGCTGAATTTCAAGACTCCTGTACACAAGTGTAATTCTCTATGGTATAATTTTATTAAGGTTTTACACTGTACACATTTTTCCTGTTTTATTGTATGTATATATTATATGTACATATATGATCTGCCGGAAGTCTGTGTCTAGGGAAAAGGTGGATCTGATACCTATAAATAAGAAGAGGAGAGGGAGTCACCTATTTAAGAGTCCAATGCTTTTATTCCAGAGCCAGATTGTGGGCTCTGGTTCATGTGAGTTGCCAATGCCTCTAGATGCTTTACAGCTTTATTAGATTTTTGGGCTGTGTTAGTAAGTTGTCTCCACTATTATATCTTTTTCCATTTTTACTTTAGAGTTCAAAAGTTTGTTATTGTGTTTTTTACTAGGATAATCACATTGTTCTATGTATTAAATCATGGTTGTTATATTGCAGTGGCGTTTACAATTTATTTAGACTTTTAAAGGGGTGCCAAGAATTAACACTTTGTTGTGATTTAGTGCAATGTTAGATATTTGGCACTATTTACACTGTTTGCATTGTAGCTATTGTTTAACTCTGACACTCACATGGTTAACAGTTGCAGGGTTCTGCAGTTGGACAAGGCATGCATTTAGAAAAATGTCATGTGGGTGTGAGCCTAATTTGAATACCTACAATGCATTGCAAAGAATGTTGTCCTTTTTAAACTAGTCGGACAAATAATAACAGCTTTTAACAGATACTACCACCAGGACTCCCTCTCATTTATGTTTACGCTGAACGAGAGTGAGGGATGGAAGGAGATGGATGCGGCCATGATGTGCATTCTTAGAGCGTTTAAATGGGTGGGAATGCCAGCCAAGCTAAGGATGCATTCTCCCCCCCAGACCTGGGGCCGTGGGTCTGTACATTATCCCGGGTAATTGTGTCCTGTCATCTGCATCTGTTGTGAATGGGGTCAAAATGTACTTAGCGTCCTGTAATCTGCATCTGTTGTGAATGGGGTCAAAATGTACTTAGCGCGGAAGAGAAGGAAAATGGAGATGCCGTGACCCGGATTCGAACCGGGGTTGCTGCGGCCACAACGCAGAGTACTAACCACTATACGATCACGGCACAACGGCCGAGCCAGGTAGAAGTCGAACCTACAATCTTCTGATCCGTAGTCAGACGCGTTATCCATTGCGCCACTGGCCCATGCTTGGAGACAGCAGCCCCAACCTCAGTCAATAGGATCTGCCTCAACAGAAAAAGATGTCCATTATAAAACTAAATTGAGATACAAAATAAGTTTTTTGCAAAGTTGTTTATTTATTTTATCTTATCATTAAAAGTTAAACCTTGCCTTAAAACTTCCTTAACTACTTATATGGCACCAACAAATTCCGCAGAGCTGGAATTGAACTAATTCAACTTAGATGTACTTTATTAAACAAACAAAAATAAGCAATTGCACAATAACTGCTAAAAGAGCTCACAAAACAATCTCTGAGATGCGTTTCACAATTTAACTGAGGAAGCTTTTTTTAAAGGAGGAAATGTGTTTCAGAGATTGTTCCAAGTTGGATTCTTGAGTCATATTATATACCAAAATTTGGAAGCACTATGCGGGTTGGGTTGTCTCTAGGCAGGCAGACACCAGAGGCATTTCTGTGAGCTGAATTTCAAGACTCCTGTACACAAGTGTAATTCTCTATGGTATAATTTTATTAAGGTTTTACACTGTACACATTTTTCCTGTTTTATTGTATGTATATATTATATGTACATATATGATCTGCCGGAAGTCTGTGTCTAGGGAAAAGGTGGATCTGATACCTATAAATAAGAAGAGGAGAGGGAGTCACCTATTTAAGAGTCCAATGCTTTTATTCCAGAGCCAGATTGTGTGCTCTGGTTCATGTGAGTTGCCAATGCCTCTAGATGCTTTACAGCTTTATTAGATTTTTGGGCTGTGTTAGTAAGTTGTTTCCACTATTATATCTTTTTCTATTTTTACTTTAGAGTTCAAAAGTTTGTTATTGTGTTTTTTACTAGGATAATCACATTGTTCTATGTATTAAATCATGGTTGTTATATTGCAGTGGCGTTTACAATTTATTTAGACTTTTAAAGGGGTGCCAAGAATTAACACTTTGTTGTGATTTAGTGCAATGTTAGATATTTGGCACTATTTACACTGTTTGCATTTTAGATATTGTTTAACTCTGACACTCACATGGTTAACAGTTGCAGGGTTCTGCAGTTGGACAAGGCATGCATTTAGAAAAATGTCATGTGGGTGTGAGCCTAATTTGAATACCTACAATGCATTGCAAAGAATGTTGTCCTTTTTAAACTAGTCGGACAAATAATAACAGCTTTTAACAGATACTACCAAAATGGACTCCCTCTCATTTATGTTTACGCTGAACGAGAGTGAGGGATGGAAGGAGATGGATGCGGCCATGATGTGCATTCTTAGAGCGTTTAAATGGGTGGAAATGCCAGCCAAGCTAAGGATGCATTCTCCCCCCCAGACCTGGGGCTGTGGGTCTGTACATTATCCCGGGTAATTGCGTCCTGTCATCTGCATCTGTTGTGAATGGGGTCAAAATGTACTTAACGTCCTGTCATCTGCATCTGTTGTGAATGGGGTCAAAATGTACTTAGCGCGGAAGAGAAGGAAAATGGAGATGCCGTGACCCGGATTCGAACCGGGGTTGCTGCGGCCACAACGCAGAGTACTAACCACTATACGATCACGGCACAATGGCCGAGCCAGGTAGGAGTCGAACCTACAATCTTCTGATCCATAGTCAGACGCGTTATCCATTGCGCCACTGGCCCATGCTTGGAGACAGCAGCCCCAACCTCAGTCAAAAGGATCTGCCTCAACAGAAAAAGATGTCCATTATAAAACTAAATTGAGATACAAAATAAGTTTTTTGCAAAGTTGTTTATTTATTTTATCTTATCATTAAAAGTTAAACCTTGCCTTAAAACTTCCTTAACTACTTATATGGCACCAACAAATTCCGCAGAGCTGGAATTGAACTAATTCAACTTAGATGTACTTTATTAAACAAACAAAAATAAGCAATTGCACAATAACTGCTAAAAGAGCTCACAAAACAATCTCTGAGATGCGTTTCACAATTTAACTGAGGAAGCTTTTTTTTAAGGAGGAAATGTGTTTCAGAGATTGTTCCAAGTTGGATTCTTGAGTCATATTATATACCAAAATTTGGAAGCACTATGCGGGTAGGGTTGTCTCTAGGCAGGCAGACACCAGAGGCATTTCTGTGAGCTGAATTTCAAGACTCCTGTACACAAGTGTAATTCTCTATGGTATAATTTTATTAAGGTTTTACACTGTACACATTTTTCCTGTTTTATTGTATGTATATATTATATGTACATATATGATCTGCCGGAAGTCTGTGTCTAGGGAAAAGGTGGATCTGATACCTATAAATAAGAAGAGGAGAGGGAGTCACCTATTTAAGAGTCCAATGCTTTTATTCCAGAGCCAGATTGTGGGCTCTGGTTCATGTGAGTTGCCAATGCCTCTAGATGCTTTACTGCTTTATTAGATTTTTGGGCTGTGTTAGTAAGTTGTCTCCACTATTATATCTTTTTCTATTTTTACTTTAGAGTTCAAAAGTTTGTTATTGTGTTTTTTACTAGGATAATCACATTGTTCTATGTATTAAATCATGGTTGTTATATTGCAGTGGCGTTTACAATTTATTTAGACTTTTAAAGGGGTGCCAAGAATTAACACTTTGTTGTGATTTAGTGCAATGTTAGATATTTGGCACTATTTACACTGTTTGCATTGTAGCTATTGTTTAACTCTGACACTCACATGGTTAACAGTTGCAGGGTTCTGCAGTTGGACAAGGCATGCATTTAGAAAAATGTCATGTGGGTGTGAGCCTAATTTGAATACCTACAATGCATTGCAAAGAATGTTGTCCTTTTTAAACTAGTCGGACAAATAATAACAGCTTTTAACAGATACTACCACCAGGACTCCCTCTCATTTATGTTTACGCTGAACGAGAGTGAGGGATGGAAGGAGATGGATGCGGCCATGATGTGCATTCTTAGAGCGTTTAAATGGGTGGGAATGCCAGCCAAGCTAAGGATGCATTCTCCCCCCCAGACCTGGGGCCGTGGGTCTGTACATTATCCCGGGTAATTGTGTCCTGTCATCTGCATCTGTTGTGAATGGGGTCAAAATGTACTTAGCGTCCTGTAATCTGCATCTGTTGTGAATGGGGTCAAAATGTACTTAGCGCGGAAGAGAAGGAAAATGGAGATGCCGTGACCCGGATTCGAACCGGGGTTGCTGCGGCCACAACGCAGAGTACTAACCACTATACGATCACGGCACAACGGCCGAGCCAGGTAGGAGTCGAACCTACAATCTTCTGATCCGTAGTCAGACGCGTTATCCATTGCGCCACTGGCCCATGCTTGGAGACAGCAGCCCCAACCTCAGTCAATAGGATCTGCCTCAACAGAAAAAGATGTCCATTATAAAACTAAATTGAGATACAAAATAAGTTTTTTGCAAAGTTGTTTATTTATTTTATCTTATCATTAAAAGTTAAACCTTGCCTTAAAACTTCCTTAACTACTTATATGACACCAACAAATTCCGCAGAGCTGGAATTGAACTAATTCAACTTAGATGTACTTTATTAAACAAACAAAAATAAGCAATTGCACAATAACTGCTAAAAGAGCTCACAAAACAATCTCTGAGATGCGTTTCACAATTTAACTGAGGAAGCTTTTTTTTAAGGAGGAAATGTGTTTCAGAGATTGTTCCAAGTTGGATTCTTGAGTCATATTATATACCAAAATTTGGAAGCACTATGCGGGTAGGGTTGTCTCTAGGCAGGCAGACACCAGAGGCATTTCTGTGAGCTGAATTTCAAGACTCCTGTACACAAGTGTAATTCTCTATGGTATAATTTTATTAAGGTTTTACACTGTACACATTTTTCCTGTTTTATTGTATGTATATTTTATATGTACATATATGATCTGCCGGAAGTCTGTGTCTAGGGAAAAGGTGGATCTGATACCTATAAATAAGAAGAGGAGAGGGAGTCACCTATTTAAGAGTCCAATGCTTTTATTCCAGAGCCAGATTGTGGGCTCTGGTTCATGTGAGTTGCCAATGCCTCTAGATGCTTTACAGCTTTATTAGATTTTTGGGCTGTGTTAGTAAGTTGTCTCCACTATTATATCTTTTTCCATTTTTACTTTAGAGTTCAAAAGTTTGTTATTGTGTTTTTTACTAGGATAATCACATTGTTCTATGTATTAAATCATGGTTGTTATATTGCAGTGGCGTTTACAATTTATTTAGACTTTTAAAGGGGTGCCAAGAATTAACACTTTGTTGTGATTTAGTGCAATGTTAGATATTTGGCACTATTTACACTGTTTGCATTGTAGCTATTGTTTAACTCTGACACTCACATGGTTAACAGTTGCAGGGTTCTGCAGTTGGACAAGGCATGCATTTAGAAAAATGTCATGTGGGTGTGAGCCTAATTTGAATACCTACAATGCATTGCAAAGAATGTTGTCCTTTTTAAACTAGTCGGACAAATAATAACAGCTTTTAACAGATACTACCACCAGGACTCCCTCTCATTTATGTTTACGCTGAACGAGAGTGAGGGATGGAAGGAGATGGATGCGGCCATGATGTGCATTCTTAGAGCGTTTAAATGGGTGGGAATGCCAGCCAAGCTAAGGATGCATTCTCCCCCCGAGACCTGGGGCCGTGGGTCTGTACATTATCCCGGGTAATTGTGTCCTGTCATCTGCATCTGTTGTGAATGGGGTCAAAATGTACTTAGCGCGGAAGAGAAGGAAAATGGAGATGCCGTGACCCGGATTCGAACCGGGGTTGCTGCGGCCACAACGCAGAGTACTAACCACTATACGATCACGGCACAACAGCCGAGCCAGGTAGGAGTCGAACCTACAATCTTCTGATCCGTAGTCAGACGCGTTATCCATTGCGCCACTGGCCCATGCTTGGAGACAGCAGCCCCAACCTCAGTCAATAGGATCTGCCTCAACAGAAAAAGATGTTTTTTACTAGGATAATCACATTGTTCTATGTATTAAATCATGGTTGTTATATTGCAGTGGCGTTTACAATTTATTTAGACTTTTAAAGGGGTGCCAAGAATTAACACTTTGTTGTGATTTAGTGCAATGTTAGATATTTGGCACTATTTACACTGTTTGCATTGTAGCTATTGTTTAACTCTGACACTCACATGGTTAACAGTTGCAGGGTTCTGCAGTTGGACAAGGCATGCATTTAGAAAAATGTCATGTGGGTGTGAGCCTAATTTGAATACCTACAATGCATTGCAAAGAATGTTGTCCTTTTTAAACTAGTCGGACAAATAATAACAGCTTTTAACAGATACTACCACCAGGACTCCCTCTCATTTATGTTTACGCTGAACGAGAGTGAGGGATGGAAGGAGATGGATGCGGCCATGATGTGCATTCTTAGAGCGTTAAAATGGGTGGGAATGCCAGCCAAGCTAAGGATGCATTCTCCCCCCGAGACCTGGGGCCGTGGGTCTGTACATTATCCCGGGTAATTGTGTCCTGTCATCTGCATCTGTTGTGAATGGGGTCAAAATGTACTTAGCGCGGAAGAGAAGGAAAATGGAGATGCCGTGACCCGGATTCGAACCGGGGTTGCTGCGGCCACAACGCAGAGTACTAACCACTATACGATCACGGCACAACAGCCGAGCCAGGTAGGAGTCGAACCTACAATCTTCTGATCCGTAGTCAGACGCGTTATCCATTGCGCCACTGGCCCATGCTTGGAGACAGCAGCCCCAACCTCAGTCAATAGGATCTGCCTCAACAGAAAAAGATGTCCATTATAAAACTAAATTGAGATACAAAATAAGTTTTTTGCAAAGTTGTTTATTTATTTTATCTTATCATTAAAAGTTAAACCTTGCCTTAAAACTTCCTTAACTACTTATATGGCACCAACAAATTCCGCAGAGCTGGAATTGAACTAATTCAACTTAGATGTACTTTATTAAACAAACAAAAATAAGCAATTGCACAATAACTGCTAAAAGAGCTCACAAAACAATCTCTGAGATGCGTTTCACAATTTAACTGAGGAAGCTTTTTTTAAAGGAGGAAATGTGTTTCAGAGATTGTTCCAAGTTGGATTCTTGAGTCATATTATATACCAAAATTTGGAAGCACTATGCGGGTAGGGTTGTCTCTAGGCAGGCAGACACCAGAGGCATTTCTGTGAGCTGAATTTCAAGACTCCTGTACACAAGTGTAATTCTCTATGGTATAATTTTATTAAGGTTTTACACTGTACACATTTTTCCTGTTTTATTGTATGTATATATTATATGTACATATATGATCTGCCGGAAGTCTGTGTCTAGGGAAAAGGTGAATCTGATACCTATAAATAAGAAGAGGAGAGGGAGTCACCTATTTAAGAGTCCAATGCTTTTATTCCAGAGCCAGATTGTGGGCTCTGGTTCATGTGAGTTGCCAATGCCTCTAGATGCTTTACAGCTTTATTAGATTTTTGGGCTGTGTTAGTAAGTTGTCTCCACTATTATATCTTTTTCCATTTTTACTTTAGAGTTCAAAAGTTTGTTATTGTGTTTTTTACTAGGATAATCACATTGTTCTATGTATTAAATCATGGTTGTTATATTGCAGTGGCGTTTACAATTTATTTAGACTTTTAAAGGGGTGCCAAGAATTAACACTTTGTTGTGATTTAGTGCAATGTTAGATATTTGGCACTATTTACACTGTTTGCATTGTAGATATTGTTTAACTCTGACACTCACATGGTTAACAGTTGCAGGGTTCTGCAGTTGGACAAGGCATGCATTTAGAAAAATGTCATGTGGGTGTGAGCCTAATTTGAATACCTACAATGCATTGCAAAGAATGTTGTCCTTTTTAAACTAGTCGGACAAATAATAACAGCTTTTAACAGATACTACCAAAATGGACTCCCTCTCATTTATGTTTACGCTGAACGAGAGTGAGGGATGGAAGGAGATGGATGCGGCCATGATGTGCATTCTTAGAGCGTTTAAATGGGTGGAAATGCCAGCCAAGCTAAGGATGCATTCTCCCCCCCAGACCTGGGGCTGTGGGTCTGTACATTATCCCGGGTAATTGCGTCCTGTCATCTGCATCTGTTGTGAATGGGGTCAAAATGTACTTAACGTCCTGTCATCTGAATCTGTTGTGAATGGGGTCAAAATGTACTTAGCGCGGAAGAGAAGGAAAATGGGGATGCCGTGACCCGGATTCGAACCGGGGTTGCTGCGGCCACAACGCAGAGTACTAACCACTATACGATCACGGCACAACGGCCGAGCCAGGTAGGAGTCGAACCTACAATCTTCTGATCCGTAGTCAGACGCGTTATCCATTGCGCCACTGGCCCATGCTTGGAGACAGCAGCCCCAACCTCAGTCAAAAGGATCTGCCTCAACAGAAAAAGATGTCCATTATAAAACTAAATTGAGATACAAAATAAGTTTTTTGCAAAGTTGTTTATTTATTTTATCTTATCATTAAAAGTTAAACCTTGCCTTAAAACTTCCTTAACTACTTATATGGCACCAACAAATTCCGCAGAGCTGGAATTGAACTAATTCAACTTAGATGTACTTTATTAAACAAACAAAAATAAGCAATTGCACAATAACTGCTAAAAGAGCTCACAAAACAATCTCTGAGATGCGTTTCACAATTTAACTGAGGAAGCTTTTTTTTAAGGAGGAAATGTGTTTCAGAGATTGTTCCAAGTTGGATTCTTGAGTCATATTATATACCAAAATTTGGAAGCACTATGCGGGTAGGGTTGTCTCTAGGCAGGCAGACACCAGAGGCATTTCTGTGAGCTGAATTTCAAGACTCCTGTACACAAGTGTAATTCTCTATGGTATAATTTTATTAAGGTTTTACACTGTACACATTTTTCCTGTTTTATTGTATGTATATATTATATGTACATATATGATCTGCCGGAAGTCTGTGTCTAGGGAAAAGGTGGATCTGATACCTATAAATAAGAAGAGGAGAGGGAGTCACCTATTTAAGAGTCCAATGCTTTTATTCCAGAGCCAGATTGTGGGCTCTGGTTCATGTGAGTTGCCAATGCCTCTAGATGCTTTACAGCTTTATTAGATTTTTGGGCTGTGTTAGTAAGTTGTCTCCACTATTATATCTTTTTCTATTTTTACTTTAGAGTTCAAAAGTTTGTTATTGTGTTTTTTACTAGGATAATCACATTGTTCTATGTATTAAATCATGGTTGTTATATTGCAGTGGCGTTTACAATTTATTTAGACTTTTAAAGGGGTGCCAAGAATTAACACTTTGTTGTGATTTAGTGCAATGTTAGATATTTGGCACTATTTACACTGTTTGCATTGTAGCTATTGTTTAACTCTGACACTCACATGGTTAACAGTTGCAGGGTTCTGCAGTTGGACAAGGCATGCATTTAGAAAAATGTCATGTGGGTGTGAGCCTAATTTGAATACCTACAATGCATTGCAAAGAATGTTGTCCTTTTTAAACTAGTCGGACAAATAATAACAGCTTTTAACAGATACTACCACCAGGACTCCCTCTCATTTATGTTTACGCTGAACGAGAGTGAGGGATGGAAGGAGATGGATGCGGCCATGATGTGCATTCTTAGAGCGTTTAAATGGGTGGGAATGCCAGCCAAGCTAAGGATGCATTCTCCCCCCGAGACCTGGGGCCGTGGGTCTGTACATTATCCCGGGTAATTGTGTCCTGTCATCTGCATCTGTTGTGAATGGGGTCAAAATGTACTTAGCGCGGAAGAGAAGGAAAATGGAGATGCCGTGACCCGGATTCGAACCGGGGTTGCTGCGGCCACAACGCAGAGTACTAACCACTATACGATCACGGCACAACGGCCGAGCCAGGTAGGAGTCGAACCTACAATCTTCTGATCCGTAGTCAGACGCGTTATCCATTGCGCCACTGGCCCATGCTTGGAGACAGCAGCCCCAACCTCAGTCAATAGGATCTGCCTCAACAGAAAAAGATGTCCATTATAAAACTAAATTGAGATACAAAATAAGTTTTTTGCAAAGTTGTTTATTTATTTTATCTTATCATTAAAAGTTAAACCTTGCCTTAAAACTTCCTTAACTACTTATATGGCACCAACAAATTCCGCAGAGCTGGAATTGAACTAATTCAACTTAGATGTACTTTATTAAACAAACAAAAATAAGCAATTGCACAATAACTGCTAAAAGAGCTCACAAAACAATCTCTGAGATGCGTTTCACAATTTAACTGAGGAAGCTTTTTTTTAAGGAGGAAATGTGTTTCAGAGATTGTTCCAAGTTGGATTCTTGAGTCATATTATATACCAAAATTTGGAAGCACTATGCGGGTAGGGTTGTCTCTAGGCAGGCAGACACCAGAGGCATTTCTGTGAGCTGAATTTCAAGACTCCTGTACACAAGTGTAATTCTCTATGGTATAATTTTATTAAGGTTTTACACTGTACACATTTTTCCTGTTTTATTGTATGTATATATTATATGTACATATATGATCTGCCGGAAGTCTGTGTCTAGGGAAAAGGTGGATCTGATACCTATAAATAAGAAGAGGAGAGGGAGTCACCTATTTAAGAGTCCAATGCTTTTATTCCAGAGCCAGATTGTGGGCTCTGGTTCATGTGAGTTGCCAATGCCTCTAGATGCTTTACAGCTTTATTAGATTTTTGGGCTGTGTTAGTAAGTTGTCTCCACTATTATATCTTTTTCCATTTTTACTTTAGAGTTCAAAAGTTTGTTATTGTGTTTTTTACTAGGATAATCACATTGTTCTATGTATTAAATCATGGTTGTTATATTGCAGTGGCGTTTACAATTTATTTAGACTTTTAAAGGGGTGCCAAGAATTAACACTTTGTTGTGATTTAGTGCAATGTTAGATATTTGGCACTATTTACACTGTTTGCATTGTAGCTATTGTTTAACTCTGACACTCACATGGTTAACAGTTGCAGGGTTCTGCAGTTGGACAAGGCATGCATTTAGAAAAATGTCATGTGGGTGTGAGCCTAATTTGAATACCTACAATGCATTGCAAAGAATGTTGTCCTTTTTAAACTAGTCGGACAAATAATAAAGCTTTTAACAGATACTACCACCAGGACTCCCTCTCATTTATGTTTACGCTGAACGAGAGTGAGGGATGGAAGGAGATGGATGCGGCCATGATGTGCATTCTTAGAGCGTTTAAATGGGTGGGAATGCCAGCCAAGCTAAGGATGCATTCTCCCCCCGAGACCTGGGGCCGTGGGTCTGTACATTATCCCGGGTAATTGTGTCCTGTCATCTGCATCTGTTGTGAATGGGGTCAAAATGTACTTAGCGCGGAAGAGAAGGAAAATGGAGATGCCGTGACCCGGATTCGAACCGGGGTTGCTGCGGCCACAACGCAGAGTACTAACCACTATACGATCACGGCACAACGGCCGAGCCAGGTTGGAGTCGAACCTACAATCTTCTGATCCGTAGTCAGACGCGTTATCCATTGCGCCACTGGCCCATGCTTGGAGACAGCAGCCCCAACCTCAGTCAATAGGATCTGCCTCAACAGAAAAAGATGTCCATTATAAAACTAAATTGAGATACAAAATAAGTTTTTTGCAAAGTTGTTTATTTATTTTATCTTATCATTAAAAGTTAAACCTTGCCTTAAAACTTCCTTAACTACTTATATGGCACCAACAAATTCCGCAGAGCTGGAATTGAACTAATTCAACTTAGATGTACTTTATTAAACAAACAAAAATAAGCAATTGCACAATAACTGCTAAAAGAGCTCACAAAACAATCTCTGAGATGCGTTTCACAATTTAACTGAGGAAGCTTTTTTTTAAGGAGGAAATGTGTTTCAGAGATTGTTCCAAGTTGGATTCTTGAGTCATATTATATACCAAAATTTGGAAGCACTATGCGGGTAGGGTTGTCTCTAGGCAGGCAGACACCAGAGGCATTTCTGTGAGCTGAATTTCAAGACTCCTGTACACAAGTGTAATTCTCTATGGTATAATTTTATTAAGGTTTTACACTGTACACATTTTTCCTGTTTTATTGTATGTATATATTATATGTACATATATGATCTGCCGGAAGTCTGTGTCTAGGGAAAAGGTGGATCTGATACCTATAAATAAGAAGAGGAGAGGGAGTCACCTATTTAAGAGTCCAATGCTTTTATTCCAGAGCCAGATTGTGGGCTCTGGTTCATGTGAGTTGCCAATGCCTCTAGATGCTTTACAGCTTTATTAGATTTTTGGGCTGTGTTAGTAAGTTGTCTCCACTATTATATCTTTTTCCATTTTTACTTTAGAGTTCAAAAGTTTGTTATTGTGTTTTTTACTAGGATAATCACATTGTTCTATGTATTAAATCATGGTTGTTATATTGCAGTGGCGTTTACAATTTATTTAGACTTTTAAAGGGGTGCCAAGAATTAACACTTTGTTGTGATTTAGTGCAATGTTAGATATTTGGCACTATTTACACTGTTTGCATTGTAGATATTGTTTAACTCTGACACTCACATGGTTAACAGTTGCAGGGTTCTGCAGTTGGACAAGGCATGCATTTAGAAAAATGTCATGTGGGTGTGAGCCTAATTTGAATACCTACAATGCATTGCAAAGAATGTTGTCCTTTTTAAACTAGTCGGACAAATAATAACAGCTTTTAACAGATACTACCAAAATGGACTCCCTCTCATTTATGTTTACGCTGAACGAGAGTGAGGGATGGAAGGAGATGGATGCGGCCATGATGTGCATTCTTAGAGCGTTTAAATGGGTGGAAATGCCAGCCAAGCTAAGGATGCATTCTCCCCCCCAGACCTGGGGCTGTGGGTCTGTACATTATCCCGGGTAATTGCGTCCTGTCATCTGCATCTGTTGTGAATGGGGTCAAAATGTACTTAACGTCCTGTCATCTGCATCTGTTGTGAATGGGGTCAAAATGTACTTCGCGCGGAAGAGAAGGAAAATGGAGATGCCGTGACCCGGATTCGAACCGGGGTTGCTGCGGCCACAACGCAGAGTACTAACCACTATACGATCACGGCACAACGGCCGAGCCAGGTAGGAGTCGAACCTACAATCTTCTGATCCGTAGTCAGACGCGTTATCCATTGCGCCACTGGCCCATGCTTGGAGACAGCAGCCCCAACCTCAGTCAAAAGGATCTGCCTCAACAGAAAAAGATGTCCATTATAAAACTAAATTGAGATACAAAATAAGTTTTTTGCAAAGTTGTTTATTTATTTTATCTTATCATTAAAAGTTAAACCTTGCCTTAAAACTTCCTTAACTACTTATATGGCACCAACAAATTCCGCAGAGCTGGAATTGAACTAATTCAACTTAGATGTACTTTATTAAACAAACAAAAATAAGCAATTGCACAATAACTGCTAAAAGAGCTCACAAAACAATCTCTGAGATGCGTTTCACAATTTAACTGAGGAAGCTTTTTTTTAAGGAGGAAATGTGTTTCAGAGATTGTTCCAAGTTGGATTCTTGAGTCATATTATATACCAAAATTTGGAAGCACTATGCGGGTAGGGTTGTCTCTAGGCAGGCAGACACCAGAGGCATTTCTGTGAGCTGAATTTCAAGACTCCTGTACACAAGTGTAATTCTCTATGGTATAATTTTATTAAGGTTTTACACTGTACACATTTTTCCTGTTTTATTGTATGTATATATTATATGTACATATATGATCTGCCGGAAGTCTGTGTCTAGGGAAAAGGTGGATCTGATACCTATAAATAAGAAGAGGAGAGGGAGTCACCTATTTAAGAGTCCAATGCTTTTATTCCAGAGCCAGATTGTGGGCTCTGGTTCATGTGAGTTGCCAATGCCTCTAGATGCTTTACAGCTTTATTAGATTTTTGGGCTGTGTTAGTAAGTTGTCTCCACTATTATATCTTTTTCTATTTTTACTTTAGAGTTCAAAAGTTTGTTATTGTGTTTTTTACTAGGATAATCACATTGTTCTATGTATTAAATCATGGTTGTTATATTGCAGTGGCGTTTACAATTTATTTAGACTTTTAAAGGGGTGCCAAGAATTAACACTTTGTTGTGATTTAGTGCAATGTTAGATATTTGGCACTATTTACACTGTTTGCATTTTAGATATTGTTTAACTCTGACACTCACATGGTTAACAGTTGCAGGGTTCTGCAATTGGACAAGGCATGCATTTAGAAAAATGTCATGTGGGTGTGAGCCTAATTTGAATACCTACAATGCATTGCAAAGAATGTTGTCCTTTTTAAACTAGTCGGACAAATAATAACAGCTTTTAACAGATACTACCACCAGGACTCCCTCTCATTTATGTTTACGCTGAACGAGAGTGAGGGATGGAAGGAGATGGATGCGGCCATGATGTGCATTCTTAGAGCGTTTAAATGGGTGGGAATGCCAGCCAAGCTAAGGATGCATTCTCCCCCCCAGACCTGGGGCCGTGGGTCTGTACATTATCCCGGGTAATTGTGTCCTGTCATCTGCATCTGTTGTGAATGGGGTCAAAATGTACTTAGCGTCCTGTAATCTGCATCTGTTGTGAATGGGGTCAAAATGTACTTAGCGCGGAAGAGAAGGAAAATGGAGATGCCATGACCCGGATTCGAACCGGGGTTGCTGCGGCCACAACGCAGAGTACTAACCACTATACGATCACGGCACAACGGCCGAGCCAGGTAGGAGTCGAACCTACAATCTTCTGATCCGTAGTCAGACACGTTATCCATTGCACCACTGGCCCATGCTTGGAGACAGCAGCCCCAACCTCAGTCAATAGGATCTGCCTCAACAGAAAAAGATGTCCATTATAAAACTAAATTGAGATACAAAATAAGTTTTTTGCAAAGTTGTTTATTTATTTTATCTTATCATTAAAAGTTAAACCTTGCCTTAAAACTTCCTTAACTACTTATATGGCACCAACAAATTCCGCAGAGCTGGAATTGAACTAATTCAACTTAGATGTACTTTATTAAACAAACAAAAATAAGCAATTGCACAATAACTGCTAAAAGAGCTCACAAAACAATCTCTGAGATGCGTTTCACAATTTAACTGAGGAAGCTTTTTTTTAAGGAGGAAATGTGTTTCAGAGATTGTTCCAAGTTGGATTCTTGAGTCATATTATATACCAAAATTTGGAAGCACTATGCGGGTAGGGTTGTCTCTAGGCAGGCAGACACCAGAGGCATTTCTGTGAGCTGAATTTCAAGACTCCTGTACACAAGTGTAATTCTCTATGGTATAATTTTATTAAGGTTTTACACTGTACACATTTTTCCTGTTTTATTGTATGTATATATTATATGTACATATATGATCTGCCGGAAGTCTGTGTCTAGGGAAAAGGTGGATCTGATACCTATAAATAAGAAGAGGAGAGGGAGTCACCTATTTAAGAGTCCAATGCTTTTATTCCAGAGCCAGATTGTGGGCTCTGGTTCATGTGAGTTGCCAATGCCTCTAGATGCTTTACAGCTTTATTAGATTTTTGGGCTGTGTTAGTAAGTTGTCTCCACTATTATATCTTTTTCTATTTTTACTTTAGAGTTCAAAAGTTTGTTATTGTGTTTTTTACTAGGATAATCACATTGTTCTATGTATTAAATCATGGTTGTTATATTGCAGTGGCGTTTACAATTTATTTAGACTTTTAAAGGGGTGCCAAGAATTAACACTTTGTTGTGATTTAGTGCAATGTTAGATATTTGGCACTATTTACACTGTTTGCATTGTAGCTATTGTTTAACTCTGACACTCACATGGTTAACAGTTGCAGGGTTCTGCAGTTGGACAAGGCATGCATTTAGAAAAATGTCATGTGGGTGTGAGCCTAATTTGAATACCTACAATGCATTGCAAAGAATGTTGTCCTTTTTAAACTAGTCGGACAAATAATAACAGCTTTTAACAGATACTACCACCAGGACTCCCTCTCATTTATGTTTACGCTGAACGAGAGTGAGGGATGGAAGGAGATGGATGCGGCCATGATGTGCATTCTTAGAGCGTTTAAATGGGTGGGAATGCCAGCCAAGCTAAGGATGCATTCTCCCCCCCAGACCTGGGGCCGTGGGTCTGTACATTATCCCGGGTAATTGTGTCCTGTCATCTGCATCTGTTGTGAATGGGGTCAAAATGTACTTAGCGTCCTGTAATCTGCATCTGTTGTGAATGGGGTCAAAATGTACTTAGCGCGGAAGAGAAGGAAAATGGAGATGCCGTGACCCGGATTCAAACCGGGGTTGCTGCGGCCACAACGCAGAGTACTAACCACTATACGATCACGGCACAACGGCCGAGCCAGGTAGGAGTCGAACCTACAATCTTCTGATCCGTAGTCAGACGCGTTATCCATTGCGCCACTGGCCCATGCTTGGAGACAGCAGCCCCAAACCCAGTCAATAGGATCTGCCTCAACAGAAAAAGATGTCCATTATAAAACTAAATTGAGATACAAAATAAGTTTTTTGCAAAGTTGTTTATTTATTTTATCTTATCATTAAAAGTTAAACCTTGCCTTAAAACTTCCTTAACTACTTATATGGCACCAACAAATTCCGCAGAGCTGGAATTGAACTAATTCAACTTAGATGTACTTTATTAAACAAACAAAAATAAGCAATTGCACAATAACTGCTAAAAGAGCTCACAAAACAATCTCTGAGATGCGTTTCACAATTTAACTGAGGAAGCTTTTTTTTAAGGAGGAAATGTGTTTCAGAGATTGTTCCAAGTTGGATTCTTGAGTCATATTATATACCAAAATTTGGAAGCACTATGCGGGTAGGGTTGTCTCTAGGCAGGCAGACACCAGAGGCATTTCTGTGAGCTGAATTTCAAGACTCCTGTACACAAGTGTAATTCTCTATGGTATAATTTTATTAAGGTTTTACACTGTACACATTTTTCCTGTTTTATTGTATGTATATATTATATGTACATATATGATCTGCCGGAAGTCTGTGTCTAGGGAAAAGGTGGATCTGATACCTATAAATAAGAAGAGGAGAGGGAGTCACCTATTTAAGAGTCCAATGCTTTTATTCCAGAGCCAGATTGTGGGCTCTGGTTCATGTGAGTTGCCAATGCCTCTAGATGCTTTACAGCTTTATTAGATTTTTGGGCTGTGTTAGTAAGTTGTCTCCACTATTATATCTTTTTCCATTTTTACTTTAGAGTTCAAAAGTTTGTTATTGTGTTTTTTACTAGGATAATCACATTGTTCTATGTATTAAATCATGGTTGTTATATTGCAGTGGCGTTTACAATTTATTTAGACTTTTAAAGGGGTGCCAAGAATTAACACTTTGTTGTGATTTAGTGCAATGTTAGATATTTGGCACTATTTACACTGTTTGCATTGTAGCTATTGTTTAACTCTGACACTCACATGGTTAACAGTTGCAGGGTTCTGCAGTTGGACAAGGCATGCATTTAGAAAAATGTCATGTGGGTGTGAGCCTAATTTGAATACCTACAATGCATTGCAAAGAATGTTGTCCTTTTTAAACTAGTCGGACAAATAATAACAGCTTTTAACAGATACTACCACCAGGACTCCCTCTCATTTATGTTTACGCTGAATGAGAGTGAGGGATGGAAGGAGATGGATGCGGCCATGATGTGCATTCTTAGAGCGTTTAAATGGGTGGGAATGCCAGCCAAGCTAAGGATGCATTCTCCCCCCCAGACCTGGGGCCGTGGGTCTGTACATTATCCCGGGTAATTGTGTCCTGTCATCTGCATCTGTTGTGAATGGGGTCAAAATGTACTTAGCGTCCTGTAATCTGCATCTGTTGTGAATGGGGTCAAAATGTACTTAGCGCGGAAGAGAAGGAAAATGGAGATGCCGTGACCCGGATTCGAACCGGGGTTGCTGCGGCCACAACGCAGAGTACTAACCACTATACGATCACGGCACAACGGCCGAGCCAGGTAGGAGTCGAACCTACAATCTTCTGATCCGTAGTCAGACGCGTTATCCATTGCGCCACTGGCCCATGCTTGGAGACAGCAGCCCCAACCTCAGTCAATAGGATCTGCCTCAACAGAAAAAGATGTCCATTATAAAACTAAATTGAGATACAAAATAAGTTTTTTGCAAAGTTGTTTATTTATTTTATCTTATCATTAAAAGTTAAACCTTGCCTTAAAACTTCCTTAACTACTTATATGGCACCAACAAATTCCGCAGAGCTGGAATTGAACTAATTCAACTTAGATGTACTTTATTAAACAAACAAAAATAAGCAATTGCACAATAACTGCTAAAAGAGCTCACAAAACAATCTCTGAGATGCGTTTCACAATTTAACTGAGGAAGCTTTTTTTTAAGGAGGAAATGTGTTTCAGAGATTGTTCCAAGTTGGATTCTTGAGTCATATTATATACCAAAATTTGGAAGCACTATGCGGGTAGGGTTGTCTCTAGGCAGGCAGACACCAGAGGCATTTCTGTGAGCTGAATTTCAAGACTCCTGTACACAAGTGTAATTCTCTATGGTATAATTTTATTAAGGTTTTACACTGTACACATTTTTCCTGTTTTATTGTATGTATATATTATATGTACATATATGATCTGCCGGAAGTCTGTGTCTAGGGAAAAGGTGGATCTGATACCTATAAATAAGAAGAGGAGAGGGAGTCACCTATTTAAGAGTCCAATGCTTTTATTCCAGAGCCAGATTGTGGGCTCTGGTTCATGTGAGTTGCCAATGCCTCTAGATGCTTTACAGCTTTATTAGATTTTTGGGCTGTGTTAGTAAGTTGTCTCCACTATTATATCTTTTTCCATTTTTACTTTAGAGTTCAAAAGTTTGTTATTGTGTTTTTTACTAGGATAATCACATTGTTCTATGTATTAAATCATGGTTGTTATATTGCAGTGGCGTTTACAATTTATTTAGACTTTTAAAGGGGTGCCAAGAATTAACACTTTGTTGTGATTTAGTGCAATGTTAGATATTTGGCACTATTTACACTGTTTGCATTGTAGATATTGTTTAACTCTGACACTCACATGGTTAACAGTTGCAGGGTTCTGCAGTTGGACAAGGCATGCATTTAGAAAAATGTCATGTGGGTGTGAGCCTAATTTGAATACCTACAATGCATTGCAAAGAATGTTGTCCTTTTTAAACTAGTCGGACAAATAATAACAGCTTTTAACAGATACTACCAAAATGGACTCCCTCTCATTTATGTTTACGCTGAACGAGAGTGAGGGATGGAAGGAGATGGATGCGGCCATGATGTGCATTCTTAGAGCGTTTAAATGGGTGGAAATGCCAGCCAAGCTAAGGATGCATTCTCCCCCCCAGACCTGGGGCTGTGGGTCTGTACATTATCCCGGGTAATTGCGTCCTGTCATCTGCATCTGTTGTGAATGGGGTCAAAATGTACTTAACGTCCTGTCATCTGCATCTGTTGTGAATGGGGTCAAAATGTACTTCGCGCGGAAGAGAAGGAAAATGGAGATGCCGTGACCCGGATTCGAACCGGGGTTGCTGCGGCCACAACGCAGAGTACTAACCACTATACGATCACGGCACAACGGCCGAGCCAGGTAGGAGTCGAACCTACAATCTTCTGATCCGTAGTCAGACGCGTTATCCATTGCGCCACTGGCCCATGCTTGGAGACAGCAGCCCCAACCTCAGTCAAAAGGATCTGCCTCAACAGAAAAAGATGTCCATTATAAAACTAAATTGAGATACAAAAAATAAGTTTTTTGCAAAGTTGTTTATTTATTTTATCTTATCATTAAAAGTTAAACCTTGCCTTAAAACTTCCTTAACTACTTATATGGCACCAACAAATTCCGCAGAGCTGGAATTGAACTAATTCAACTTAGATGTACTTTATTAAACAAACAAAAATAAGCAATTGCACAATAACTGCTAAAAGAGCTCACAAAACAATCTCTGAGATGCGTTTCACAATTTAACTGAGGAAGCTTTTTTTTAAGGAGGAAATGTGTTTCAGAGATTGTTCCAAGTTGGATTCTTGAGTCATATTATATACCAAAATTTGGAAGCACTATGCGGGTAGGGTTGTCTCTAGGCAGGCAGACACCAGAGGCATTTCTGTGAGCTGAATTTCAAGACTCCTGTACACAAGTGTAATTCTCTATGGTATAATTTTATTAAGGTTTTACACTGTACACATTTTTCCTGTTTTATTGTATGTATATATTATATGTACATATATGATCTGCCGGAAGTCTGTGTCTAGGGAAAAGGTGGATCTGATACCTATAAATAAGAAGAGGAGAGGGAGTCACCTATTTAAGAGTCCAATGCTTTTATTCCAGAGCCAGATTGTGGGCTCTGGTTCATGTGAGTTGCCAATGCCTCTAGATGCTTTACAGCTTTATTAGATTTTTGGGCTGTGTTAGTAAGTTGTCTCCACTATTATATCTTTTTCCATTTTTACTTTAGAGTTCAAAAGTTTGTTATTGTGTTTTTTACTAGGATAATCACATTGTTCTATGTATTAAATCATGGTTGTTATATTGCAGTGGCGTTTACAATTTATTTAGACTTTTAAAGGGGTGCCAAGAATTAACACTTTGTTGTGATTTAGTGCAATGTTAGATATTTGGCACTATTTACACTGTTTGCATTGTAGCTATTGTTTAACTCTGACACTCACATGGTTAACAGTTGCAGGGTTCTGCAGTTGGACAAGGCATGCATTTAGAAAAATGTCATGTGGGTGTGAGCCTAATTTGAATACCTACAATGCATTGCAAAGAATGTTGTCCTTTTTAAACTAGTCGGACAAATAATAACAGCTTTTAACAGATACTACCACCAGGACTCCCTCTCATTTATGTTTACGCTGAATGAGAGTGAGGGATGGAAGGAGATGGATGCGGCCATGATGTGCATTCTTAGAGCGTTTAAATGGGTGGGAATGCCAGCCAAGCTAAGGATGCATTCTCCCCCCCAGACCTGGGGCCGTGGGTCTGTACATTATCCCGGGTAATTGTGTCCTGTCATCTGCATCTGTTGTGAATGGGGTCAAAATGTACTTAGCGTCCTGTAATCTGCATCTGTTGTGAATGGGGTAAAAATGTACTTAGCGCGGAAGAGAAGGAAAATGGAGATGCCGTGACCCGGATTCGAACCGGGGTTGCTGCGGCCACAACGCAGAGTACTAACCACTATACGATAACGGCACAACGGCACAACGGCCGAGCCAGGTAGGAGTCGAACCTACAATCTTCTGATCCGTAGTCAGACGCGTTATCCATTGCGCCACTGGCCCATGCTTGGAGACAGCAGCCCCAACCTCAGTCAATAGGATCTGCCTCAACAGAAAAAGATGTCCATTATAAAACTAAATTGAGATACAAAATAAGTTTTTTGCAAAGTTGTTTATTTATTTTATCTTATCATTAAAAGTTAAACCTTGCCTTAAAACTTCCTTAACTACTTATATGGCACCAACAAATTCCGCAGAGCTGGAATTGAACTAATTCAACTTAGATGTACTTTATTAAACAAACAAAAATAAGCAATTGCACAATAACTGCTAAAAGAGCTCACAAAACAATCTCTGAGATGCGTTTCACAATTTAACTGAGGAAGCTTTTTTTTAAGGAGGAAATGTGTTTCAGAGATTGTTCCAAGTTGGATTCTTGAGTCATATTATATACCAAAATTTGGAAGCACTATGCGGGTAGGGTTGTCTCTAGGCAGGCAGACACCAGAGGCATTTCTGTGAGCTGAATTTCAAGACTCCTGTACACAAGTGTAATTCTCTATGGTATAATTTTATTAAGGTTTTACACTGTACACATTTTTCCTGTTTTATTGTATGTATATATTATATGTACATATATGATCTGCCGGAAGTCTGTGTCTAGGGAAAAGGTGGATCTGATACCTATAAATAAGAAGAGGAGAGGGAGTCACCTATTTAAGAGTCCAATGCTTTTATTCCAGAGCCAGATTGTGGGCTCTGGTTCATGTGAGTTGCCAATGCCTCTAGATGCTTTACAGCTTTATTAGATTTTTGGGCTGTGTTAGTAAGTTGTCTCCACTATTATATCTTTTTCCATTTTTACTTTAGAGTTCAAAAGTTTGTTATTGTGTTTTTTACTAGGATAATCACATTGTTCTATGTATTAAATCATGGTTGTTATATTGCAGTGGCGTTTACAATTTATTTAGACTTTTAAAGGGGTGCCAAGAATTAACACTTTGTTGTGATTTAGTGCAATGTTAGATATTTGGCACTATTTACACTGTTTGCATTTTAGATATTGTTTAACTCTGACACTCACATGGTTAACAGTTGCAGGGTTCTGCAATTGGACAAGGCATGCATTTAGAAAAATGTCATGTGGGTGTGAGCCTAATTTGAATACCTACAATGCATTGCAAAGAATGTTGTCCTTTTTAAACTAGTCGGACAAATAATAACAGCTTTTAACAGATACTACCACCAGGACTCCCTCTCATTTATGTTTACGCTGAACGAGAGTGAGGGATGGAAGGAGATGGATGCGGCCATGATGTGCATTCTTAGAGCGTTTAAATGGGTGGGAATGCCAGCCAAGCTAAGGATGCATTCTCCCCCCCAGACCTGGGGCCGTGGGTCTGTACATTATCCCGGGTAATTGTGTCCTGTCATCTGCATCTGTTGTGAATGGGGTCAAAATGTACTTAGCGTCCTGTAATCTGCATCTGTTGTGAATGGGGTCAAAATGTACTTAGCGCGGAAGAGAAGGAAAATGGAGATGCCGTGACCCGGATTCGAACCGGGGTTGCTGCGGCCACAACGCAGAGTACTAACCACTATACGATCACGGCACAACGGCCGAGCCAGGTAGGAGTCGAACCTACAATCTTCTGATCCGTAGTCAGACGCGTTATCCATTGCGCCACTGGCCCATGCTTGGAGACAGCAGCCCCAACCTCAGTCAATAGGATCTGCCTCAACAGAAAAAGATGTCCATTATAAAACTAAATTGAGATACAAAATAAGTTTTTTGCAAAGTTGTTTATTTATTTTATCTTATCATTAAAAGTTAAACCTTGCCTTAAAACTTCCTTAACTACTTATATGGCACCAACAAATTCCGCAGAGCTGGAATTGAACTAATTCAACTTAGATGTACTTTATTAAACAAACAAAAATAAGCAATTGCACAATAACTGCTAAAAGAGCTCACAAAACAATCTCTGAGATGCGTTTCACAATTTAACTGAGGAAGCTTTTTTTTAAGGAGGAAATGTGTTTCAGAGATTGTTCCAAGTTGGATTCTTGAGTCATATTATATACCAAAATTTGGAAGCACTATGCGGGTAGGGTTGTCTCTAGGCAGGCAGACACCAGAGGCATTTCTGTGAGCTGAATTTCAAGACTCCTGTACACAAGTGTAATTCTCTATGGTATAATTTTATTAAGGTTTTACACTGTACACATTTTTCCTGTTTTATTGTATGTATATATTATATGTACATATATGATCTGCCGGAAGTCTGTGTCTAGGGAAAAGGTGGATCTGATACCTATAAATAAGAAGAGGAGAGGGAGTCACCTATTTAAGAGTCCAATGCTTTTATTCCAGAGCCAGATTGTGGGCTCTGGTTCATGTGAGTTGCCAATGCCTCTAGATGCTTTACAGCTTTATTAGATTTTTGGGCTGTGTTAGTAAGTTGTCTCCACTATTATATCTTTTTCTATTTTTACTTTAGAGTTCAAAAGTTTGTTATTGTGTTTTTTACTAGGATAATCACATTGTTCTATGTATTAAATCATGGTTGTTATATTGCAGTGGCGTTTACAATTTATTTAGACTTTTAAAGGGGTGCCAAGAATTAACACTTTGTTGTGATTTAGTGCAATGTTAGATATTTGGCACTATTTACACTGTTTGCATTGTAGCTATTGTTTAACTCTGACACTCACATGGTTAACAGTTGCAGGGTTCTGCAGTTGGACAAGGCATGCATTTAGAAAAATGTCATGTGGGTGTGAGCCTAATTTGAATACCTACAATGCATTGCAAAGAATGTTGTCCTTTTTAAACTAGTCGGACAAATAATAACAGCTTTTAACAGATACTACCACCAGGACTCCCTCTCATTTATGTTTACGCTGAACGAGAGTGAGGGATGGAAGGAGATGGATGCGGCCATGATGTGCATTCTTAGAGCGTTTAAATGGGTGGGAATGCCAGCCAAGCTAAGGATGCATTCTCCCCCCCAGACCTGGGGCCGTGGGTCTGTACATTATCCCGGGTAATTGTGTCCTGTCATCTGCATCTGTTGTGAATGGGGTCAAAATGTACTTAGCGTCCTGTAATCTGCATCTGTTGTGAATGGGGTCAAAATGTACTTAGCGCGGAAGAGAAGGAAAATGGAGATGCCGTGACCCGGATTCGAACCGGGGTTGCTGCGACCACAACACAGAGTACTAACCACTATACGATCACGGCACAACGGCCGAGCCAGGTAGGAGTCGAACCTACAATCTTCTGATCCGTAGTCAGACGCGTTATCCATTGCGCCACTGGCCCATGCTTGGAGACAGCAGCCCCAACCTCAGTCAATAGGATCTGCCTCAACAGAAAAAGATGTCCATTATAAAACTAAATTGAGATACAAAATAAGTTTTTTGCAAAGTTGTTTATTTATTTTATCTTATCATTAAAAGTTAAACCTTGCCTTAAAACTTCCTTAACTACTTATATGGCACCAACAAATTCCGCAGAGCTGGAATTGAACTAATTCAACTTAGATGTACTTTATTAAACAAACAAAAATAAGCAATTGCACAATAACTGCTAAAAGAGCTCACAAAACAATCTCTGAGATGCGTTTCACAATTTAACTGAGGAAGCTTTTTTTAAAGGAGGAAATGTGTTTCAGAGATTGTTCCAAGTTGGATTCTTGAGTCATATTATATACCAAAATTTGGAAGCACTATGCGGGTTGGGTTGTCTCTAGGCAGGCAGACACCAGAGGCATTTCTGTGAGCTGAATTTCAAGACTCCTGTACACAAGTGTAATTCTCTATGGTATAATTTTATTAAGGTTTTACACTGTACACATTTTTCCTGTTTTATTGTATGTATATATTATATGTACATATATGATCTGCCGGAAGTCTGTGTCTAGGGAAAAGGTGGATCTGATACCTATAAATAAGAAGAGGAGAGGGAGTCACCTATTTAAGAGTCCAATGCTTTTATTCCAGAGCCAGATTGTGTGCTCTGGTTCATGTGAGTTGCCAATGCCTCTAGATGCTTTACAGCTTTATTAGATTTTTGGGCTGTGTTAGTAAGTTGTTTCCACTATTATATCTTTTTCTATTTTTACTTTAGAGTTCAAAAGTTTGTTATTGTGTTTTTTACTAGGATAATCACATTGTTCTATGTATTAAATCATGGTTGTTATATTGCAGTGGCGTTTACAATTTATTTAGACTTTTAAAGGGGTGCCAAGAATTAACACTTTGTTGTGATTTAGTGCAATGTTAGATATTTGGCACTATTTACACTGTTTGCATTTTAGATATTGTTTAACTCTGACACTCACATGGTTAACAGTTGCAGGGTTCTGCAGTTGGACAAGGCATGCATTTAGAAAAATGTCATGTGGGTGTGAGCCTAATTTGAATACCTACAATGCATTGCAAAGAATGTTGTCCTTTTTAAACTAGTCGGACAAATAATAACAGCTTTTAACAGATACTACCAAAATGGACTCCCTCTCATTTATGTTTACGCTGAACGAGAGTGAGGGATGGAAGGAGATGGATGCGGCCATGATGTGCATTCTTAGAGCGTTTAAATTGGTGGAAATGCCAGCCAAGCTAAGGATGCATTCTCCCCCCCAGACCTGGGGCTGTGGGTCTGTACATTATCCCGGGTAATTGCGTCCTGTCATCTGCATCTGTTGTGAATGGGGTCAAAATGTACTTAACGTCCTGTCATCTGCATCTGTTGTGAATGGGGTCAAAATGTACTTAGCGCGGAAGAGAAGGAAAATGGAGATGCCGTGACCCGGATTCGAACCGGGGTTGCTGCGGCCACAACGCAGAGTACTAACCACTATACGATCACGGCACAACGGCCGAGCCAGGTAGGAGTTGAACCTACAATCTTCTGATCCGTAGTCAGACGCGTTATCCATTGCGCCACTGGCCCATGCTTGGAGACAGCAGCCCCAACCTCAGTCAAAAGGATCTGCCTCAACAGAAAAAGATGTCCATTATAAAACTAAATTGAGATACAAAATAAGTTTTTTGCAAAGTTGTTTATTTATTTTATCTTATCATTAAAAGTTAAACCTTGCCTTAAAACTTCCTTAACTACTTATATGGCACCAACAAATTCCGCAGAGCTGGAATTGAACTAATTCAACTTAGATGTACTTTATTAAACAAACAAAAATAAGCAATTGCACAATAACTGCTAAAAGAGCTCACAAAACAATCTCTGAGATGCGTTTCACAATTTAACTGAGGAAGCTTTTTTTTAAGGAGGAAATGTGTTTCAGAGATTGTTCCAAGTTGGATTCTTGAGTCATATTATATACCAAAATTTGGAAGCACTATGCGGGTAGGGTTGTCTCTAGGCAGGCAGACACCAGAGGCATTTCTGTGAGCTGAATTTCAAGACTCCTGTACACAAGTGTAATTCTCTATGGTATAATTTTATTAAGGTTTTACACTGTACACATTTTTCCTGTTTTATTGTATGTATATATTATATGTACATATATGATCTGCCGGAAGTCTGTGTCTAGGGAAAAGGTGGATCTGATACCTATAAATAAGAAGAGGAGAGGGAGTCACCTATTTAAGAGTCCAATGCTTTTATTCCAGAGCCAGATTGTGGGCTCTGGTTCATGTGAGTTGCCAATGCCTCTAGATGCTTTACAGCTTTATTAGATTTTTGGGCTGTGTTAGTAAGTTGTCTCCACTATTATATCTTTTTCTATTTTTACTTTAGAGTTCAAAAGTTTGTTATTGTGTTTTTTACTAGGATAATCACATTGTTCTATGTATTAAATCATGGTTGTTATATTGCAGTGGCGTTTACAATTTATTTAGACTTTTAAAGGGGTGCCAAGAATTAACACTTTGTTGTGATTTAGTGCAATGTTAGATATTTGGCACTATTTACACTGTTTGCATTGTAGATATTGTTTAACTCTGACACTCACATGGTTAACAGTTGCAGGGTTCTGCAGTTGGACAAGGCATGCATTTAGAAAAATGTCATGTGGGTGTGAGCCTAATTTGAATACCTACAATGCATTGCAAAGAATGTTGTCCTTTTTAAACTAGTCGGACAAATAATAACAGCTTTTAACAGATACTACCACCAGGACTCCCTCTCATTTATGTTTACGCTGAACGAGAGTGAGGGATGGAAGGAGATGGATGCGGCCATGATGTGCATTCTTAGAGCGTTTAAATGGGTGGAAATGCCAGCCAAGCTAAGGATGCATTCTCCCCCCCAGACCTGGGGCTGTGGGTCTGTACATTATCCCGGGTAATTGCGTCCTGTCATCTGCATCTGTTGTGAATGGGGTCAAAATGTACTTAGCGTCCTGTCATCTGCATCTGTTGTGAATGGGGTCAAAATGTACTTAGCGCGGAAGAGAAGGAAAATGGAGATGCCGTGACCCGGATTCGAACCGGGGTTGCTGCGGCCACAACGCAGAGTACTAACCACTATACGATCACGGCACAACGGCCGAGCCAGGTAGGAGTCAAACCTACAATCTTCTGATCCGTAGTCAGACGCGTTATCCATTGCGCCACTGGCCCATGCATGGAGACAGCAGCCCCAACCTCAGTCAAAAGGATCTGCCTCAACAGAAAAAGATGTCCATTATAAAACTAAATTGAGATACAAAATAAGTTTTTTGCAAAGTTGTTTATTTATTTTATCTTATCATTAAAAGTTAAACCTTGCCTTAAAACTTCCTTAACTACTTATATGGCACCAACAAATTCCGCAGAGCTGGAATTGAACTAATTCAACTTAGATGTACTTTATTAAACAAACAAAAATAAGCAATTGCACAATAACTGCTAAAAGAGCTCACAAAACAATCTCTGAGATGCGTTTCACAATTTAACTGAGGAAGCTTTTTTTTAAGGAGGAAATGTGTTTCAGAGATTGTTCCAAGTTGGATTCTTGAGTCATATTATATACCAAAATTTGGAAGCACTATGCGGGTAGGGTTGTCTCTAGGCAGGCAGACACCAGAGGCATTTCTGTGAGCTGAATTTCAAGACTCCTGTACACAAGTGTAATTCTCTATGGTATAATTTTATTAAGGTTTTACACTGTACACATTTTTCCTGTTTTATTGTATGTATATATTATATGTACATATATGATCTGCCGGAAGTCTGTGTCTAGGGAAAAGGTGGATCTGATACCTATAAATAAGAAGAGGAGAGGGAGTCACCTATTTAAGAGTCCAATGCTTATAAACCAGAGCCAGATTGTGGGCTCTGGTTCATGTGAGTTGCCAATGCCTCTAGATGCTTTACAGCTTTATTAGATTTTTGGGCTGTGTTAGTAAGTTGTCTCCACTATTATATCTTTTTCCATTTTTACTTTAGAGTTCAAAAGTTTGTTATTGTGTTTTTTACTAGGATAATCACATTGTTCTATGTATTAAATCATGGTTGTTATATTGCAGTGGCGTTTACAATTTATTTAGACTTTTAAAGGGGTGCCAAGAATTAACACTTTGTTGTGATTTAGTGCAATGTTAGATATTTGGCACTATTTACACTGTTTGCATTGTAGATATTGTTTAACTCTGACACTCACATGGTTAACAGTTGCAGGGTTCTGCAATTGGACAAGGCATGCATTTAGAAAAATGTCGTGTGGGTGTGAGCCTAATTTGAATACCTACAATGCATTGCAAAGAATGTTGTCCTTTTTAAACTAGTCGGACAAATAATAACAGCTTTTAACAGATACTACCAAAATGGACTCCCTCTCATTTATGTTTACGCTGAACGAGAGTGAGGGATGGAAGGAGATGGATGCGGCCATGATGTGCATTCTTAGAGCGTTTAAATGGGTGGAAATGCCAGCCAAGCTAAGGATGCATTCTCCCCCCCAGACCTGGGGCTGTGGGTCTGTACATTATCCCGGGTAATTGCGTCCTGTCATCTGCATCTGTTGTGAATGGGGTCAAAATGTACTTAGCGTCCTGTCATCTGCATCTGTTGTGAATGGGGTCAAAATGTACTTAGCGCGGAAGAGAAGGAAAATGGAGATGCCGTGACCCGGATTCGAACCGGGGTTGCTGCGGCCACAACGCAGAGTACTAACCACTATACGATCACGGCACAACGGCCGAGCCAGGTAGGAGTCGAAACTACAATCTTCTGATCCGTAGTCAGACGCGTTATCCATTGCGCCACTGGCCCATACTTGGAGACAGCAGCCCCAACCTCAGTCAATAGGATCTGCCTCAACAGAAAAAGATGTCCATTATAAAACTAAATTGAGATACAAAATAAGTTTTTTGCAAAGTTGTTTATTTATTTTATCTTATCATTAAAAGTTAAACCTTGCCTTAAAACTTCCTTAACTACTTATATGGCACCAACAAATTCCGCAGAGCTGGAATTGAACTTATTCAACTTAGATGTACTTTATTAAACAAACAAAAATAAGCAATTGCAAAAATTGTCATGTGGGTGTGAGCCTAATTTGAATACCTACAATGCATTGCAAAGAATGTTGTCCTTTTTAAACTAGTCGGACAAATAATAACAGCTTTTAACAGATACTACCACCAGGACTCCCTCTCATTTATGTTTACGCTGAACGAGAGTGAGGGATGGAAGGAGATGGATGCGGCCATGATGTGCATTCTTAGAGCGTTTAAATGGGTGGAAATGCCAGCCAAGCTAAGGATGCATTCTCCCCCCCAGACCTGGGGCTGTGGGTCTGTACATTATCCCGGGTAATTGCGTCCTGTCATCTGCATCTGTTGTGAATGGGGTCAAAATGTACTTAGCGTCCTGTCATCTGCATCTGTTGTGAATGGGGTCAAAATGTACTTAGCGCGGAAGAGAAGGAAAATGGAGATGCCGTGACCCGGATTCGAACCGGGGTTGCTGCGGCCACAACGCAGAGTACTAACCACTATACGATCACAGCACAACGGCCGAGCCAGGTAGGAGTCGAACCTACAATCTTCTGATCCGTAGTCAGACGCGTTATCCATTGCGCCACTGGCCCATGCTTGGAGACAGCAGCCCCAACCTCAGTCAAAAGGATCTGCCTCAACAGAAAAAGATGTCCATTATAAAACTAAATTGAGATACAAAATAAGTTTTTTGCAAAGTTGTTTATTTATTTTATCTTATCATTAAAAGTTAAACCTTGCCTTAAAACTTCCTTAACTACTTATATGGCACCAACAAATTCCGCAGAGCTGGAATTGAACTAATTCAACTTAGATGTACTTTATTAAACAAACAAAAATAAGCAATTGCACAATAACTGCTAAAAGAGCTCACAAAACAATCTCTGAGATGCGTTTCACAATTTAACTGAGGAAGCTTTTTTTTAAGGAGGAAATGTGTTTCAGAGATTGTTCCAAGTTGGATTCTTGAGTCATATTATATACCAAAATTTGGAAGCACTATGCGGGTAGGGTTGTCTCTAGGCAGGCAGACACCAGAGGCATTTCTGTGAGCTGAATTTCAAGACTCCTGTACACAAGTGTAATTCTCTATGGTATAATTTTATTAAGGTTTTACACTGTACACATTTTTCCTGTTTTATTGTATGTATATATTATATGTACATATATGATCTGCCGGAAGTCTGTGTCTAGGGAAAAGGTGGATCTGATACCTATAAATAAGAAGAGGAGAGGGAGTCACCTATTTAAGAGTCCAATGCTATTATTCCAGAGCCAGATTGTGGGCTCTGGTTCATGTGAGTTGCCAATGCCTCTAGATGCTTTACAGCTTTATTAGATTTTTGGGCTGTGTTAGTAAGTTGTCTCCACTATTATATCTTTTTCCATTTTTACTTTAGAGTTCAAAAGTTTGTTATTGTGTTTTTTACTAGGATAATCACATTGTTCTATGTATTAAATCATGGTTGTTATATTGCAGTGGCGTTTACAATTTATTTAGACTTTTAAAGGGGTGCCAAGAATTAACACTTTGTTGTGATTTAGTGCAATGTTAGATATTTGGCACTATTTACACTGTTTGCATTGTAGATATTGTTTAACTCTGACACTCACATGGTTAACAGTTGCAGGGTTCTGCAATTGGACAAGGCATGCATTTAGAAAAATGTCATGTGGGTGTGAGCCTAATTTGAATACCTACAATGCATTGCAAAGAATGTTGTCCTTTTTAAACTAGTCGGACAAATAATAACAGCTTTTAACAGATACTACCAAAATGGACTCCCTCTCATTTATGTTTACGCTGAACGAGAGTGAGGGATGGAAGGAGATGGATGCGGCCATGATGTGCATTCTTAGAGCGTTTAAATGGGTGGAAATGCCAGCCAAGCTAAGGATGCATTCTCCCCCCCAGACCTGGGGCTGTGGGTCTGTACATTATCCCGGGTAATTGCGTCCTGTCATCTGCATCTGTTGTGAATGGGGTCAAAATGTACTTAGCGTCCTGTCATCTGCATCTGTTGTGAATGGGGTCAAAATGTACTTAGCGCGGAAGAGAAGGAAAATGGAGATGCCGTGACCCGGATTCGAACCGGGGTTGCTGCGGCCACAACGCAGAGTACTAACCACTATACGATCACGGCACAACGGCCGAGCCAGGTAGGAGTCGAAACTACAATCTTCTGATCCGTAGTCAGACGCGTTATCCATTGCGCCACTGGCCCATACTTGGAGACAGCAGCCCCAACCTCAGTCAATAGGATCTGCCTCAACAGAAAAAGATGTCCATTATAAAACTAAATTGAGATACAAAATAAGTTTTTTGCAAAGTTGTTTATTTATTTTATCTTATCATTAAAAGTTAAACCTTGCCTTAAAACTTCCTTAACTACTTATATGGCACCAACAAATTCCGCAGAGCTGGAATTGAACTTATTCAACTTAGATGTACTTTATTAAACAAACAAAAATAAGCAATTGCACAATAACTGCTAAAAGAGCTCACAAAACAATCTCTGAGATGCGTTTCACAATTTAACTGAGGAAGCTTTTTTCAAAGGAGGAAATGTGTTTCAGAGATTGTTCCAAGTTGGATTCTTGAGTCATATTATATACCAAAATTTGGAAGTACTATGCGGGTAGGGTTGTCTCTAGGCAGGCAGACACCAGAGGCATTTCTTTGAGCTGAATTTCAAGACTCCTGTACACAAGTGTAATTCTCTATGGTATAATTTTATTAAGGTTTTACACTGTACACATTTTTCCTGTTTTATTGTATGTATATATTATATGTACATATATGATCTGCCGGAAGTCTGTGTCTAGGGAAAAGGTGGATCTGATACCTATAAATAAGAAGAGGAGAGGGAATCACCTATTTAAGAGTCCAATGCTTTTATTCCAGAGCCAGATTGTGGGCTCTGGTTCATGTGAGTTGCCAATGCCTCTAGATGCTTTACAGCTTTATTAGATTTTTGGGCTGTGTTAGTAAGTTGTCTCCACTATTATATCTTTTTCTATTTTTACTTTAGAGTTCAAAAGTTTGTTATTGTGTTTTTTACTAGGATAATCACATTGTTCTATGTATTAAATCATGGTTGTTATATTGCAGTGGCGTTTACAATTTATTTAGACTTTTAAAGGGGTGCCAAGAATTAACACTTTGTTGTGATTTAGTGCAATGTTAGATATTTGGCACTATTTACACTGTTTGCATTTTAGATATTGTTTAACTCTGACACTCACATGGTTAACAGTTGCAGGGTTCTGCAGTTGGACAAGGCATGCATTTAGAAAAATGTCATGTGGGTGTGAGCCTAATTTGAATACCTACAATGCATTGCAAAGAATGTTGTCCTTTTTAAACTAGTCGGACAAATAATAACAGCTTTTAACAGATACTACTCCCTCTCATTTATGTTTACGCTGAACGAGAGTGAGGGATGGAAGGAGATGGATGCGGCCATGATGTGCATTTTTAGAGCGTTTAAATGGGTGGGAATGCCAGCAGAGCTAAGGATGCATTCTCCCCCCCAGACCTGGGGCTGTGGGTCTGTACATTATCCCGGGTAATTGCGTCCTGTCATCTGCATCTGTTGTGAATGGGGTCAAAATGTACTTAGCGTCCTGTCATCTGCATCTGTTGTGAATGGGGTCAAAATGTACTTAGCGCGGAAGAGAAGGAAAATGGAGATGCCGTGACCCGGATTCGAACCGGGGTTGCTGCGGCCACAACGCAGAGTACTAACCACTATACGATCACGGCACAACGGCCGAGCCAGGTAGGAGTCGAACCTACAATCTTCTGATCCGTAGTCAGACGCGTTATCCATTGCGCCACTGGCCCATGCTTGGAGACAGCAGCCCCAACCTCAGTCAATAGGATCTGCCTCAACAGAAAAAGATGTCCATTATAAAACTAAATTGAGATACAAAATAAGTTTTTTGCAAAGTTGTTTATTTATTTTATCTTATCATTAAAAGTTAAACCTTGCCTTAAAACTTCCTTAACTACTTATATGGCACCAACAAATTCCGCAGAGCTGGAATTGAACTAATTCAACTTAGATGTACTTTATTAAACAAACAAAAATAAGCAATTGCACAATAACTGCTAAAAGAGCTCACAAAACAATCTCTGAGATGCGTTTCACAATTTAACTGAGGAAGCTTTTTTTAAAGGAGGAAATGTGTTTCAGAGATTGTTCCAAGTTGGATTCTTGAGTCATATTATATACCAAAATTTGGAAGCACTATGCGGGTTGGGTGTCTCTAGGCAGGCAGACACCAGAGGCATTTCTGTGAGCTGAATTTCAAGACTCCTGTACACAAGTGTAATTCTCTATGGTATAATTTTATTAAGGTTTTACACTGTACACATTTTTCCTGTTTTATTGTATGTATATATTATATGTACATATATGATCTGCCGGAAGTCTGTGTCTAGGGAAAAGGTGGATCTGATACCTATAAATAAGAAGAGGAGAGGGAGTCACCTATTTAAGAGTCCAATGCTTTTATTCCAGAGCCAGATTGTGGGCTCTGGTTCATGTGAGTTGCCAATGCCTCTAGATGCTTTACAGCTTTATTAGATTTTTGGGCTGTGTAAGTAAGTTGTTTCCACTATTATATCTTTTTCTATTTTTACTTTAGAGTTCAAAAGTTTGTTATTGTGTTTTTTACTAGGATAATCACATTGTTCTATGTATTAAATCATGGTTGTTATATTGCAGTGGCGTTTACAATTTATTTAGACTTTTAAAGGGGTGCCAAGAATTAACACTTTGTTGTGATTTAGTGCAATGTTAGATATTTGGCACTATTTACACTGTTTGCATTTTAGATATTGTTTAACTCTGACACTCACATGGTTAACAGTTGCAGGGTTCTGCAGTTGGACAAGGCATGCATTTAGAAAAATGTCATGTGGGTGTGAGCCTAATTTGAATACCTACAATGCATTGCAAAGAATGTTGTCCTTTTTAAACTAGTCGGACAAATAATAACAGCTTTTAACAGATACTACCAAAATGGACTCCCTCTCATTTATGTTTACGCTGAACGAGAGTGAGGGATGGAAGGAGATGGATGCGGCCATGATGTGCATTCTTAGAGCGTTTAAATGGGTGGAAATGCCAGCCAAGCTAAGGATGCATTCTCCCCCCCAGACCTGGGGCTGTGGGTCTGTACATTATCCCGGGTAATTGCGTCCTGTCATCTGCATCTGTTGTGAATGGGGTCAAAATGTACTTAGCGTCCTGTAATCTGCATCTGTTGTGAATGGGGTCAAAATGTACTTAGCGCGGAAGAGAAGGAAAATGGAGATGCCGTGACCCGGATTCGAACCGGGGTTGCTGCGGCCACAACGCAGAGTACTAACCACTATACGATCACGGCACAACAGCCGAGCCAGGTAGGAGTCGAACCTACAATCTTCTGATCCGTAGTCAGACGCGTTATCCATTGCGCCACTGGCCCATGCTTGGAGACAGCAGCCCCAACCTCAGTCAATAGGATCTGCCTCAACAGAAAAAGATGTCCATTATAAAACTAAATTGAGATACAAAATAAGTTTTTTGCAAAGTTGTTTATTTATTTTATCTTATCATTAAAAGTTAAACCTTGCCTTAAAACTTCCTTAACTACTTATATGGCACCAACAAATTCCGCAGAGCTGGAATTGAACTAATTCAACTTAGATGTACTTTATTAAACAAACAAAAATAAGCAATTGCACAATAACTGCTAAAAGAGCTCACAAAACAATCTCTGAGATGCGTTTCACAATTTAACTGAGGAAGCTTTTTTTTAAGGAGGAAATGTGTTTCAGAGATTGTTCCAAGTTGGATTCTTGAGTCATATTATATACCAAAATTTGGAAGCACTATGCGGGTAGGGTTGTCTCTAGGCAGGCAGACACCAGAGGCATTTCTGTGAGCTGAATTTCAAGACTCCTGTACACAAGTGTAATTCTCTATGGTATAATTTTATTAAGGTTTTACACTGTACACATTTTTCCTGTTTTATTGTATGTATATATTATATGTACATATATGATCTGCCGGAAGTCTGTGTCTAGGGAAAAGGTGGATCTGATACCTATAAATAAGAAGAGGAGAGGGAGTCACCTATTTAAGAGTCCAATGCTTTTATTCCAGAGCCAGATTGTGGGCTCTGGTTCATGTGAGTTGCCAATGCCTCTAGATGCTTTACAGCTTTATTAGATTTTTGGGCTGTGTTAGTAAGTTGTTTCCACTATTATATCTTTTTCTATTTTTACTTTAGAGTTCAAAAGTTTGTTATTGTGTTTTTTACTAGGATAATCACATTGTTCTATGTATTAAATCATGGTTGTTATATTGCAGTGGCGTTTACAATTTATTTAGACTTTTAAAGGGGTGCCAAGAATTAACACTTTGTTGTGATTTAGTGCAATGTTAGATATTTGGCACTATTTACACTGTTTGCATTTTAGATATTGTTTAACTCTGACACTCACATGGTTAACAGTTGCAGGGTTCTGCAGTTGGACAAGGCATGCATTTAGAAAAATGTCATGTGGGTGTGAGCCTAATTTGAATACCTACAATGCATTGCAAAGAATGTTGTCCTTTTTAAACTAGTCGGACAAATAATAACAGCTTTTAACAGATACTACCAAAATGGACTCCCTCTCATTTATGTTTACGCTGAACGAGAGTGAGGGATGGAAGGAGATGGATGCGGCCATGATGTGCATTCTTAGAGCGTTTAAATGGGTGGAAATGCCAGCCAAGCTAAGGATGCATTCTCCCCCCCAGACCTGGGGCTGTGGGTCTGTACATTATCCCGGGTAATTGCGTCCTGTCATCTGCATCTGTTGTGAATGGGGTCAAAATGTACTTAGCGTCCTGTCATCTGCATCTGTTTTGAATGGGGTCAAAATGTACTTAGCGCAGAAGAGAAGGAAAATGGAGATGCCGTGACCCGGATTCGAACCGGGGTTGCTGCGGCCACAACGCAGAGTACTAACCACTATACGATCACGGCACAATGGCCGAGCCAGGTAGGAGTTGAACCTACAATCTTCTGATCCGTAGTCAGACGCGTTATCCATTGCGCCACTGGCCCATGCTTGGAGACAGCAGCCCCAACCTCAGTCAATAGGATCTGCCTCAACAGAAAAAGATGTCCATTATAAAACTAAATTGAGATACAAAATAAGTTTTTTGCAAAGTTGTTTATTTATTTTATCTTATCATTAAAAGTTAAACCTTGCCTTAAAACTTCCTGAACTACTTATATGGCACCAACAAATTCCGCAGAGCTGGAATTGAACTAATTCAACTTAGATGTACTTTATTAAACAAACAAAAATAAGCAATTGCACAATAACTGCTAAAAGAGCTCACAAAACAATCTCTGAGATGCGTTTCACAATTTAACTGAGGAAGCTTTTTTTTAAGGAGGAAATGTGTTTCAGAGATTGTTCCAAGTTGGATTCTTGAGTCATATTATATACCAAAATTTGGAAGCACTATGCGGGTAGGGTTGTCTCTAGGCAGGCAGACACCAGAGGCATTTCTGTGAGCTGAATTTCAAGACTCCTGTACACAAGTGTAATTCTCTATGGTATAATTTTATTAAGGTTTTACACTGTACACATTTTTCCTGTTTTATTGTATGTATATATTATATGTACATATATGATCTGCCGGAAGTCTGTGTCTAGGGAAAAGGTGGATCTGATACCTATAAATAAGAAGAGGAGAGGGAGTCACCTATTTAAGAGTCCAATGCTTTTATTCCAGAGCCAGATTGTGGGCTCTGGTTCATGTGAGTTGCCAATGCCTCTAGATGCTTTACAGCTTTATTAGATTTTTGGGCTGTGTTAGTAAGTTGTCTCCACTATTATATCTTTTTCTATTTTTACTTTAGAGTTCAAAAGTTTGTTATTGTGTTTTTTACTAGGATAATCACATTGTTCTATGTATTAAATCATGGTTGTTATATTGCAGTGGCGTTTACAATTTATTTAGACTTTTAAAGGGGTGCCAAGAATTAACACTTTGTTGTGATTTAGTGCAATGTTAGATATTTGGCACTATTTACACTGTTTGCATTTTAGATATTGTTTAACTCTGACACTCACATGGTTAACAGTTGCAGGGTTCTGCAGTTGGACAAGGCATGCATTTAGAAAAATGTCATGTGGGTGTGAGCCTAATTTGAATACCTACAATGCATTGCAAAGAATGTTGTCCTTTTTAAACTAGTCGGACAAATAATAACAGCTTTTAACAGATACTACCAAAATGGACTCCCTCTCATTTATGTTTACGCTGAACGAGAGTGAGGGATGGAAGGAGATGGATGCGGCCATGATGTGCATTCTTAGAGCGTTTAAATGGGTGGAAATGCCAGCCAAGCTAAGGATGCATTCTCCCCCCCAGACCTGGGGCTGTGGGTCTGTACATTATCCCGGGTAATTGCGTCCTGTCATCTGCATCTGTTGTGAATGGGGTCAAAATGTACTTAGCGTCCTGTCATCTGCATCTGTTGTGAATGGGGTCAAAATGTACTTAGCGCGGAAGAGAAGGAAAATGGAGATGCCGTGACCCGGATTCGAACCGGGGTTGCTGCGGCCACAACGCAGAGTACTAACCACTATACGATCACGGCACAACAGCCGAGCCAGGTAGGAGTCGAACCTACAATCTTCTGATCCGTAGTCAGACGCGTTATCCATTGCGCCACTGGCCCATGCTTGGAGACAGCAGCCCCAACCTCAGTCAATAGGATCTGCCTCAACAGAAAAAGATGTCCATTATAAAACTAAATTGAGATACAAAATAAGTTTTTTGCAAAGTTGTTTATTTATTTTATCTTATCATTAAAAGTTAAACCTTGCCTTAAAACTTCCTTAACTACTTATATGGCACCAACAAATTCCGCAGAGCTGGAATTGAACTAATTCAACTTAGATGTACTTTATTAAACAAACAAAAATAAGCAATTGCACAATAACTGCTAAAAGAGCTCACAAAACAATCTCTGAGATGCGTTTCACAATTTAACTGAGGAAGCTTTTTTTTAAGGAGGAAATGTGTTTCAGAGATTGTTCCAAGTTGGATTCTTGAGTCATATTATATACCAAAATTTGGAAGCACTATGCGGGTAGGGTTGTCTCTAGGCAGGCAGACACCAGAGGCATTTCTGTGAGCTGAATTTCAAGACTCCTGTACACAAGTGTAATTCTCTATGGTATAATTTTATTAAGGTTTTACACTGTACACATTTTTCCTGTTTTATTGTATGTATATATTATATGTACATATATGATCTGCCGGACGTCTGTGTCTAGGGAAAAGGTGGATCTGATACCTATAAATAAGAAGAGGAGAGGGAGTCACCTATTTAAGAGTCCAATGCTTTTATTCCAGAGCCAGATTGTGGGCTCTGGTTCATGTGAGTTGCCAATGCCTCTAGATGCTTTACAGCTTTATTAGATTTTTGGGCTGTGTTAGTAAGTTGTCTCCACTATTATATCTTTTTCCATTTTTACTTTAGAGTTCAAAAGTTTGTTATTGTGTTTTTTACTAGGATAATCACATTGTTCTATGTATTAAATCATGGTTGTTATATTGCAGTGGCGTTTACAATTTATTTAGACTTTTAAAGGGGTGCCAAGAATTAACACTTTGTTGTGATTTAGTGCAATGTTAGATATTTGGCACTATTTACACTGTTTGCATTGTAGATATTGTTTAACTCTGACACTCACATGGTTAACAGTTGCAGGGTTCTGCAGTTGGACAAGGCATGCATTTAGAAAAATGTCATGTGGGTGTGAGCCTAATTTGAATACCTACAATGCATTGCAAAGAATGTTGTCCTTTTTAAACTAGTCGGACAAATAATAACAGCTTTTAACAGATACTACCAAAATGGACTCCCTCTCATTTATGTTTACGCTGAACGAGAGTGAGGGATGGAAGGAGATGGATGCGGCCATGATGTGCATTCTTAGAGCGTTTAAATGGGTGGAAATGCCAGCCAAGCTAAGGATGCATTCTCCCCCCCAGACCTGGGGCTGTGGGTCTGTACATTATCCCGGGTAATTGCGTCCTGTCATCTGCATCTGTTGTGAATGGGGTCAAAATGTACTTAGCGTCCTGTCATCTGCATCTGTTGTGAATGGGGTCAAAATGTACTTAGCGCGGAAGAGAAGGAAAATGGAGATGCCGTGACCCGGATTCGAACCGGGGTTGCTGCGGCCACAACGCAGAGTACTAACCACTCACGGCACAACGGCCGAGCCAGGTAGGAGTCGAACCTACAATCTTCTGATCCGTAGTCAGACGCGTTATCCATTGCGCCACTGGCCCATACTTGGAGACAGCAGCCCCAACCTCAGTCAATAGGATCTGCCTCAACAGAAAAAGACGTCCATTATAAAACTAAATTGAGATACAAAATAAGTTTTTTGCAAAGTTGTTTATTTATTTTATCTTATCATTAAAAGTTAAACCTTGCCTTAAAACTTCCTTAACTACTTATATGGCACCAACAAATTCCGCAGAGCTGGAATTGAACTTATTCAACTTAGATGTACTTTATTAAACAAACAAAAATAAGCAATTGCACAATAACTGCTAAAAGAGCTCACAAAACAATCTCTGAGATGCGTTTCACAATTTAACTGAGGAAGCTTTTTTCAAAGGAGGAAATGTGTTTCAGAGATTGTTCCAAGTTGGATTCTTGAGTCATATTATATACCAAAATTTGGAAGTACTATGCGGGTAGGGTTGTCTCTAGGCAGGCAGACACCAGAGGCATTTCTTTGAGCTGAATTTCAAGACTCCTGTACACAAGTGTAATTCTCTATGGTATAATTTTATTAAGGTTTTACACTGTACACATTTTTCCTGTTTTATTGTATGTATATATTATATGTACATATATGATCTGCCGGAAGTCTGTGTCTAGGGAAAAGGTGGATCTGATACCTATAAATAAGAAGAGGAGAGGGAGTCACCTATTTAAGAGTCCAATGTATTTATTCCAGAGCCAGATTGTGGGCTCTGGTTCATGTGAGTTGCCAATGCCTCTAGATGCTTTACAGCTTTATTAGATTTTTGGGCTGTGTTAGTAAGTTGTCTCCACTATTATATCTTTTTCTATTTTTACTTTAGAGTTCAAAAGTTTGTTATTGTGTTTTTTACTAGGATAATCACATTGTTCTATGTATTAAATCATGGTTGTTATATTGCAGTGGCGTTTACAATTTATTTAGACTTTTAAAGGGGTACCAAGAATTAACACTTTGTTGTGATTTAGTGCAATGTTAGATATTTGGCACTATTTACACTGTTTGCATTGTAGATATTGTTTAACTCTGACACTCACATGGTTAACAGTTGCAGGGTTCTGCAATTGGACAAGGCATGCATTTAGAAAAATGTCATGTGGGTGTGAGCCTAATTTGAATACCTACAATGCATTGCAAAGAATGTTGTCCTTTTTAAACTAGTCGGACAAATAATAACAGCTTTTAACAGATACTACCAAAATGGACTCCCTCTCATTTATGTTTACGCTGAACGAGAGTGAGGGATGGAAGGAGATGGATGCGGCCATGATGTGCATTCTTAGAGCGTTTAAATGGGTGGAAATGCCAGCCAAGCTAAGGATGCATTCTCCCCCCCAGACCTGGGGCTGTGGGTCTGTACATTATCCCGGGTAATTGCGTCCTGTCATCTGCATCTGTTGTGAATGGGGTCAAAATGTACTTAGCGTCCTGTCATCTGCATCTGTTGTGAATGGGGTCAAAATGTACTTAGCGCGGAAGAGAAGGAAAATGGAGATGCCGTGACCCGGATTCGAACCGGGGTTGCTGCGGCCACAACGCAGAGTACTAACCACTATACGATCACGGCACAACGGCCGAGCCAGGTAGGAGTCGAACCTACAATCTTCTGATCCGTAGTCAGACGCGTTATCCATTGCGCCACTGGCCCATACTTGGAGACAGCAGCCCCAACCTCAGTCAATAGGATCTGCCTCAACAGAAAAAGATGTCCATTATAAAACTAAATTGAGATACAAAATAAGTTTTTTGCAAAGTTGTTTATTTATTTTATCTTATCATTAAAAGTTAAACCTTGCCTTAAAACTTCCTTAACTACTTATATGGCACCAACAAATTCCGCAGAGCTGGAATTGAACTTATTCAACTTAGATGTACTTTATTAAACAAACAAAAATAAGCAATTGCACAATAACTGCTAAAAGAGCTCACAAAACAATCTCTGAGATGCGTTTCACAATTTAACTGAGGAAGCTTTTTTCAAAGGAGGAAATGTGTTTCAGAGATTGTTCCAAGTTGGATTCTTGAGTCATATTATATACCAAAATTTGGAAGTACTATGCGGGTAGGGTTGTCTCTAGGCAGGCAGACACCAGAGGCATTTCTTTGAGCTGAATTTCAAGACTCCTGTACACAAGTGTAATTCTCTATGGTATAATTTTATTAAGGTTTTACACTGTACACATTTTTCCTGTTTTATTGTATGTATATATTATATGTACATATATGATCTGCCGGAAGTCTGTGTCTAGGGAAAAGGTGGATCTGATACCTATAAATAAGAAGAGGAGAGGGAGTCACCTATTTAAGAGTCCAATGCTTTTATTCCAGAGCCAGATTGTGGGCTCTGGTTCATGTGAGTTGCCAATGCCTCTAGATGCTTTACAGCTTTATTAGATTTTTGGGCTGTGTTAGTAAGTTGTCTCCACTATTATATCTTTTTCTATTTTTACTTTAGAGTTCAAAAGTTTGTTATTGTGTTTTTTACTAGGATAATCACATTGTTCTATGTATTAAATCATGGTTGTTATATTGCAGTGGCGTTTACAATTTATTTAGACTTTTAAAGGGGTGCCAAGAATTAACACTTTGTTGTGATTTAGTGCAATGTTAGATATTTGGCACTATTTACACTGTTTGCATTTTAGATATTGTTTAACTCTGACACTCACATGGTTAACAGTTGCAGGGTTCTGCAGTTGGACAAGGCATGCATTTAGAAAAATGTCATGTGGGTGTGAGCCTAATTTGAATACCTACAATGCATTGCAAAGAATGTTGTCCTTTTTAAACTAGTCGGACAAATAATAACAGCTTTTAACAGATACTACCAAAATGGACTCCCTCTCATTTATGTTTACGCTGAACGAGAGTGAGGGATGGAAGGAGATGGATGCGGCCATGATGTGCATTCTTAGAGCGTTTAAATGGGTGGAAATGCCAGCCAAGCTAAGGATGCATTCTCCCCCCAAGACCTGGGGCTGTGGGTCTGTACATTATCCCGGGTAATTGCGTCCTGTCATCTGCATCTGTTGTGAATGGGGTCAAAATGTACTTAGCGTCCTGTCATCTGCATCTGTTGTGAATGGGGTCAAAATGTACTTAGCGCGGAAGAGAAGGAAAATGGAGATGCCGTGACCCGGATTCGAACCGGGGTTGCTGCGGCCACAACACAGAGTACTAACCACTATACGATCACAGCACAACGGCCGAGCCAGGTAGGAGTCGAACCTACAATCTTCTGATCCGTAGTCAGACGCGTTATCCATTGCGCCACTGGCCCATGCTTGGAGACAGCAGCCCCAACCTCAGTCAATAGGATCTGCCTCAACAGAAAAAGATGTCCATTATAAAACTAAATTGAGATACAATATAAGTTTTTTGCAAAGTTGTTTATTTATTTTATCTTATCATTAAAAGTTAAACCTTGCCTTAAAACTTCCTGAACTACTTATATGGCACCAACAAATTCCGCAGAGCTGGAATTGAACTAATTCAACTTAGATGTACTTTATTAAACAAACAAAAATAAGCAATTGCACAATAACTGCTAAAAGAGCTCACAAAACAATCTCTGAGATGCTTTTCACAATTTAACTGAGGAAGCTTTTTTTTAAGGAGGAAATGTGTTTCAGAGATTGTTCCAAGTTGGATTCTTGAGTCATATTATATACCAAAATTTGGAAGCACTATGCGGGTAGGGTTGTCTCTAGGCAGGCAGACACCAGAGGCATTTCTGTGAGCTGAATTTCAAGACTCCTGTACACAAGTGTAATTCTCTATGGTATAATTTTATTAAGGTTTTACACTGTACACATTTTTCCTGTTTTATTGTATGTATATATTATATGTACATATATGATCTGCCGGAAGTCTGTGTCTAGGGAAAAGGTGGATCTGATACCTATAAATAAGAAGAGGAGAGGGAGTCACCTATTTAAGAGTCCAATGCTTTTATTCCAGAGCCAGATTGTGGGCTCTGGTTCATGTGAGTTGCCAATGCCTCTAGATGCTTTACAGCTTTATTAGATTTTTGGGCTGTGTTAGTAAGTTGTCTCCACTATTATATCTTTTTCTATTTTTACTTTAGAGTTCAAAAGTTTGTTATTGTGTTTTTTACTAGGATAATCACATTGTTCTATGTATTAAATCATGGTTGTTATATTGCAGTGGCGTTTACAATTTATTTAGACTTTTAAAGGGGTGCCAAAAATTAACACTTTGTTGTGATTTAGTGCAATGTTAGATATTTGGCACTATTTACACTGTTTGCATTTGAGATATTTTTTAATTCTGACACTCACATGGTTAACAGTTGCAGTGTTCTGCAGTTGGACAAGGCATGCATTTAGAAAAATGTCATGTGGGTGTGAGCCTAATTTGAATACCTACAATGCATTGCAAAGAATGTTGTCCTTTTTAAACTAGTCGGACAAATAATAACAGCTTTTAACAGATACTACCAAAATGGACTCCCTCTCATTTATGTTTACGCTGAACGAGAGTGAGGGATGGAAGGAGATGGATGCGGCCATGATGTGCATTCTTAGAGCGTTTAAATGGGTGGAAATGCCAGCCAAGCTAAGGATGCATTCTCCCCCCCAGACCTGGGGCTGTGGGTCTGTACATTATCCCGGGTAATTGCGTCCTGTCATCTGCATCTGTTGTGAATGGGGTCAAAATGTACTTAGCGTCCTGTCATCTGCATCTGTTGTGAATGGGGTCAAAATGTACTTAGCGCGGAAGAGAAGGAAAATGGAGATGCCGTGACCCGGATTCAAACCAGGGTTGCTGCGGCCACAACACAGAGTACTAACCACTATACGATCACGGCACAACGGCCGAGCCAGGTAGGAGTCGAACCTACAATCTTCTGATCCGTAGTCAGACGCGTTATCCATTGCGCCACTGGCCCATACTTGGAGACAGCAGCCCCAACCTCAGTCAATAGGATCTGCCTCAACAGAAAAAGATGTCCATTATAAAACTAAATTGAGATACAAAATAAGTTTTTTGCAAAGTTGTTTATTTATTTTATCTTATCATTAAAAGTTAAACCTTGCCTTAAAACTTCCTTAACTACTTATATGGCACCAACAAATTCCGCAGAGCTGGAATTGAACTAATTCAACTTAGATGTACTTTATTAAACAAACAAAAATAAGCAATTGCACAATAACTGCTAAAAGAGCTCACAAAACAATCTCTGAGATGCGTTTCACAATTTAACTGAGGAAGCTTTTTTTAAAGGAGGAAATGTGTTTCAGAGATTGTTCCAAGTTGGATTCTTGAGTCATATTATATACCAAAATTTGGAAGCACTATGCGGGTTGGGTTGTCTCTAGGCAGGCAGACACCAGAGCCATTCTGACACTCACATGGTTAACAGTTGCAGGGTTCTGCAATTGGACAAGGCATGCATTTAGAAAAATGTCATGTGGGTGTGAGCCTAATTTGAATACCTACAATGCATTGCAAAGAATGTTGTCCTTTTTAAACTAGTCGGACAAATAATAACAGCTTTTAACAGATACTACCACCAGGACTCCCTCTCATTTATGTTTACGCTGAACGAGAGTGAGGGATGGAAGGAGATGGACGCGGCCATGATGTGCATTCTTAGAGCGTTTAAATGGGTGGGAATGCCAGCCAAGCTAAGGATGCATTCTCCCCCCCAGACCTGGGGCTGTGGGTCTGTACATTATCCCGGGTAATTGCGTCCTGTCATCTGCATCTGTTGTGAATGGGGTCAAAATGTACTTAGCGTCCTGTCATCTGCATCTGTTGTGAATGGGGTCAAAATGTACTTAGCGCGGAAGAGAAGGAAAATGGAGATGCCGTGACCCGGATTCAACCGGGGTTGCTGCGGCCACAACGCAGAGTACTATACGAACACGGCACAACGGCCGAGCCAGGTAGGAGTCGAACCTACAATCTTCTGATCCGTAGTCAGACGCGTTATCCATTGCGCCACTGGCCCATGCTTGGAGACAGCAGCCCCAACCTCAGTCAATAGGATCTGCCTCAACAGAAAAAGATGTCCATTATAAAACTAAATTGAGATACAATATAAGTTTTTTGCAAAGTTGTTTATTTATTTTATCTTATCATTAAAAGTTAAACCTTGCCTTAAAACTTCCTTAACTACTTATATGGCACCAACAAATTCCGCAGAGCTGGAATTGAACTAATTCAACTTAGATGTACTTTATTAAACAAACAAAAATAAGCAATTGCACAATAACTGCTAAAAGAGCTCACAAAACAATCTCTGAGATGCGTTTCACAATTTAACTGAGGAAGCTTTTTTTTAAGGAGGAAATGTGTTTCAGAGATTGTTCCAAGTTGGATTCTTGAGTCATATTATATACCAAAATTTGGAAGCACTATGCGGGTAGGGTTGTCTCAAGGCAGGCAGACACCAGAGGCATTTCTGTGAGCTGAATTTCAAGACTCCTGTCCACAATTGTAATTCTCTATGGTATAATTTTATTAAGGTTTTACACTGTACACATTTTTCCTGTTTTATTGTATGTATATATTATATGTACATATATGATCTGCCGGAAGTCTGTGTCTAGGGAAAAGGTGGATCTGATACCTATAAATAAGAAGAGGAGAGGGAGTCACCTATTTAAGAGTCCAATGCTTTTATTCCAGAGCCAGATTGTGGGCTCTGGTTCATGTGAGTTTCCAATGCCTCTAGATGCTTTACAGCTTTATTAGATTTTTGGGCTGTGTTAGTAAGTTGTCTCCACTATTATATCTTTTTCTATTTTTACTTTAGAGTTCAAAAGTTTGTTATTGTGTTTTTTACTAGGATAATCACATTGTTCTATGTATTAAATCATGGTTGTTATATTGCAGTGGCGTTTACAATTTATTTAGACTTTTAAAGGGGTGCCAAGAATTAACACTTTGTTGTGATTTAGTGCAATGTTAGATATTTGGCACTATTTACACTGTTTGCATTGTAGATATTGTTTAACTCTGACACTCACATGGTTAACAGTTGCAGGGTTCTGCAGTTGGACAAGGCATGCATTTAGAAAAATGTCATGTGGGTGTGAGCCTAATTTGAATACCTACAATGCATTGCAAAGAATGTTGTCCTTTTTAAACTAGTCGGACAAATAATAACAGCTTTTAACAGATACTACCAAAATGGACTCCCTCTCATTTATGTTTACGCTGAACGAGAGTGAGGGATGGAAGGAGATGGATGCGGCCATGATGTGCATTCTTAGAGCGTTTAAATGGGTGGAAATGCCAGCCAAGCTAAGGATGCATTCGCCCCCCCAGACCTGGGGCTGTGGGTCTGTACATTATCCCGGGTAATTGCGTCCTGTCATCTGCATCTGTTGTGAATGGGGTCAAAATGTACTTAGCGTCCTGTCATCTGCATCTGTTGTGAATGGGGTCAAAATGTACTTAGCGCGGAAGAGAAGGAAAATGGAGATGCCGTGACCCGGATTCGAACCAGGGTTGCTGCGGCCACAACGCAGAGTACTAACCACTATACAATCACGGCACAACGGCCGAGCCAGGTAGGAGTCGAACCTACAATCTTCTGATCTGTAGTCAGACGCGTTATCCATTGCGCCACTGGCCCATGCTTGGAGACAGCAGCCCCAACCTCAGTCAATAGGATCTGCCTCAACAGAAAAAGATGTCCATTATAAAACTAAATTGAGATACAAAATACGTTTTTTGCAAAGTTGTTTATTTATTTTATCTTATCATTAAAAGTTAAACCTTGCCTTAAAACTTCCTTAACTACTTATATGGCACCAACAAATTCCGCAGAGCTGGAATTGAACTAATTCAACTTAGATGTACTTTATTAAACAAACAAAAATAAGCAATTGCACAATAACTGCTAAAAGAGCTCACAAAACAATCTCTGAGATGCGTTTCACAATTTAACTGAGGAAGCTTTTTTTTAAGGAGGAAATGTGTTTCAGAGATTGTTCCAAGTTGGATTCTTGAGTCATATTATATACCAAAATTTGGAAGCACTATGCGGGTAGGGTTGTCTCTAGGCAGGCAGACACCAGAGGCATTTCTGTGAGCTGAATTTCAAGACTCCTGTACACAAGTGTAATTCTCTATGGTATAATTTTATTAAGGTTTTACACTGTACACATTTTTCCTGTTTTATTGTATGTATATATTATATGTACATATATGATCTGCCGGAAGTCTGTGTCTAGGGAAAAGGTGGATCTGATACCTATAAATAAGAAGAGGAGAGGGAGTCACCTATTTAAGAGTCCAATGCTTTTATTCCAGAGCCAGATTGTGGGCTCTGGTTCATGTGAGTTGCCAATGCCTCTAGATGCTTTACAGCTTTATTAGATTTTTGGGCTGTGTTAGTAAGTTGTCTCCACTATTATATCTTTTTCTATTTTTACTTTAGAGTTCAAAAGTTTGTTATTGTGTTTTTTACTAGGATAATCACATTGTTCTATGTATTAAATCATGGTTGTTATATTGCAGTGGCGTTTACAATTTATTTAGACTTTTAAAGGGGTGCCAAGAATTAACACTTTGTTGTGATTTAGTGCAATGTTAGATATTTGGCACTATTTACACTGTTTGCATTGTAGCTATTGTTTAACTCTGACACTCACATGGTTAACAGTTGCAGGGTTCTGCAGTTGGACAAGGCATGCATTTAGAAAAATGTCATGTGGGTGTGAGCCTAATTTGAATACCTACAATGCATTGCAAAGAATGTTGTCCTTTTTAAACTAGTCGGACAAATAATAACAGCTTTTAACAGATACTACCAAAATGGACTCCCTCTCATTTATGTTTACGCTGAACGAGAGTGAGGGATGGAAGGAGATGGATGCGGCCATGATGTGCATTCTTAGAGCGTTTAAATGGGTGGAAATGCCAGCCAAGCTAAGGATGCATTCTCCCCCCCAGACCTGGGGCTGTGGGTCTGTACATTATCCCGGGTAATTGCGTCCTGTCATCTGCATCTGTTGTGAATGGGGTCAAAATGTACTTAGCGTCCTGTCATCTGCATCTGTTGTGAATGGGGTCAAAATGTACTTAGCGCGGAAGAGAAGGAAAATGGAGATGCCGTGACCCGGATTCGAACTGGGGTTGCTGCGGCCACTATACGATCACGGCACAACGGCCGAGCCAGGTAGGAGTCGAACCTACAATCTTCTGATCCGTAGTCAGACGCGTTATCCATTGCGCCACTGGCCCCATGCTTGGAGACAGCGGCCCCATGCTTGGAGACAGCAGCCCCAACCTCAGTCAATAGGATCTGCCTCAACAGAAAAAGACGTCCATTATAAAACTAAATTGAGATACAAAATACGTTTTTTGCAAAGTTGTTTATTCATTTTATCTGATCATTAAAAGTTAAACCTTGCCTTAAAACTTCCTTAACTACTTATATGGCACCAACAAATTCCGCAGAGCTGGAATTGAACTAATTCAACTTAGATGTACTTTATTAAACAAACAAAAATAAGCAATTGCACAATAACTGCTAAAAGAGCTCACAAAACAATCTCTGAGATGATCTTCACAATTAGTGTTGTCGCGAACCCGAAATTTTCGGTTCGCGAACGGCGAACGCGAACTTCCGCAAATGTTCGCGAACCGGCGAACCGCGCGAACCGCCATTGACTTCAATGGGCAGGCGAATTTTAAAAACAACAGGGACTCTTTCTGGCCACAATAGTGATGGAAAAGTTGTTTCAAGGGGACTAACACCTGGACTGTGGCATGCCAGAGGGGGATCCATGGCAAAACTCCCATGGAAAATTGCACAGTTGATGCAGAGTCTGCTTTTAATCCATAAAGGGCAGAAATCACCTAACATTGACACCTGTCCTCAAAGCCCAGCCCTGATACACACTGACACAGAGCAGAATAGAGACTGTTCCCCCTACATAGGGTCACTTGGCAGATATGGATTGACACCTGTCCTCAAAACCCCTGATACACACTGACACAGAGCAGAATAGGGACTGTTCCCCCTACATAGGGTCACTTGGCAGATATGGATTGACACCTGTCCTCAAAACCCCTGATACACACTGACACAGAGCAGAATAGAGACTGTTCCCTGTCCACAGAGACCATGATACACACTGACACAGAGCAGAATAGAGACTGTTCACCGTCCACAGAGACCATGATACACACTGACACAGAGCAGAATAGAGACTGTTCCCCCTACATAGGGTCACTTGGCAGATATGGATTGACACCTGTCCTCAAAACCCCTGATACACACTGACACAGAGCAGAATAGGGACTGTTCCCCCTACATAGGGTCACTTGGCAGATATGGATTGACACCTGTCCTCAAAACCCCTGATACACACTGACACAGAGCAGAATAGAGACTGTTCCCTGTCCACAGAGACCATGATACACACTGACACAGAGCAGAATAGAGACTGTTCACTGTCCACAGAGACCATGATACACACTGGCACAGAGCAGAATAGAGACTGTTCCCCCTACATAGGGTCACTTGGCAGATATGGATTGACACCTGTCCTCAAAACCCCTGATACACACTGACACAGAGCAGAATAGGGACTGTTCCCCCTACATAGGGTCACTTGGCAGATATGGATTGACACCTATCCTAATGATCCCTGATTCACACTGACACAGAGCAGAATAGAGACTGTTCCCCCTACATAGGGTCACTTGGCAGATATGGATTGACACCTGTCCTCAAAACCTCTGATACACACTGACATAGAGCAGAATAGGGACTGTTCCCCCTACATAGGGTCACTTGGCAGATATGGATTGACACCTGTCCTCAAAACCCCTGATACACACTGACACAGAGCAGAATAGAGACTGTTCCCTGTCCACAGAGACCATGATACACACTGACACAGAGCAGAATAGAGACTGTTCACCGTCCACAGAGACCATGATACACACTGACACAGAGCAGAATAGAGACTGTTCCCCCTGCATAGGGTCACTTGGCAGATATGGATTGACACCTGTCCTCAAAACCCCTGATACACACTGACACAGAGCAGAATAGGGACTGTTCCCCCTACATAGGGTCACTTGGCAGATATGGATTGACACCTATCCTAATGATCCCTGATACACACTGACACAGAGCAGAATAGAGACTGTTCCCCCTACATCGGGTCACTTGGCAGATATGGATTGACACCTGTCCTCAAAACCCCTGATACACACTGACACAGAGCAGAATAGAGACTGTTCCCTGTCCACAGAGACCATGATACACACTGACACAGAGCAGAATAGAGACTGTTCACCGTCCACAGAGACCATGATACACACTGACACAGAGCAGAATAGATACACACTGGGGGGAGCTACTGTCCTCCCCAACCCCTGCGCGGTGGGTGGGGGCCATAAATCACAATGGGGTGACCCACTGTCCTCCACCCCTCGGCCCCCACCCCTGCGCAGTGGGTGGGGGGCATAAATCACAATGGGGGGGCCTACTTTCCTCCCCCCCGGCCCCCATCCCTGCGGGTGGGTGGGGGGCATAAATCACATTGGGACGGACCTACTGATAGGAGTGGAGTATTGTTCATATCAGTTTAATACCTTCCGCGTCTCCTATCAGTGGACGTGTAAATGGCAGAGATTTTTAATTGTTGAATCACCTCCCCTTTTTAGGCCAAGGTGGGAAGATGCTTAGACCACTGGTATATTGGTGCCATCTTGGAGGATTTTAATTTTTGGTTTGGTTTTTGAAGCCACAGTGCTGCACCAGTGGGCCTAAAAATTAGGCATGTACACATGCCTGAAAAATTTGGTATTGTTGCAGCCGCTGCTGTAGCAGCGGCCAGAAAAATTGATGTTTGTTTCACAGGCAGAAAGTGCCCTAAAACATGGCGGCTTGAACCCTAGTTGGTGGCGGATAAGTCACGCAAGTCAAACGTCATTCAGAGCTAAAATACAGCAGCGTGTGGACCATTTTTAGCCCAAGGCAGCTCATCTCATCAGGCCTTTTTTAAGCGAATGTATCGCCCAGTGTCAGTCCCTTCGGGATCCATCCCTCATTCATCTTAATAAAGGTGAGGTAATCTAGACTTTTTTGACCTAGGCGACTTCTCTTCTCAGTGACAATACCTCCTGCTGCACTGAAGGTCCTTTCTGACAGGACACTTGAAGCGGGGCAGGCCAGAAGTTCTTTCGCAAATTGGGATAGCTCAGGCCACAGGTCAAGCCTGCACACCCAGTAGTCAAGGGGTTCATCGCTCCTCAGAGTGTCGATATCTGCAGTTAAGGCGAGGTAGTCTGCTACCTGTCGGTCGAGTCGCTCTCTGAGGGTGGATCCCGAAGGGCTGTGGCGATGCATAGGACTTAAAAAGGTCCGCATGTCCTCCATCAACAACACGTCTTTAAAGCGTCCTGTCCTTGCCGGCGTGGTCGTGGGAGGAGGAGGATGACTTCCACCTCTCCCCCTGTTAGATTCCCGTTGTGCTGTGACATCACCCTTATACGCTGTGTAAAGCATACTTTTTAATTTATTTAGCAAATGCTGCATCCTTTCCGACTTGTTGTAATTGGGTAACATTTCCGCCACTTTCTGCTTATACCGGGGGTCTAGTAGTGTGGACACCCAGTACAGGTCGTTCTCCTTCAGCCTTTTGATACGAGGGTCCCTCAACAGGCAGGACAGCATGAAAGACCCCATTTGCACAAGGTTGGATGCCGAGCTACTCATTTCCCGTTCCTCCTCCTCACTGATGTCATTGAAGGTATGTTCTTCCCCCCAGCCACGTACAACACCACGGGTACCAGATAGGTGACAACGAGCACCCTGGGATGCCTGTTGTGTTTGGTCTTGCTCCTCCTCCTCCTCCTCAAAGCTACAATCCTCCTCTGACTCCTCTTCCTCACAATCCTCTTCCAGCGTTGCCGCAGGTCCAGCAAGCGATGCTGATAAGGCTGTTTCTGGTGGTGATGGTGACCACAACTCTTCCTCTTCCTCTTCACGCTCATCTACAGCCTGATCCAGCACTCTTCGCAGGGCACGCTCCATGAAGAAAACAAATGGTATGATGTCGCTGATGGTGCCTTCGTTGCGACTGACTAGGTTTGTCACCTCCTCAAAAGGACGCATGAGCCTACAGGCATTGCGCATGAGCGTCCAGTAACGTGGCAAAAAAATTCACAGCTCCCCAGAGGCTGTCCTAGCACCCCGGTCATACAAATATTCATTAACAGCTTTTTCTTGTTGGAGCAGGCGGTCGAACATTAGGAGTGTTGAATTCCAACGTGTAGGGCTGTCGCGAATCCAGCGCCTCACTGGCATGTTGTTTCGCCGCTGGATATCGGCAAAGTGAGCCATGGCCGTGTAGGAACGCCTGAAATGGCCACACACCTTCCTGGCCTGCTTCAGGACGCCCTGTAAGCCTGTGTACTTATGCACAAAGCGTTGTACGATCAGATTACACATATGTGCCATGCACGGCACATGTGTCAACTTGCCCAACTTCAATGCCGCTATCAAATTTTTTCTGTTGTCACACACCACTTTGCCGATATCCAGTTGCTGCGGAGTCAGCCACTTTTCCACCTGTGCGTTCAGGGCGGACAGGAGTGCTTGTCCGGTGTGACTCTCTGCTTTCAAGCAAGTCAAACCCAAGACGGCGTGACACTGCCGTATCCGGGATGTGGAATAGTACCTGGGGAGCTGGGGGGGTGCCGTTGATGTGGAGCAAGAAGCAGCGGCACAAGAGGACTCAGCCGAGGAGGTTATGGAAGAGGATGGAGTAGGAGGAGTAGAGGAGGTGGCAGCAGGACTGCCTGCAATTCGTGGCGGTGTCACCAACTCCTCTGCAATGCCACGCATTCCTTGCTTGTCAGCCGTCAGCAGGTTTACCCAATGCGCAGTGTAGGTGATATACCTGCCCTGACCATGCTTTGCAGACCAGGTATCAGTGGTCAGATGGACCCTTGCCCCAACACTGTGTGCCAGACATGCCATGACTTCCTTTTGCACAATCGAGTACAAGTTGGGGATTGCCTTTTGTGAAAAGAAATTCCGGCAGGGTACCTTCCACTGCGGTGTCCCAATAGCTACAAATTTTTTGAACGCCTCAGACTCAACCAGATTGTATGGTAAAAGCTGGCGGGCTAATAGTTCGGACAAGCCAGCTGTCAGACGCTGGGCAAGGGGGTGACTTGGTGACATTGGCTTCTTACGCTCAAACATGTCCTTGACAGACACATGACTGTGGGCAGATGAGCGGGAACTGCTCAAGGCGGGAGACGGAGTGGCGGATGGTTGAGAGGGGGCAAGAAGGACAGCAGTGGTTGACGTGGCTGAAGATGCTGGACCAGGAGGAGGATGGCGGCTTAGAGTAGGCGTGCTGCTTGTACTCATGTGTTGATCCCATAGGCGTTTGTGATGTGAGATCATGTGCCTACGCAAAGCAGTTGTACCTAGGTGGGTGTTGGACCTCCCACGACTCAGTTTCCTTTGGTACAGGTTGCAAATGGCATCGCTGTTGTCAGAGGCAGACACACAAAAAAAATGCCACACTGCTGAGCTCTGCAATGACGGCATTCTGGTGGTGGACACAGCATGCGTTGATTGGCGTGCTGTCGGGCTGACCCCGGGTGCCGATGCATGCTGTCTGACTGTGCCACTAGCTCCTTGCGACGACCCCCCCTGCTTCCAACTCGTCTCCTCCTCCTCCTCTCTGTCTCCCCATCTGAACTTTCGCCCTGTTCTTCTTCTTGCCGAGCGGGCACCCACGTGACATCCATGGACGCATCGTCATCATCAACCGCTTCGCTTGTATCTGACAACTCAGAAAAGGAAGCAGCAGTGGGTACAACATCATCATCATCACACCGTACCTCCATGTGTTTAATGCTGCCTGCCTGAGACATATCCCTGTTATCTACATCCTCTAGCAATAATGGTTGCGCATCACTCATTTCTTCAAACGGGTGTGTGAATAACTCCTCTGACATACCAAGTAAAGCGGCTGTGGTGCTAGTTTTGGTGGTGGCGGCAGGCGGGTGAGTGCTATCTTGAGAGGTGCCTGAAGCTAAGCTGGAGGAGGATGGTGCGTCAAGGTTCCGAGCGGAGGCTGTACAAGATTGGGTGTCCTGTGTTAGCCAGTCAACTAAGTCCTCAGAACTTTTCAAGTTCAGGGTACGTGGCTTCTGAAAACTGGGCATTATTCTAGGGCAAAAGGGAATCACAGCACCACGACCACGACGGCCCCTGCGGGGTGGCCTGCCTCTGCCTGTCATTTTTTTGGGGATTAGTGGTACTATGCGTGCAAGCTACTGTGAGACCAGATATGATTGGCAATGTGCACTGGAACAGTTCTGCAGAGCACACGCTGAAGGAAGGACTGACAGAGCCGCTTGAAGACAGTGAAAAACAAATTTTGGTTTTAAAAGCAGGCTATAGAGACACCAGATATGATTGGCAATGTGCACTGGAACAGTTCTGCAGAGCACACACTGTAGGCCTGAGACACCCGCTTGAAGACAAGTAACTGCTATTCAATCTATAACAGTGAAAAACAAATTTTGGTTTTAAAAGCACGCTATAGAGACACCAAATATGATTGGCAACTGTCAAAGCACGCTGGAACAGGTCTACAGAGCACACGCTGAAGTAGGCCTGACACCCAGACGCTTGCAGACCACTAACTGATCTTCTATTAATCTATTGTTAAAACAGATATGAGTGTTGGCACTGACTGTGCAAATGGGCAAGGCATCCAACCTGACACAGAAGCTGGCAGGCAGGCAACTGCTCTTCTATTACAGTGAAAACAAATTATTTATTTTATATGTAAAGCTTAACCAATTGTTAAAACAGATATGAGTGGTGGCACTGGGCAAGTAGGCACAGTATCCAATGTGAACCTCACACAGAAGCTGGCAGGCAGGCAACTGCTCTTCTATTACAGTGGAAACAAAATTTTGGTTGTAAAAGCACGCTATAGAGACACCAGATATTATTGGCAACTGTCAAAGCACGCTGGCACAGGTCTGCAGAGCACACGCTGAAGTAGGCCTGACACCCAGATGCTTGCAGACAACTAACTGATCTTCTATTACAGTGAAAAAAAAAATTATTTTAAATGTAAAGCTTAACCAATTGTTAAAACAGATATGAGTCGTGGCACTGGGCTAGTGGGTACAGAATCCAATGTGAACCTTACACAGAAGCTGGCAGGCAGGCAACTGCTCTTCTATTACAGTGGAAACAAAATTTTGGTTGTAAAAGCACGCTATAGAGACACAAGATATGAGTTGCAACTGTCAAAGCACGCTGGCAGGGTTGTGCAGGGCACACGCTGAAGGAAGGCCTGACAGAGCCGCTTGAAGGACACTGACTGTCTGCTATTAGCTTACACTGGAAACCTTTTTTCTTTGTAAAAGCACGCTAAAGAGACACCAGATATGATTGGCAACTGTCAAAGCACGCTGGCACAGGTCTGCAGAGCACACGCTGAAGTAGGCCTGACACCCAGACGCTTGCAGACAACTAACTGATCTTCTATTACAGTGAAAAAAAATGATTTCTTTAAAATCTAAAGCTTAACCAATTGTTAAAACAGATATGAGTGGTGGCACTGGGCAAGTAGGCACAGTATCCAATCTGAACCTCACACAGAAGCTGGCAGGCAGGCAACTGCTCTTCTATTACAGTGGAAACAAAATTTTGGTTGTAAAAGCACGCTATAGAGACACAAGATATGAGTGGCAACTGTCAAAGCACGCTGGCACAGGTCTGCAGAGCACACGCTGAAGTAGGCCTGAAACACAGACGCTTGCAGACAACTAACTGCTCTTCTATTACAGTGAAAAAAAATTATTTATTTTAAATCTAAAGCTTAACCAATTGTTAAAACAGATATGAGTGGTGGCACTGGGCTAGTGGGCACAGTATCCAATGTGAACCTCACACAGAAGCTGGCAGGCAGGCAACTGCTCTTCTATTACAGTGGAAACAAAATTTTGGTTGTAAAAGCACGCTATAGAGACACAAGATATGAGTGGCAACTGTCAAAGCACGCTGGCAGGGTTGTGCAGGGCACACGCTGAAGGAAGGCCTGACAGAGCCGCTTGAAGGACACTGACTGTCTGCTATTAGCTTACACTGGAAACCTTTTTTCTTTGTAAAAGCACGCTAAAGAGACACCAGATATGATTGGCAACTGTCAAAGCACGCTGGCACAGGTCTGCAGAGCACACGCTGAAGTAGGCCTTACACCCAGACGCTTGCAGACAACTAACTGCTCTTCTATTACAGTGAAAAAAAAATATTTATTTTAAATGTAAAGCTTAACCAATTGTTAAAACAGATATGAGTGGTGGCACTGGGCAAGTAGGCACAGTATCCAATGTGAACCTCACACAGAAGCTGGCAGGCAGGCAACTGCTCTTCTATTACAGTGGAAACAAAATTTTGGTTGTAAAAGCACGCTATAGAGACACCAGATATGATTGGCAACTGTCAAAGCACGCTGGCACAGGTCTGCAGAGCACACGCTGAAGTAGGCCTGACACCCAGATGCTTGCACACAACTAACTGATCTTCTATTACAGTGAAAAAAAATGATTTCTTTAAAATCTAAAGCTTAACCAATTGTTAAAACAGACATGAGTGGTGGCACTGGGCTAGTGGGCACAGTATCCAATGTGAACCTCACACAGAAGCTGGCAGGCAGGCAACTGCTCTTCTATTACAGTGAAAAAAAATTATTTATTTTAAATCTAAAGCTTAACCAATTGTTAAAACAGATATGAGTGGTGGCACTGGGCTAGTGGGCACAGTATCCAATGTGAACCTCACACAGAAGCTGGCAGGCAGGCAACTGCTCTTCTATTACAGTGGAAACAAAATTTTGGTTGTAAAAGCACGCTATAGAGACACAAGATATGAGTGGCAACTGTCAAAGCACGCTGGCAGGGTTGTGCAGGGCACACGCTGAAGGAAGGCCTGACAGAGCCGCTTGAAGGACACTGACTGTCTGCTATTAGCTTACACTGGAAACCTTTTTTCTTTGTAAAAGCACGCTAAAGAGACACCAGATATGATTGGCAACTGTCAAAGCACGCTGGCACAGGTCTGCAGAGCACACGCTGAAGTAGGCCTGACACCCAGACGCTTGCAGACAACTAACTGCTCTTCTATTACAGTGAAAAAAAAATATTTATTTTAAATGTAAAGCTTAACCAATTGTTAAAACAGATATGAGTGGTGGCACTGGGCAAGTAGGCACAGTATCCAATGTGAACCTCACACAGAAGCTGGCAGGCAGGCAACTGCTCTTCTATTACAGTGGAAACAAAATTTTGGTTGTAAAAGCACGCTATAGAGACACCAGATATGATTGGCAACTGTCAAAGCACGCTGGCACAGGTCTGCAGAGCACACGCTGAAGTAGGCCTGACACCCAGATGCTTGCACACAACTAACTGATCTTCTATTACAGTGAAAAAAAATGATTTCTTTAAAATCTAAAGCTTAACCAATTGTTAAAACAGACATGAGTGGTGGCACTGGGCTAGTGGGCACAGTATCCAATGTGAACCTCACACAGAAGCTGGCAGGCAGGCAACTGCTCTTCTATTACAGTGAAAAAAAAATATTTATTTTAAATCTAAAGCTTAACCAATTGTTAAAACAGATATGAGTGGTGGCACTGGGCTAGTGGGCACAGTATCCAATGTGAACCTCACACAGAAGCTGGCAGGCAGGCAACTGCTCTTCTATTACAGTGGAAACAAAATTTTGGTTGTAAAAGCACGCTATAGAGACACAAGATATGAGTGGCAACTGTCAAAGCACGCTGGCAGGGTTGTGCAGGGCACACGCTGAAGGAAGGCCTGACAGAGCCGCTTGAAGGACACTGACTGTCTGCTATTAGCTTACACTGGAAACCTTTCTTCTTTGTAAAAGCACGCTAAAGAGACACCAGATATGATTGGCAACTGTCAAAGCACGCTGGCACAGGTCTGCAGAGCACACGCTGAAGTAGGCCTGACACCCAGACGCTTGCAGACAACTAACTGCTCTTCTATTACAGTGAAAAAATAATATTTATTTTAAATGTAAAGCTTAACCAATTGTTAAAACAGATATGAGTGGTGGCACTGGGCAAGTAGGCACAGTATCCAATGTGAACCTCACACAGAAGCTGGCAGGCGGGCAACTGCTCTTCTATTACAGTGGAAACAAAATTTTGGTTGTAAAAGCACGCTATAGAGACACCAGATATGATTGGCAACTGTCAAAGCACGCTGGCACAGGTCTGCAGAGCACACGCTGAAGTAGGCCTGACACCCAAATGCTTGCAGACAACTAACTGATCTTCTATTACAGTGAAAAAAAATTATTTCTTTAAAATCTAAAGCTTAACCAATTGTTAAAACAGATATGAGTGGTGGCACTGGGCTAGTGGGCACAGTATCCAATGTGAACCTCACACAGAAGCTGGCAGGCAACTGCTCTTCTATTACAGTGAAAAAAAAATATTTATTTTAAATCTAAAGCTTAACCAATTGTTAAAACAGATATGAGTGGTGGCACTGGGCTAGTGGGCACAGTATCCAATGTGAACCTCACACAGAAGCTGGCAGGCAGGCAACTGCTCTTCTATTACAGTGAAAAAAAAATATTTATTTTAAATGTAAAGATTAACCTATTGTTAAAACAGATATGAGTGGTGGCACTGGGCAAATAGGCACAGTATCCAATGTGAACCTCACACAGAAGCTGGCAGGCAGGCACCTGCACAGGAAAAAAAAAAGCAGCCTGATGTTCTAGCCCTAAAAGGGGCTTTTTGGGGTGCTGTCCTTACAGCAGAGATCAGATGAGTCCTTCAGGATTGTAGTGGACACTGAATACCCTAGCCTAGCTATCAATTTCCCTATCTAATCAGCAGCAGCTAAACTTTCCCTCCTCTCACTAAGCATGCAGCTTCCGAATGAATCGAAAATGGATGCTGGGAGGGAGGTTGGAGGGTATGGAAGGGAGGGAGTGCGGCTGATTGGCTGGAATGTGTCTGCTGACCGAGAGGCACAGGGTCAAAGTTTGCCCAATGATGACGAATAGGGGGCGGATCGAACTGCGCATGTGTCCGCCCGCCGCGGCGAACGCGAACACGCTAATTTCGCCGGGAACTGTTCGCCGGCGGACAGTTCGGTACACCACTATTCACAATTTAACTGAGGAAGCTTTTTTTAAGGGGGGAAATGTGTTTCAGAGATTGTTCCAAGTTGGATTCTTGAGTCATATTATATACCAATATTTGGAAGCACTATGCGGGTAGGGTTGTCTCTAGGCAGGAAGACACCAGAGCCATTTCTGTGAGCTGAATTTCAAGACTCCTGTACACAAGTGTAATTCTTCATGGTATAATTTTAATAAGGTTTTACACTGTACACATTTTTCCTGTTTTATTGTATGTATATATTATATGTACATATATGATCTGCCGGAAGTCTGTGTCTAGGGAAAAGGTGGATCTGATACCTATAAATAAGAAGAGGAGAGGGAGTCACCTATTTAAGAGTCCAATGCTTTTATTCCAGAGCCAGATTGTGGGCTCTGGTTCATGTGAGTTGCCAATACCTCTAGATGCTTTACAGCTTTATTAGATTTTTGGGCTGTGTTAGTAAGTTGTCTCCACTATTATATCTTTTTCTATTTTTACTTTAGAGTTCAAAAGTTTGTTATTGTGTTTTTTACTAGGATAATCACATTGTTCTATGTATTAAATCATGGTTGTTATATTGCAGTGGCGTTTACAATTTATTTAGACTTTTAAAGGGGTACCAAGAATTAACACTTTGTTGTGATTTAGTGCAATGTTAGATATTTGGCACTATTTACACTGTTTGCATTTTAGATATTGTTTAACTCTGACACTCACATGGTTAACAGTTGCAGGGTTCTGCAGTTGGACAAGGCATGCATTTAGAAAAATGTCATGTGGGTGTGAGCCTAATTTGAATACCTACAATGCATTGCAAAGAATGTTGTCCTTTTTAAACTAGTCGGACAAATAATAACAGCTTTTAACAGATACTACCACCAGGACTCCCTCTCATTTATGTTTACGCTGAACGAGAGTGAGGGATGGAAGGAGATGGATGCGGCCATGATGTGCATTCTTAGAGCGTTTAAATGGGTGGGAATGCCAGCCAAGCTAAGGATGCATTCTCCCCCCCAGACCTGGGGCTGTGGGACTGTACATTATCCCGGGTAATTGCGTCCTGTCATCTGCATCTGTTGTGAATGGGGTCAAAATGTACTTAGCGTCCTGTCATCTGCATCTGTTGTGAATGGGGTCAAAATGTACTTAGCGCAGAAGAGAGGAAAATGGAGGTGAAAATGGAGGTTCCACCAGGACTCCCTCTCATTTATGTTTACGCTGAACGAGAGTGAGGGATGGAAGGAGATGGATGCGGCCATGATGTGCATTCTTAGAGCGTTTAAATGGGTGGGAATGCCAGCCAAGCTAAGGATGCATTCTCCCCCCCCCCCAGACCTGGGGCTGTGGTTCTGTACATTATCCCGGGTAATTGCGTCCTGTCATCTGCATCTGTTGTAAATGGGGTCAAAATGTACTTAGAGTCCTGTCATCACGAACGGGGACCACCCCAATACCCCATTTAGAATGTTTATTTAGAATGTTCACACCTCGCTAACGACTTGTGAAAACCACAAACTGCAAGGGAAGCTTTGGCGTGTGCCGACCTGTTCGTTAGACGAACGCCATCCAAGGAAGCACTCGCAGATTGGTTCTCACCTCGTTCGGCTCCCAAAAGAGGACCTCCCCAGCGACCCTTGGAGTGTTCACACTAATCAATTAGAATGTTGGCAACTTGTAATATAACTGTGAAACCGCAAGGGAAGTAATTAATGAGTGCTTCCCTGGGTGGCCGCCATTCGTATAGATGAACGCCGGTCAGGGGGAGCATTCGTGTCCGGAAAGGAGGCGCTTCCCTTGCTTGGTTTCACCAAGGTACCCTGCGAACAGAGGCTGTTCATGCTGGTTACCATTCTTGGGGTCCCTGAGATTGATGGGGACACTCTGTGGGGACAATGGCGGTTTGGCGGGCTTTCTGTACCTGGTAGTCCAGGAGGCGGGAATCTTTCACACGCACAGGCCCTTGGGAAGGGACATGGTGTGGCAGGAACAGGGGACAAAGGGACTAGGGATCCGGATCCAATATACGACCCCTGGGAGGGGAAGGACAAAGGGAGGGGACATTGTATTTTACCTGTTTTCCACCCCCTTGCATGGGGAAAGTATAAAGCCGAGTGTGGCCAATACTGGGGGAAAATGGGTCTGGTCAATAATTAATAGCGGAAGTAACCAGCCGGGTTACCCAGGGTCTGTTACACTAACATACTCTGCTTTCTTGCCTTTTACTAAAGATTTCTGTGGAAAGGAGCAGCTTTTATGAAATCTTACAAAGGTCAGGCTATATAATTGTTTTTAAAAAATAGTTTTTAAAAAATATATATTTTATGGTTGTTATAATGCCCGAAAGAATTATTTGTGTAACTCTGGCTACGTATTTGCACTCCTACTCCAAAGCAAAAGTGTCTCTAAGCTTCAAAAACTATGTGTGTATGGCTCACTTAACCTCCCTGGCGGTATGATTATGTCAGGAATTTTGTACCAAAAGCGGTACCATTTTTTTGCACTTTTGCATTTGAATTACCTGTGTTGTCAGGCATGTCAATCAAATTTTAATTAATCAAATCACATAATTACATTAAAAGATTATTTAAATATTCATGTAGAATTTTAATATATATGCATTTATAGGTATTTAAATTCTACGTGTATACTAATGTAATCTTTTATGTAATTATATGTATTTATCTCTATATATATATTTGCGGTTATTTGTATTTTATATATATATAGATATATATAGAATGTCATTCTAAGTGTATTTTGTTACCGATATATATATATTAATAACAAAATACAGTTAGAATGAAATTACATATGCATATATAATTTATATTAAATTTTGTTTCAATATTTTATTTATTTATTTTATTATTTTATTTATTTATTATTTTAATTATACGTATTTATATATAATATATATATGTACATCTATTATATATATAATATATATACATATTATATATATATATATGTAACTTCATTCTAAGTGTATTTTAATATTAATATATATACTTATATTAATATTAAAATACACTTTGTATGACGTTACATATATATAATATGTATATATATTATATATAATATATATACATATTATATATATATATAAAAATATATTTAATTTATTTTTACACTTGTCTTTTATTTTTTTTTATATACTTCCCACCAGCAGGGGGACTGTCTGATATTTCAAACAGTCCCCCTGCTGGCAGATCCACAGCCAGCTATAGAGGGCCATGTGATCGCTCTTTGAGAGCGATCACATGGCCCCCGGGGGCCTGATTTGCCGTGGGAGGGCTGCCTGGGCTGTGAGGCAGTCCTCCCGAAGCGGATCGCGGCGGAGGTAAGTACATCTTACCTCCGGGGGCTGGAAGCTGCCAGCTCTGTTATCTACCCCGAGCGTGACTCGGGGTTACCGCTTCTGGCAGCGAAAATTAACCCCGAGTCACGCTCGGGAATACCGCCAGGGAGATTAACAGCCATTATTCAACACTTCTCAAGTTCATTGTACAACGAGCTCTGGAATAGACTAGCTTCAGGTTGACCAAATAGTTAGCCATTCTCTTCACTAATGTTTTTTGCTTTAACTTTTATTTTTATTTGGGTGCTATTAGCATTTTTTTTCAAGTGGGCATTGTTCTACTCTGTATGTTACTTGGTATTCTGGTAAGGCAACAAAAATATATGCTATATTTATAATGTTTCCTCTTTTTTCGAAAGTCATATAATAGCACTTTCCTGCTAGTGTTGAGAGTGATATATCGAAAAGGGGGGATGTACCAGCGCTAATGTGAAACACCAAAATTCATATATACCAATTGGATATAATATAATATACTTTAAGCTGCTATAACACCAAAATCTTATCTTTTAAACAAACGGATGAAAATGTGGGGTGATGGTGAAGCGCTATATATTGAATAAAATATAGGAAATGGAAATAATATTGGAGATGAGTGAATATACCTGAATAAAACTTCTTTTTTGCAACCTTAACCTTGATATAAGATTCCTTAAAAGTATAAACACAAAAAATATCTCATAGTATAAAACTGTAATATGCACAGTAAAATATATACATAAGATCTTTCCCACTCACACTCTCTAGAGCCAAAAGATTTTAGCTCAGTTCTGGCGCCTGTAGGGTCCGTAAAGGCGACCCTCTCCCTTCTTGGGAACCTTTGTTCTTCCTTTTTCAATCTAAGATATAGAGCATATATAGTGCAGTACCTTTGGTAAAAATATCTTAAAATGTATAAAATATAAGAAGGGGTACTCACAAACCCAGAGCCTTCAGTATAGGCTCAATGGGACAGCATATGTGGTTAAGGACCACAATCCTTCTTTCTTGTAGCAGGAAGAAATTTGCCAAATAGTGTCTTGGTAAAAATATATTTATTAAACTATCACTTTAAAAGTATATAAAAGTATAAAACAATTTCTATACAAATATCCACTATATAGGCAAAATCAAAAAAGTCCAATAGTTACAGTCTTTTCATATTCCAGGATGCGTTTCGCCAAATAGGCTTCCTCAGCTGGATCAAAAAAAGTCTTTGTGAAGATCCTTGGACCAGTTCCTGCTTTTATATCCCTTTTTCTTATCCTAATTGTTGCTGTATGGGCTTTTTAATTTCGCGGGCTATCACCATGGTAACCGTGATGCCCTGCGCGTCAAGCCTCTCTCGTGTGTTTGCTTCCGTGTTCGTCACTTCCGGTATGACGTCTTTCTGGTTTTTCGTGCGTTCCAACTTGCGGTTCATTCACGGGTATTTCCGGATCGGCATGATTATGAAAGAAGAGAGGGAGAATACATCCCGTAAAAGTTCAAACGCATTCTCTTTTTTTCTCTTTATATGACTCACATGGATCTTTAGTTCATTTTTCTTGATTCGTTTTATTTATGAAGAATGCGGATTCTAATATTTAACGTTATATAACTGTTGTCTCACATCATGTGTATTCGATTAGTGTCTAAACACCACTGTATAATTGTGAATAAAGCATAGGAATTCTAATTCTATGTGTCTTTTTTATATAGTATAAATTATAAAGGCACAAGTTTTATAATGAATTTTAAAAGCATACAATTGAAATAAACCACTAAAACTAGTGGTTTATTTCAATTTTAAGAAACAAGTGTTTCTTAAAATTGTATAATACTAGAAATGAATAAAAAATAGGCATAAGAGGAATTGATAGTAGGTGAAAATAAACCACTTCAGGTGCTAAGATTTCGTTTTCTTAAAATAATATGGCACTAAAAACATACAAATAAAATGGGCACAAATACATATACATTAAAACAAACCACTTAAGGTGCTTAGGATTTAGTTAAAATTATATAGTGCTAAAACTACCCAAAATCAAAATAAACCACTTAAGATGCTCTGCATGAATAAGGGTGAAACATAGAATGTGAATCAGTCATAGGCGAGATGTTATTAATACAAAGGAATTCTGTCATCTGAAAAGTTTGACCTAACATATAAAGTGCTATAAGACTTAATAGATTTCTAGAAATATGTCTATAAGAACCAGTTTGTATGTGTATACATAAAAATCCGTCTGTATAAAAGAGTCCATAAAAAACGTCCATATTTTTAGTAACGGAAGTGGAGGGGGCAAAAAAGGTGTGGGTCTATTTAAGAAAATGGCACATCTCAAAATCTACGTTCAGCCCGTTTGGAATGAGAGTATTTAATTTAAAAATCCACTCCATTTCTTGTTTGCTCATTTTTGCATTAAAATTGCCTCCTCTCCAGTCTTTCTCTACTTTTTTTTATACTTAGGAATCTAGTGTTTTTAAACTCACAGTTGTGAACAGATTTGTAATGTAAAGAGACACTGTGATTTTCGAATCCTTTTGTAATGTTCCGGCCATGTTCCTTGTGGCGAAACCAACCTCGCCACTGGGCCCTGGAGAAGCCTGTTTGCTAGCCTCCTACCTACTGACTATGGCCCCTGGGTTATTTGGGGCATATTGTACTGTATATTGCTGCTACTGGCCCTTTTAACAGCATCTATGGACATATTGGGACTTTTGGGACTACTGTCCCTTTAAGACTGTGCTACATATTCAAGTGTACTGCCTGTAATATTATATGTGTATTTGTGTGTTAAGCTTAACCTGGGATATGTATGCAGCATTCACCTGATTGTTCGGTAGAATCACTCCATTCATTATATTGAGTGAAACTACCGAACAACCAGACCACCCAGGAATAAGTGTGCCTCCAATTACAGTTTGCAACAATGTTGCAAACTGGTAATTGGCAATCAGTGTAATGTATTCTTTGTCCTCTGGGTGGCCGCCATTCGGGAAACAAACACGTGGCGGCGGCCATCTTAAACTACCGAACAGCGGTGTTTTGCCGTCGAGTGTCTGGAACTAAAATCGGACACTTGACTAGGCAAACACCGCTGAGACCTCCATACTTCCAGAAATTCGTATAAAAACTACCGAATGGCCCGCCGTTCGGTAGAAAGAACCCCTCAAACAAGGGAATTCATTCAAACCCTCTCCAGGCTCTATAACACAGGCAATTCGCCTGTTTTCATTCCCTTGTTTGTGACCGACCGCAGGGCCAAAATGCATGGAACTGTTTTCGGATACTTTACCCATGCGGTCGGTCAAATCTTTGGAACCCCATATCTCACGAACCATTCATCCGAATTACTTGAATTTTGGATATGTTGTCCCCCTGAATAAGGGCTATCCAGCGATGCTGGATTTAAAGGTGTACCCCCGGGTTTTGGGGTACATCCAGAACTGGGCTGAAAAAGTGTACCGGATAATTGAGTTTAATGTTATCTGAGGGGAGGGGATGTGTGGGCTGAACCATGTATGTGATTGGTTATTTTATGCCTCCCCCTGGGTGTGGCCTGTATGTGGATTAGTGTAATAAAAGCCAGGCTGGATGAGCCAGTCCAGAGTTCCTGTTTTAACCTCAAAGTGATGTGTCGTCTCATTATTGGGGGAAGGATTGATTGTATGCTGTTCCAGTTGACTGCTAGGAGTACAGGCCTATTCGTATGGTTCCTATTCAATGGTCTACAGCATTCATACGCTTGGGAGAATTTAAAGGTTTCTCGGATTCGGTGATTATGGTGTCTGCCAGAGTGCTTGGAGTCCTCAGGAAGCACTAGGAGCATCCATTAACGGAGGTACCAAGTCGGGGTGCCAGGTGATCCGTTACATTGGTGGCAAGCGGTGGGATGGCGTCCTAGTGCGAGGTAAAGCAGCTCGGAGACACAGTACGTTTGGATTTACAAATTGAGGGCAACGCGAGCAGTCGTGCAGCGCCCCTGGGAGCAGACTAGTATGGAAGGTTCTGGCTCTGGAGATGATTGGCTGGCCGAGGTGAGGCAGCGAGTGGCCGAGTATGGGGATGATATACCCATGGAGACACGCCGGGTGATCTGGAACCAGGTCATGGCCGAGCGAAACACAAGGCTGGACCGAGAATTCAGGTTGGCGAAAGAGAGGGAGTATGCTCAGCAGCAGGAGCGTTACAGCAGCCGAGTAGAGGCTGCATCCGAGGAGGTTAGCCGTCTTTCCCTGAGGCGGCGGGAGGAACCCAAAGTGGGGGTCCTCATAGACTGGTCCTGTGAGGAACCACAACAGGCAGGTAGAGATGGGACCAAGGTCTCTCCACCGGGCCCACCGGGATGCTGGGCAGCCGGCCCAGATCCCCAGCAGCAGCCAGAGTTGCCAGGTGGGGAAGCAGGTGGCCCTTACTCACAAATGTTGAGGGGCCTCACGGATTGGTCCTGGGAAGACCCACAGATGGCAGGTGGAGATGGGACTGCGGTCTCTCTACCGGCCCTACAGGGATGCTGGGCAGTCGGCCCAGATCCCCAGCGGCAGTGTGCGTTACAGGGAGCTGAAAGTGCCGTTCTTGCTCCCCAGCGGCAGTCTACAGTGCAGGGAGAGGAGCCTGTTATCCCCTCTCCCCAGCGGTTGAAGGTGTGTAAGGGAGAGGAGTTTGTTACCCCCTCTCCCCACCGACAACCTAACCCACCAAGGGGAGACAGTAAACCCCTCACCAGCGCAGATGGGACCGTGGTCTCTGCGCCCAAGTTACAGGGAGCTGAAGGGGCCGTCCTCCCTCCCCAGCGGCAGTGTGATTTGTTGGGAATTGGGAGCCCAGTCTCCATTCCCCAGCGGCAGTGTGAATTGCAGGGAATTGGGAGCCCAGTCTCCATTCCCCAGCGGCAGGCTGAGTTACAGGGGACAGAGGTAGTTGGTCCTACCCCCCAGCAGCAGAGTGATATGCCGGGAAGGCAGTGTGAAGTGCAGGGAGAGGAGAGCAGCGTCCTCCCTCCCCAGCGGCAGGCTGAGTTACAGGGGGCAGAGGTAGTTGGTCCTACCCCCCAGCAGCAGCGTGATTTTTTGGGAATAGAGAGCCCAGTCTCCGTTCCCCAGCAGCAGGACACTGAATTGGGAGGAGAGACAGTCGGTCTCCCTCCACAAAGACTGAAAGTAGGCATGGGAGAGGAGATTGTTACCTCCTCTCCCCAGCGGCAGATCATCAATGGGCAGAGTGTTCTAATGGGAGAGGAGATTGTTACCACCTCTCCCCAGCGGCGGAGCATCAATGGGCAGAGTGTTCTAATGGGAGAGGAGCTGGTTACCACCTCTCCCCAGCGGCAGCTTAATGTACCAGGGGGAGACTGTAAGCCCCACACCTGTGCAGATGGGACCGTGGTCTCTGCACTTCCAGCACAGGGGGTAGGGACGGTCGGTCCTGCCCCCCCACAACAGGGCTGTTTAGCCAAAGGGGAGACAGTCGGTCTCCAGCAGCAGAGCTGTGTAACTCAAGGGGAGACAGTCGGTCTCCAGCAGCAGAGCGGTGTAACTCAAGGGGAGACAGTCGGTCTCCAGCAGCAGAGCTGCGCAGCTAAAGGGGAGACAGTCGGTCTCCAGCAACCAGGCTCCAACCAGACTACTCCTGTAGTAGTGCTGGCACCAGGGCAGAGTACCGCTGGTCTCTGCCCACTCAGCAACCCACCAAAACAGCCTACCAGTCCCCCACACAGCCGGGGTGAGGCACCTGGACCTGGACAAGTTTTTCCATTACTCAGGTGTAGTAACCATTCATTGTGGGTGGACTGTACTGCTGTTTCTGTTTTGTGGGTGGGCTGCTGGACTAACAAGGGCACTGACCGGCAAGAGGTCAGGTACCCTGTTAGTATGTTGGGAAAAGGGGAGAAATGTGGCGAAACCAACCTCGCCACTGGGCCCTGGAGAAGCCTGTTTGCTAGCCTCCTACCTACTGACTATGGCCCCTGGGTTATTTGGGGCATATTGTACTGTATATTGCTGCTACTGGCCCTTTTAACAGCATCTATGGACATATTGGGACTTTTGGGACTACTGTCCCTTTAAGACTGTGCTACATATTCAAGTGTACTGCCTGTAATATTATATGTGTATTTGTGTGTTAAGCTTAACCTGGGATATGTATGCAGCATTCACCTGATTGTTCGGTAGAATCACTCCATTCATTATATTGAGTGAAACTACCGAACAACCAGACCACCCAGGAATAAGTGTGCCTCCAATTACAGTTTGCAACAATGTTGCAAACTGGTAATTGGCAATCAGTGTAATGTATTCTTTGTCCTCTGGGTGGCCGCCATTCGGGAAACAAACACGTGGCGGCGGCCATCTTAAACTACCGAACAGCGGTGTTTTGCCGTCGAGTGTCTGGAACTAAAATCGGACACTTGACTAGGCAAACACCGCTGAGACCTCCATACTTCCAGAAATTCGTATAAAAACTACCGAATGGCCCGCCGTTCGGTAGAAAGAACCCCTCAAACAAGGGAATTCATTCAAACCCTCTCCAGGCTCTATAACACAGGCAATTCGCCTGTTTTCATTCCCTTGTTTGTGACCGACCGCAGGGCCAAAATGCATGGAACTGTTTTCGGATACTTTACCCATGCGGTCGGTCAAATCTTTGGAACCCCATATCTCACGAACCATTCATCCGAATTACTTGAATTTTGGATATGTTGTCCCCCTGAATAAGGGCTATCCAGCGATGCTGGATTTAAAGGTGTACCCCCGGGTTTTGGGGTACATCCAGAACTGGGCTGAAAAAGTGTACCGGATAATTGAGTTTAATGTTATCTGAGGGGAGGGGATGTGTGGGCTGAACCATGTATGTGATTGGTTATTTTATGCCTCCCCCTGGGTGTGGCCTGTATGTGGATTAGTGTAATAAAAGCCAGGCTGGATGAGCCAGTCCAGAGTTCCTGTTTTAACCACAAAGTGGTGTGTCGTCTCATTATTGGGGGAAGGATTGATTGTATGCTGTTCCAGTTGACTGCTAGGAGTACAGGCCTATTCGTATGGTTCCTATTCAATGGTCTACAGCATTCATACGCTTGGGAGAATTTAAAGGTTTCTCGGATTCGGTGATTATGGTGTCTGCCAGAGTGCTTGGAGTCCTCAGGAAGCACTAGGAGCATCCATTAACGGAGGTACCAAGTCGGGGTGCCAGGTGATCCGTTACATTCCTCTATTCTGATATGTAAGGCTCTGGTGGTTTTGCCCACAAAAAATAAGCCACACGGGCATATAAGTGCATAAATCAGATTATTTGAGTGGCAAGTTAAAAGGTCTTTAATAGAATATTCTGTACCATCTTTGTTCATGAAGGATTTTATGTGTCTCTTTTTATTCGTAGTTCTTTTACAGGCCAGGCATTGGCCACAGCCAAAGAATCCTTTTTCGGAATTTAAAAAATAATTCTCTATTTTTTTCTTTTTTATAAAACTTGATGTTAGGGTGGTGCGTAGATTATTTACCCCTCTATGTATGAACCTAGGCTTGTCTGGAAGAAATGTTTTTGCAATGGGGTCCTGTAATAAGATTGGCCAGAATTTGGAAATTATCTTTCTTACTTTAAAGTTATCGGTACTGTAATTACATATGAAGGGGATATCTTTTATTTCATTTTCTTTTTTCTCCTTGTATTTTAAAAGGCTGTTTCTTTCTACTCCCTTCACTTCTTCTCTGGCTTTTTCTAATTTCTGTTCTTCGTATCCCTTCTCAAAAAAGTCAAGTTTAATCTTATCTGATTGGACTTTAAAAACATTAAGATCAGTGCAGTTCCGCCGAATTCTTAAAAACTGGCCCTTCAGGGCATTTTCCAGCCATGGTGAAAAATGGCAACTTTCTCTTTCTATATAGCTGTTTGCTTCTACGGTTTTGAAATGATTCTTAGTTTTGATGGTATTTTCCTCTATATATATTAAAAGATCTAAAAATATAACTTCTGTTTTACTCCAATTACTTGTGAGTTTAATCCCCCATGAGTTTAAATTCAAAAGGTTTAAAAATTCCCTAAGGTCTTTTTCTTCTCCCTTCCAAATAAAGAAGATGTCGTCAATGTAACGGCCATAAGTGACCAAATTGTCCCTCCAGCTATGTGGGCCATAAATAAACGTATCTTCCCAATGGGCCATGAACAGATTTGCATAGCTGGGGGCAAACTTGGTCCCCATGGCCGTTCCATTAATCTGTAAGTAGAATTCCTCACCGTACCAAAAAAAATTGTTATTTAAAATTAATTCAATCCCTTCTAAAATAAATTCAATTTTCGTCTCGGTTAAATCTGAAAAATTGTTTAAGTGATGTTTTACTGCATTATATCCATATTTATGGGGAATGTTGCTATAAAGTGCTGCTACATCGCTTGTAACTAAAATATAATTATTATTCCAAATACATTTATTTAAAAGATTTAAAACCGTAATAGTGTCCTTTATATAGGAAATGGTATTCTTTACTAGAGGTTGGAGATGTAGATCCACATAATGGGACAGTCGGCTAGATATCGAGTCTATCCCTGCCACTATGGGTCTGCCTGGGGGGTTGCTAACATCTTTGTGGACTTTGGGAAGAAAATAAAACACAGGAGTTTTGGGGTGCTTGATATTAAAAAAATTAAATTCTTTTTCATTTAATATATTCAATTCTAAACCTTTCTTTAAAAACTCTTGAAACTTTAAAATCATCTCGTCTCCAGGATTAAAATGTAACTTTTTATAGGTAGTGTTATCTGCGAGTATTCTGCCAGCCTCCTTCTCATAGAATTCTTTAGACATAAGGACTGTTCCCCCTCCCTTGTCCGCTGGTTTAATCACTAGGTTTAAATCTGTTTTTAAATCTTTTAGAGCTTTTCTTTCTTGTGAGGTCAGGTTATGGCTGAAGTTATCTTTTTTATCCAGTTTTTTAATCTCAGTCATAACCATCGTTTCGAATGTCACCATTTTTTCTGAAATCATCTGTTTAGGGTAAAATTGGGATTTCTCTTTTAGCCTTGTATGTCTTGATTTGTCCTCATCATTTAATTGGAGCTCTATAGGGTTTTTTGCAAAATATTTTTTAAAGAAGGGAGAGGGTCGCCTTTACGGACCCTATAGGCGCCAGAACTGAGCTAAAATCTTTTGGCTCTAGAGAGTGTGAGTGGGAAAGATCTTATGTATATATTTTACTGTGCATATTACAGTTTTATACTATGAGATATTTTTTGTGTTTATACTTTTAAGGAATCTTATATCAAGGTTAAGGTTGCAAGAAAGAAGTTTTATTCAGGTATATTCACTCATCTCCAATATTATTTCCATTTCCTATATTTTATTCAATATATAGCGCTTCACCATCACCCCACATTTTCATCCGTTTGTTTGAGAGTGATATAATTTAAAAAAAAAACATCAAATAATTATTGAAAACTACTATTCCCTGACCGGGAATCGAACCCGGGCCGCGGCGGTGAGAGCGCCGAATCCTAACCACTAGACCACCAAGGAAAGATGTTGTCAGTTGTCAGCTTGTTCAGCATAAGGTTCTATATAGATAGTTGCCATCTGGGAGGAGTTGGACTGATCGGTCTGAGCGGGAAAAACGATAATCTGAGCCTTCAAGGGCACCTGAGTAGAATAATACACTTAAACTATCTATACTAAGTGCATGCCTAAAGTGCATAGAATTCTATAGTAAGATCGTTGGTAATATGCTATTACTATAGTGCACATAACACTGAATCTAGCCTGGTAAGGTGAAGTGAAATCCTTCCTGTCAGCCCTCTATGGATCATGAGTCAAATGATGTTCACATATGGCAGTCCGAGAGTGCGAGTGTACCCCGAAGCGCGTTTCGCTGGCTTGGGCGGCTCTTCAGGGTTTTTTAAGCCAATGGTTTTACAGTGTTTCCTCTCACTGTCACACATTTGTCCTTGCACAATCTGAAGTCGGTCGTAACTTTTCCAGAGGCGGGATCGCACAAAGTTGGCCAAAGAAGTACGTTTATGGAGGTTGGCGGGCCCCTTCTTATAAATTCCACTTAAGGGTTTATGTATTTCCCACATAGGTGTAGTCCCAAAAAGGAAAGTTCAGGCCTTCTTTGAGCCGTGTCCTTTGGTAGTGGTGCTGACCTTGTGGGGCTAGCAAATACGTAATCCACAGGTGGTCTTCTTCACGGATAATCTAGCAGTTGTGCACTTGGAACTGTCTTTCAGCAGCTTCAAGGCCGGTGGTGAGTTTTCTGTGGGGCTTTGTTCACTTGTGTATGGAGTTAAATGTCTCTTTCCGGGTGCAGCATGTCCCTGGTTACCTTAATGCAATTGCAGACTCTCTCTCTCGTTTTCCGTGGGAGCGGTTCAGGCAGGCAGCACCGGAGGGCCTGCCCTGTCTGGAAGTGATGTGGAAGCTTAGGACGTCATGCTTGCAGGATGGGTGAGGTCTTCGCTATCTCCTGCTACATGGAAGGCGTATGAGAGGGTCTGGCAGGATTGGTACCGACTGGTGGCGCAGGTAGGGTCAATTAAGGGGTATTGCTATTTACTGACTAATCCGGCTCGGGAGGGGTGTATTAACAAGTGCATGTCAGCACTAGCCTTAAACCATATGTTTTAGTTTTAATATGTTTTGGATCATTGTCCGCGTTAACGCACCTATTTTATTACTGGTTTTGCAGGATAATTATTTTAATAAATTGTCTGCAGCTTTATCTTATACCCATAATCGGTGTTGTGTTTTATTTACTATACCAAGCTTTGTATTTGCTAGAGCAAGCTTAAACATTGCAGGTACAACCTGGAAATGTAGTGTTGAGGAAAGTGTGGACAAAGTGTGGTGGAATCTCGGTAAAAATAAATTTAGTAGGCCGAGATTACCACGTGGCATGTGTACGTGCATATGCTGACGTATCGATCAGTTGGTTGCACGAGGCAAGATACGATCAGTAGTGTACGGAGCATGTGCAAGAATACAGGATGTAGTATTCCCCCTCCTCCATTGTGCTGGACAAGCCATGCGGTCAAACAGGAAGTTAATTCTTATTTGTGTTGATTGGTTAAGAGAATGTGCGGGTGGAGCTTAATATGGGAGGAGTTATATGCCTATATAAGGAGCCTGCACTATTGTCCGGGGCTCAGAACTTGCTGTATTTTGGTGACATTAGTCCCTCTGAGTCCCGATCGGTGATCCAATAAAGAATCTCTTCCTTCCTGAAGAAACCTGTGTCCATCTCTCTGTGCTTGGCTTCCGTCAGTTTCTCCGGTATCATTTGGTGCATTGGCCGGGAAGCTCATCGTTCAACGGTAGCTGAGAGGCAGAGGCGTGAGACGGTCTATCTTTGCCCACGTTCTCTACGGCTGCACCCCTGAACTTCTGCGTGGACCTCCCTTCGTCTCGGCGCCACTGGTCTGTTGTCCAGGAGATCATCAGCCTCTACGTGAGAAGTGCTGGGGTGTCCCCGTCGATGAGTGTGAACTCAGGTTCAGGAACGAGGAGGTAAGACAACTGCTGTTTTAGACGGCAGGACCCACTAGGGGTATACCGATTGTGCGGTAGGCCCAAAGGGGTTTTGAATCTGTGTATCTGCCCCCTCTGTCGGAGGGAAGGAGCGAAGGCGCACCGCTCGATCGAACGCTCTTTAGTCAGACCGTTTGATTCTGTTAGTCAGGCGGGGCTCTGGTGTAAATAGCCCTAGCCGGACACCGGTGTCTTGTCTAGACTAGCGTTCTAGGGTGTACATTTTGTTCGCTAGGTCGGAGGGACCGGGAGACTAAGCGGCGTCTGTGTAAATTCGGTTCGCTAGTTCTCATCCTATCTGGGCTAAGTGGGAAGGCGTGTAAATTTGGAACCCACTAGACTTTTGATAGTGCGACTAAGAGGCGTCTGTGTAAATTCGGTCCTCTAGCTCGCTATATATGTGGTGATTGGGCAGTGTGGCTAACCAAAACGTATGTAGATTGTTTTTTGGTAGTCCATTCAAGGTACTGGCCAATAGTTTAGTTGGGAATTGTAAATGTGTTAACGATTGTTTAGTAAAGTGTATATCTTGTTAGATAGCGCGAGCTCAGCCGTCTAGCGAGAGTGTTAATAGTGTGTTGCTGTATCATAGTGCACGGTACCATAACCCTGTATATTTACTGACACTGTATATAAGTACTAATCATTGTCGTCCATTGCATGTTTAACACCATAACCACTAATAATTGTATTGTGACCTTAACTTGTGCTTTGACCTATGCTAACCGTACTGTAACCGCTATTTGTAAAAGACGATGTTACTGGGGTGTGTTATAGACGGGTAATTCGTATATAGAGAATTATAGCGTGGGTGACTGTATAGTTACGCCAAAGGGCATAATATTGATTATATAGTGACTGGTGTAACAGCTGTGTGTGTACGGGAATTCCCTGAGTGTTTATTGTTATTGTGTACGTTTCACTTGGTAACCGTACCACGTGGTGCTGTTGCCAGAGGAAACGGGTGTGACTGTTGAATAAGTACGTGTGTATAGTATTCGTTGTCGACGACGTTCCATTGTTAAGTATGGGTGCGTCGCAGTCAACGATCCCGGATCCCTTAGGTTGTATGGTGAAGAATTTTAAAAAGGGATTTAAAACTTGTGATTTTGGGGTTAAAATGTCTCCTGTACGTTTGGTCACTTTGTGTACTAGGGAGTGGCCTACTTTGGTTGCGGCATGGCCGCCACGTGGCAGTTTGGATCCAACTCTGGTACAGCGCTTACACGTGGCTGTATCAGGTAGGCCTGAACTTTACGGCCAGTTTCCTTATATTGACTGTTGGAGACAGGCCGTAAATGACTCGCCAAAATGGCTCCGGACATGCCACGAGGAGCAATGTCGCCTCATGGTAGCTAGGACTTGTTCGTCCACTAGGACTGGTGTTAGGCCCATTTTGGACACGCCCCCTGAGTCAGAGATCCCTATGCCGCCCCCTTACTTTCCGTTAAGAGGAAGTGACGTAAATGCAGGAAGACCTGCAGCCCTCCCCTCATTACCCCCATCCACTTCCGCTTCCTCCTCCAGTACAGGATCTACCCCCCCTCGTACTAAATCTCCCCTTCCGGAATCAGAACCAACCCCCATTAAAAACGAATATCCTGATTTGGCGCCACTTCAGACTTCCGGTCAAGCTTCATCTAGCTCGACTCGAAGTGTTCTATTTACAACCTTTTCCCAAAACCAAGCTCCCACATCCCCATACCCTATTTCTCCCCGACCGGAACCCATGACTGACGCCCCTCCACGTAGCCCCATACAGACCCGACAGTTGACCGGTGCCCAACAATTAAAGCACTATCAGATGCCTCTTCGTCTGAATCCCGGGTCAGCCTATATCGATGCCGCAGGTCAAATGGCACACGCTGACCCTGTCTTCGTATATGTCCCATTTACTACAACCGACCTTTTAAACTGGAAGACCCACAATTCCTCGTATACCGAGAAACCACAAGCTATGACTGATCTGTTCACCTCAATAGTACAGACACATAACCCGACATGGGCTGATTGCCAGCAGTTATTAATGACTTTATTTAACAATGAGGAAAGGACAAGAATAAATCAAGCAGCCATTAAAGCATTAGAAGATAAAGCCCGTACTTTAAACCAAGCTAATCCATCAGCATGGGCTGCAACACATTATCCCAACACCGATCCCGATTGGAACGTAAATGGTGCTGATATGGTTCAACTCAGAGCCTATAGAGACGCTATAATTGCTGGCATGAAAGCCGGAGGAAAGAAAGCTATTAACATGTCGAAGACAGTTGAGGTGATTCAGAAAAGCGATGAAGCGCCCAGTGTCTTTTATGACCGATTATTGGAGGCATACCGCTTGTATACCCCCTTTAATCCGGAAGACGCAGATAATTCCCGAATGGTGAACTCTGTCTTTGTCAGCCAAGCTTACGGAGATATTAAGCGCAAGCTACAAAAGTTAGAAGGGTTTGCAGGTATGTCAATCACCCAACTAATGGAGGTAGCGAATAAGGTTTATATGAATAGGGAAACAGAAAGCAAGAAGGAGGAAGAGCGCAAGATGCGTAAAAAGGCTGATATGTTAGCGGTAGCGATCGCAGGCGTAGATAGACGGGGCCCAGATAGAGGCGATAGTAAGTGGAATGAGGAACCTCTAAGTAGAAATCAGTGCGCTTACTGTAGGGAAGAAGGGCATTGGAGAAATGAGTGTCCGCGAAGAGAACAGTCTGAGAGAGACAGACCTAGGACAGGTTATGTAAACTTTAGAGGCAGAGCGAGAGGTAGAGGAGGCCCCGGAGGGAGTAATGGTTATAGAGGGAGTAATGGGAACAGAGGAAGTGTTAGGGAAGACAGGTATATTCCAGCAGCGCAAAGGTCCCGCGATAGAGAAGGTAGGGACTTCGTAGGATTGGCTGACACGGTCATGGAGGACTATTGATACCGACCGGGCTCCATCCCCCTTGGTCGAGCGGAGCCTATGGTCGATGTATCAATAGGGGGAAAAAGGAGTGCGTTCATGATCGACACTGGTGCTGAACATTCAGTGGTGACTAATCTAGTTGCTCCTCCATCTGGAAGGACTATTACTGTGATAGGAGCAACTGGAAGAAGTGCTGAAAAACCGGTTCTTAAAAGTCGACTCTGTACATTGGGAGGCCACGTAATAAAACATCAATTCCTTTATATGCCTGAATGTCCAGTCCAATTGCTGGGACGTGATATGCTATCAAAATTACAAGCGCAGATTACGTTCCTACCAAATGGAACAACATCTTTAAAGTTTAATGGACCTTCAGGTATCATGACATTATCTGTACCAAAGGAAGAAGAGTGGCGACTTTATACAGTGTTGACTAGCCAAAACCCTAGGAGTGATGAGACATTGTTTAATATACCAGGAGTTTGGGCAGAGAACAACCCACCAGGACTGGCCCGCAATATTCCACCTATAAAAATTGAACTAAAACTTGGGGTTTATCCAGTGAGCCTAAGACAATACCACATCCCGCAGAAGGCTAAGAAGAACATTCAATCCTATCTGGATAAGTTCATACGGTATGGTATCCTAAAATTCTGTACTTCCCCCTGGAACACCCCATTGCTGCCTGTTCAAAAGCCCGGTACAGATGAGTATCGACCTGTGCAGGACTTGAGAGCAGTCAATGATGCGGTTGTTAGTATACATCCAGTTGTACCCAATCCATATAACCTGCTTGCTTTAATTCCGGGCGGGGCTACTTACTTCACAGTCTTAGATCTCAAAGATGCCTTCTTTTGCCTCCGAATTGCCGCAGAAAGTCAATGTATTTTCGCTTTCCAATGGGAGAACGCTGTAACGGGCTCAAAACGCCAAATGACTTGGACAAGACTACCCCAAGGGTTTAAAAATTCACCTACCCTATTTGGTTCAGCCCTAAGTCAAGATCTACTGGATTTCGAGTCCATCCCAGGAGAGTGTGTCTTGTTACAATATGTAGATGACTTGTTGATAGCAGCAGTTACAAAAGAAATCTGTCAGCAAGCAACGCACGATCTACTACACATTCTCTGGAAGGCAGGATACAAGGTGTCTAGAAAGAAGGCTCAGTTGTGTTTGCCAACTGTCAAGTATCTGGGATTCCATATCTCTGAAGGTCAAAGAATTATGGGGCCAGAGAGAAAAGAGGCTGTCTGCCAAATACCAATACCCAAGAATAGAAGACAAGTGCGAGAATTCTTGGGGGCAGCAGGCTTCTGTAGGATATGGATTCCCAGCTATGCGATACTAGCAAAACCTCTGTACGCAGCTATCAAAGGTACAGAGCACGACCCCTTCCTATGGACCCAAGAACAGCAAACGGCATTTGAAGATGTGAAGAAGGCTTTGATGAGTGCCCCAGCATTAGGTCTACCTGATCACACACGACCATTCTACTTATATGTACACGAGCAAAGAAGAATGGCTGTGGGAGTATTGACACAGTACTTGGGATCATGGCAAATACCTGTTGCCTACATGTCTAAGCAATTGGATGCAGTGGCCAGCGGACTTCCACCTTGTCTAAGAGCCGTAGCTGCAGCCACCCTGCTAGTAGCTGAAGCCGATAAACTCACTCTGGGTCAAGAACTTTATGTACGAGTCCCACATGCAGTACAGACGTTGTTGGATTACAAAGGAAATCATTGGTTTAGTAACAGCCGTATGACCAAGTATCAAGCAATGTTGTGTGAAAACCCCAGAGTGCATTTAGAGACTGTAAACACCTTAAATCCAGCTACCCTTTTGCCACAACCTACTGAAAGTCAACATGATTGTTTGGAAGTAATGGATGAAGTATTCTCAAGTAGACCAGATCTTCGTGATTTTCCCATCCAGAACCCCGATGTTCAATATTACACCGACGGCAGTAGTTATGTGAAAGAAGGGATCCGCTATGCAGGATATGCAGTAACAACAATAGACAAGGTGATAGAAGCTCGGCCACTGGCGAAAGGAACATCAGCACAAAAGGCAGAATTAATAGCACTAACACGAGCGTTACAATTGGCTGAAGGTTTAAGAGTGAATATCTATACGGACTCTAAGTATGCGTTTTTAACCACTCATGCCCACGGAGCTTTGTATAAAGAAAGAGGACTACTGAATTCAGAAGGCAAAGAAATCAAATACGCAGCTGAAATCCTACAACTATTGGAAGCAGTGTGGGAGCCGAAAGAAGTCGGTATCATACATTGCCGAGCGCATCTGAGAGGAGATGGTGATGTAACCAAGGGAAATCGGATGGCAGATAGTGCAGCTAAGCGTGCTGCTGAATCAGGAAGACAGGAGTATGTGGGGCATATAGCTGCTCTTATACCAACTCCACTGTCCCAATGGACTCCAGTTTATACAGCTCAAGAAGAGGAGTGGTTAAAGACTGAACCGGGAAAGTATTTGGAGAACAAGTGGTATCAGCTAGAAGATGGAAGAATAGTCATACCAGCATCACTAGCGGTAGAAATTGTCCAAAATTATCACAACGGGACACATTCTGGGAGAGACAGTACTGAAGAATCTCTCAGAAAACATTTCTACATACCAAGATTGTCCAACTTGACTCAGGCCATTGTACGCAGATGTGTAACGTGTGCTAAAAATAATGCAAGACAAGGACCAGTTAAGCCACCAGGAGTCCAGTTTATGGGGGGACTCCCCATGTCCGATCTACAAATAGACTTTACAGTGATGCCTAAATCGGGTTGACATCGTTACCTGTTGGTAATTGTGTGCACCTATTCAGGCTGGGTAGAAGCATGTCCTACTCGTACAGAGAAAGCAGGAGAAGTTGTGAGATTCCTGCTACGAGAAATAATACCCCGATATGGACTACCCTGTTCTATAGGATCGGACAATGGTCCAGCTTTTGTTCATCAGTGCCTACAACAACTGACTCATATGCTTAGTATAAAGTGGAGGCTTCATACTGCATATAGACCCCAGAGTTCTGGTAAGGTAGAGAGAATGAATAGAACTATAAAGAACCAGTTGGCTAAAATGTGTCAGGAAACCCAACTTAAGTGGAACGTTCTCTTACCCATAGCTCTATTGCGAATCCGCAGTACCCCTACCAGACGGATGGGCCTCTCTCCTTTTGAAATTATGTATGGGCGACCACCTCCCGTACTTGGTAACTTAAGGGGGGATTTGAGTCAGTTGGGAGAAGGAATTACCCGGCAGCAGGTTGTAGAGTTGGGTAAGACTATGGAGGAGGTACAGAAATGGGTACAAGATAGATTACCTGTGAATATTTATCCCCCTGTTCATAGTTATCATCCAGGAGATCAAGTGTGGATTAAAGAGTGGAATAATGTACCGTTAGGGCCCAAGTGGAGAGGTCCTTATGTTGTTCTTTTGTCTACCCCTACAGCGATAAAAGTAGCCGAAGTGACTCCGTGGATACATCACTCCAGGGTTAAACCAGCAGCAGTCGATTCTTGGCAAGTTACAGCAGATCCAGAGAATCCCTGCAAGATCCGGTTAAAACGCACTACTCAGTCGGAGTAACGAGGAATCGTGTGGATTACAAATTTTATTGTTACAGGTGTGAGTGAGAAGGCCATAATAAAGCCTGTCCGCTTACCAACACATAGTGTATAAGCCAGGAAAGTCTCGAAGGGACACCTGTGAAGACGAGCAGAACTCCATTCCCTGCAGCCCTCACATCCTGGAAGCTGAGGCTCCATCGCACGGACGAAGACTGAGGATGACGGCGAAAGATGTGCTTTTTATAGTGTTTATTTATATGTGTTTTTATATTCAGGAAGGTAGAGGTACCGACACTCCTAGCTGTGAGGTATGCATTAAGACTACGAGAACAGGTAACCATATTTCCCAAACCCTAATTTGGCATTCACAATACAAGTGTAAAGGAGATGTATCGAGATGTAGATACTTAAATATAGACTATAGTGTGTGCCATTTAGGAGTAGGAGAACCTAAGTGCTTCAGTCCAGAGTATCAACCTCGTACAATTTGGTTGACTCTCAGGAATGGAGATCCTCAGGGGACCCTAATTAATAAGACGGTGTTAGAATCCGTACATTCTTCGGGTGTTCTGCTATTTGATGCGTGTAAAGCGATATCGAGTGGTAGAAAGCCGTGGAATGTATGTGGGGATCTTAGATGGGAGAGGACGTATGGGTCTAATGATAAATATATTTGTCCCAGTAGTAAAAATAAATATGTAAGTCCTAGATGCCCAAATAAAGACTATAACTTTTGCCCATATTGGTCTTGTGTGGGGTGGGCGACTTGGGGACAGACAGTAGATAAAGACATGATAGTGACTAAGTTGCCGACTAGCCCATATTGTAAGTCTATGGAATGTAATCCCATCCATATACTTATAAATAACCCCGATAAGTTCTTAGACAAATATGGCAATTTATTTGGGTTTCAGATATACGGGACGGGTTTAGATCCTGGGACATTATTGTTTATAGGGATAGAGACTGATACGGTATCCTCCCAAACTCATCAAGTATACCATTCCTTTTACGAAGAGATGAGTATAGATAATAAGATCCCCCATAATGCTAAAAACCTGTTCATCGATTTAGCCGAAAGTATTGCCGGTAGTCTTAATGTTACCAACTGCTATGTGTGTGGAGGTACTAACATGGGAGACCAATGGCCTTGGGAAGCAAAGGAGGTAATGTCCGGTTCTGAGGCAGTTGACCAACTAATATCTACACAAGCCGATTATCATATGAGTGTTAGAGGTAAATCTGAGTGGAGATTAAAGACCTCCATCATAGGTTATGTTTGCATAGCAAGGAAAGGAATAATGTATAATACTTCTGTAGGAGAATTAACTTGTCTAGGGCAAAAAGCTTATGATGATGATACAAAAAATACAACTTGGTGGTCGGCTTCAAATGTCTCAGAACCATCAAACCCGTTTGCTAGATACGCCAATTTAAAGGATGTGTGGTTTGATTTATCCATCACATCTACCTGGAGAGCCCCAGCAAATTTGTACTGGATCTGTGGTAAGAAAGCCTATTCGGAGTTGCCACAGGACTGGGAAGGGGCATGTGTGTTGGGTATGCTCAAACCATCCTTCTTCTTGTTACCGATTGAAACAGGTGAGACTTTAGGTGTTAAAGTGTATGATGTGAATCATAGGAAGAAAAGGGGACCCATAGAGATAGGCACCTGGGAAGATAATGAATGGCCTCCCCAGCGTATTATAGATTATTATGGGCCAGCCACGTGGGCTGAGGATGGTACCTTTGGTTACAGAACCCCTATTTATATGCTCAACCGCATTATAAGATTACAGGCGGTGGTTGAGATTATCACTAACGAAACATCACAAGCGCTCAATCTTCTAGCGAAGCATAACACCAGGATGAGGACAGCAGTCTACCAAAATAGATTAGCTTTGGATTACCTTTTGGCAGTAGAGGGAGGTGTATGTGGGAAGTTTAACCTGAGCAATTGCTGTCTTCAAATAGATGACGAAGGGCAAGCAATAGCTGAGCTTACTAGCCATATGGTTAAACTAGCGCATGTGCCTACTCAGGTATGGAAAGGGTATAATCCAAGTAGTTGGTTTGGTAGCTGGTATGAGTGGTTTGGAGGGCTTAAGGCAGTGGTAGGTGGAGTCCTACTAATTTTAATGTTGTGTCTACTCCTGCCGTGTCTTATACCCCTAGTAGTTAGGTCTGTGCAAAGCCTGATAGGAAGTATAGCAGAGAGGAAGGCTGCTGCACAGATAATGGCGATTTATAAGTATAAGGCTTTAGATCAGGGAGAACCAATGCAGGAAGATGAGTGTTAAAAGATTCACATCATAAGATAAGTCTGGTCTGGTTCAAGGTAACTTGCGGTGTAAGCAAACCAAGGTTAAGTGATGCCTCAAGTAATTGTAAAATATCAAGAGGCATCAAAGGGGGGAATGTGGTGGAATCTCGGTAAAAATAAATTTAGTAGGCCGAGATTACCACGTGGCATGTGTACGTGCATATGCTGACGTATCGATCAGTTGGTTGCACGAGGCAAGATACGATCAGTAGTGTACGGAGCATGTGCAAGAATACAGGATGTAGTATTCCCCCTCCTCCATTGTGCTGGACAAGCCATGCGGTCAAACAGGAAGTTAATTCTTATTTGTGTTGATTGGTTAAGAGAATGTGCGGGTGGAGCTTAATATGGGAGGAGTTATATGCCTATATAAGGAGCCTGCACTATTGACCGGGGCTCAGAACTTGCTGTATTTTGGTGACATTAGTCCCTCTGAGTCCCGATCGGTGATCCAATAAAGAATCTCTTCCTTCCTGAAGAAACCTGTGTCCATCTCTCTGTGCTTGGCTTCCGTCAGTTTCTCCGGTATCAAAAGGACGACACTGGCGTTCACATGGTTAACAGCTGCAGGACGCAACAGTTGCTCAAAGAATTCATGTAACAGCATATCAGCTCGGGGCGTACCTAATTTACATACCCACAATGCTTTGCAAAACAAAATGGCCATTTTAATTTACGTATTCAAATAATGATAAGCTTTTTTTTTTTTTGTCATTCTTTCTTTTATTGGGGCACTGGGGTGTAGTGTACAAAAAAATAAAGGGAGGGTGCAATAGTAGATAGGCGCATATTACATTTGTGTAGTATTACGAAAGCACTCTTGAAATTAATAGCCTCTTTGAACTTTTTTGGAAAACAAGCAATGCAGTCTACAAACAGGAAATGTAGTTTTGAGGGATGTGTGGACAAAGTACGACCCCAGAAATCACATGGTTAACAGCTGCAGGGCTCAACAGTTAGACAAAGCATGCAGTCAACAGCATGTCAGCTGGGTACGTGCCTCATTTACATACCCACAATGCATTGCAAGGCATGATGGCCATGTTCAATTAGCTACTAAATTAATAACAGTTTTTCAGAGGCAATACGGTATGTTTTTTATTTAACCCCTTAAGGACACAACTTCTGGAATAAAAGGGAATCATGACGGAATATATCCGCCATGTGTCCTTAAGGCGGTAATAATTATACTGGTTTCTCCATGTTGCAGTTTATTGTAGTATTGCTCTCCATATGTTTAGAAGCACATGTCTGAAACTGATGTGCTACCGTGACTTTTTGGTTGCATGCTCTGGTTTCTCTTCAGACCGAATAAATCTTTCGCCTTTTACTAAAGATTTCCGTGGAGAGGAACAACCATGAGTTTCATTCAATTTTTTGAGGCCTGACCTGTGTCAGGTTAAATAATTGTTTAATAAAAGAGACCATTATAGTAATTAGAACAAATCTTTTGCTGTTCTGAATATGTCATTGCCTTCTACGGCCAAAAGGTCTCTAAAGTGTAAAGGCAATATGTGTATGGACAAGATAATGGCCATTATTTGTCACATCTTAAGTACATCTTTCTAAAATGAGATTCTTGTCCCTTATGTCTGCTCACTCGCCTTCCCTTCTTTTTATCCTTTGTTTGTCTTGGTCTTCCAATATCTTTTCTTCTATTTTTAGCTTTCTTCATGAGCTCTGGAATAGACTAGCTTCTAATATAGGGGGCCCCCACCCACCCCCTTATCCAAATAGCCCGAATTTTGTCCAAATTCACATTCGGACCGAAACGAATTGCACATGTCTAACAAATAGTGATAATAATAGCAGAATAAATAAAGATAGTAACTGTAGTATAAAATGATATGGTCTGGTTCTTCCTGGAAGGGACCCTACATGTGTAATAGAAACATGAAAGGATAAGTAAACTATCCAAAAAGAATCCAATACAAATACGTGGATACAATGTTGCTAATCCACCTCTAGATGTCACTCAATAGCCGTATAAAGTCCTGTAGGAAATTGCAACATAGTAGCTGAAATTCTACAAGATATTATAGTTTCCTATTTTCATGTAGAGTGATTCCCCAGGCTATAGTATGAATCTAGGAGTCAAAATATATATAAATCTTGGGCAACAGGGAAGGTGCCGATTGGTCCCTATTATAGTCTAACAATTAGCCAAATAGCTAGTCCCTACGTATTTGTCAGCCGGCACATGTCCCCTCCATGCTCTGAGCCCAATAATCAAGTAGTGCAAGATTAGTTTCAATAAATAACCCTATGCCCAACCATATAAAGAGGGATTGAGAAACCCTATTGGACAAAGCCAGAGTAAGGTATAGGCATCCCCAACTCCGAAGGCTGGTGTCAAAAGTTAAAGTACAGTCTAAGAGCCTCCTGGTTCGGGAGATACACCAGAAAGCCCCCTTCCAGTTTGTCCAGTTCTTGTAACAATGATTATGCAAATTGTGTTAGTTGTTAAATGTCAGTTCTTGCAAATGGCCCAACAGTACATAAAGTAATATGTCCTATTGTGTTTTACACCCCACCTCCTATAGACTGTAAGCTCGTTTGAGTAGGGTCCTCTTCAACCTATGGTTCTTGTAAGTTTTCTTGTAATTGTCCTCTTTATAGGTAAATCACCCCTCTTATAATATTGTAAAGCTCTACGGAATCTGTTGGCGCTATATAAATGGCAATAATAATAATAATAATAATAATTAGTTTCTTAGTTATAAACAGTAAATGTAGTTTTGAGGGTTTAGACAAAGTGCAACCCCAGCACTCACATGGTTAACAGCTGCAGGGCTCAACAGTTAGACAAAGCATGAAATTGCTTTGCGAGCTGGGGGCGTGCCTAATTTACATACCCATATTGCATTGCAAAAAATAATGCCCATTTTTATGTACTTGTTAAAATAATGATAAGCTTTTAATACATACTATGATGTGTATTCATTTAATAATTAATCATACCGTATTCTCCAAGCTACCTTCTCTCTAAATGCTTAAGGATTCTCTCTATATGCTTAAGAGGACATTTGTGAACCCGCTCTGCTACTCAGGTTGTCATTTGGTATACTCTGGTTTCTCTTCAGACCGAATAAATCTTTCGCCTTTTACTAAAGATTTCCGTGGAGAGGAACAACCATGAGTTTCACTCAATTTTTTGAGGCCTGAGTAATGTCAGGCTACATTAAGTGGTAAAATGTCAGATTTAAGTAACAAGTTAAACAAAGCATCTCATTGAAATGGTTACATTAACAATGAAATATTTGTTTAATAGTATCTTTCTTTCATCCGTGTGATCATACCGATAATTTCACTTTCCTAAGACACTGTCAATAATTGCCAGAGACGAAGTAAAGTCATTAAAAAAGAATTTCATATAGTTTCAGTATTTGTTCTGGAGATACTTCTGTGTCCAAAATTTGCCTGTGAACCCACACAAGTAAAACATTAAAATATGCATAATAATATAAAACCACACGTCAATTACCTTCAATAATGGCAATTATTTTTACTCACTGAATTTAAATTAACAATAAATCTTAATTAAAGCATCTACCAGCATGCTCTCCTCTCATAGAATATTTGCATACGTAGAATAACTACATATCCCTGCATGCTCTTGTTTCTTGAAATCTGCGCACTAACATGATGAACTACACATCCCAGCATGCACTACTTCCGGGTACACTCAAAATACACCGAGCATTTTTTCTCATTCTGGACAGACTCAACAGATAGACAAAGCATGTGCTTAACACCATGCTAGCTGGGGGCGTGCCTAATTTACATACCCACAATGCTTTGCAAAAAATAATGCCCATTTTCATCTATGTAGTAAAGTAATGATAATCTTTTCATACATATTATGTTGTGTGCAAGTTTATGTGATAATTAATTATGCCGGATTCTCCGAGCTACGTCTTAACTAAGGATTTCTCTATATGCTTAAGAGGATATTTATGAACCCGGTCTGCTACTGAGATTTAAGTTTATCATACTCTGGTTTCTCTTCAGACCGAATAAATCTTTCGCCTTTTACTAAAGATTTCCGTGGAGAGGAACAACCATGAGTTTCACTCAATTTTTTGAGGCCTGAGTAATGTCAGGCTACATTAAATGGTAAAATGTCAGATTTAAGTAACAAGTGAAACAAAGCATCTCATTGAAATGGTTACATTATTAATTAAATCTTAGTGCAAAATAAATCAAATATAAATATGCGACTAAATATTTGTTTAATAGTATCATTCTTTCATCCGTGTGATCATACCTATAATTTCACTTTCCTAAGACACTGTCAATAATTGCCAGAGACAAAGTAAAGTCATTAAAAAAGAATTTCATATATTTTCAGTATTTGCTCTGGAGATACTTCTGTGTCCAAAATTTGCCTGTGAACCCACACAAGTAAAACATTAAAATATGCATAATAAGGGGGCGGAGTCTGGTTGCCGAGCGGACCAGACGTGTGTCGTGCTGGCTCCTGCATTTGGCACCGATTAATCAACGAAACTGTCTAATTCAAGGCAAAATACCAGGTCAGCTGGGCATGATCTAAGCAGAGGGAGTCCCGGTGGCCTTCTGGATACCACACAAGCGACTATTACACAGATAACAGGATTCAGAGATTTGAGGCCTACTCGTGACAGAGAGGGGGAGAGGCGGCCGCTCTCCTCGTTCTTCAGCTACCCGTGGGACCCCACAATACTGCTTTTGATCCTCCCTTCCCCCTCCCCCCCAGGACTGGTGGGGGTTATCCCGGTCCCCACTGGAGAACCCTCTGATTCACTCTAGTGGACTTTAACAAGCACCAGCAACGCCGGTGACTGCAGCCTGCCAGGCAAGATGACTGCCTTCCAAGTGGATACCCCCACACAAGCTCCCCGCCAGGTGCCTATGGATGCAGAGCCATGGCTGAGAGCATTTGACAGAATCTGTGCCCAATTCTGGGCCAAGATGGCAAGGAGACAAGCATATACCTTACCCAGGGATCCACAAGTTCAGGCTCAGCTCAGGCCTACGGGCTGCAGAGATCAAAGGAAGCACCTGAAGCGCACCTCACGCAGAGTCCAGACAGGGAAGAAGTTGCCTCCGGGCCGACCACCAAAGCGGCAACGCCGACAGCCCAACAAGCCACTCCATGGTAGCATCAGAAGACGGCACTCTGGTTGGCACAGTAGCTCCATGCGCAGATCGCGCCATTTGAGGGTTCCTGCTCAGAGGGGTCGGCCACATGCACCGCAGAGACCCAGAAGCCACGTGCCTGGTGATGATCTGTACCGGAGCCCGAGCAGAACAACACGAGAGTGCAGCGGTACCTGTGACTGGGAGGGCACCCACACGGGGCTAAACAGACTCTGGCTGTTATGTATCTGCAGCCTCCCATCTCTTGGCATCGGCTAGGCAGCCCCCAAAGACACACACAACACGCATACAATGCAAGCGGTACCCACATATTGAAATGACAAGCAACCCAGTGGTTATTTTTTTTAATTTTATTTTATTATCTCCTGCTATACAGGTAGACCCTCTTCTTATATTTAAAGCTTACTAGTAATGTTAATTTAGGCAGTGCCGCCGGGCAAACGACCTTGGGTACACTCCCATGCTGTCCTCCGCAGACTACCCTCTCCCTGTTCAGCATGTTACACAGGGAACTACCTAATTTCTAGCCTGTCTCGTTAATATTCTGTTATACCACACACAGTCAGACACCAAGCCTAACATAAGCCTACTAGCCTCCTTTCTGACTAACACTAAAGTATGATGTCCTACAAAATATATAAAATGTGCATACCCACAGCCACACTGTTTTAAATTCTGTGTAAATCTTATGTGTGCTGTTGCTGTTGTGGCAAGACATGCTTGTACTGTTTTATGTGCACGACAAAAATAAAGAATTAAAAAAAAAAAAAAAATATGCATAATAATATAAAACCACACGTCAATTACCTTCAATAATGGCAATTATTTTTACTCACTAAATTTAAATTAACAATAAATCTTAATTAAAGCATCTACCAGCATGCTCTCCTCTCTTTGAATATTTGCATACGTAGAATAACTACATATCCCTGCATGCTCTTGTTTCTTGAAATCTGCGCACTAACATGATGAACTACACATCCCAGCATGCACTACTTCCGGGTACACTCAAAATACACCGAGCATTTTTTCTCATTCTGGACAGACTCAACAGATAGACAAAGCATGTGTTTAATACCATGCTAGCTGGGGGCGTGCCTAATTTACATACCCACAATGCTTTGCAAAAAATAATGCCCATTTTCATCTATGTAGTAAAGTAATGATAATCTTTTCATACATATTATGTTGTGTGCAAGTTTATGTGATAATTAATTATGCCGGATTCTCCAAGCTACGTCTTAACTAAGGATTTCTCTATATGCTTAAGAGGACATTTATGAACCCGGTCTGCGACTGAGAGTTAAGTTTATCATACTCTGGTTTCTCTTCAGACCGAATAAATCTTTCGCCTTTTACTAAAGATTTCCGTGGAGAGGAACAACCATGAGTTTCACTCAATTTGTAGAGGCCTGACACGTATCAGGCTACATAACAAAAGTATAAAATCAGATTTAAATAACAAACTAAACAATGGAATCAGCTTCAATGGTAATGTTACCAACTAAATTCTAGGGCAAAAAATAAAATGTACATGCATGATAAAATATTACAGTATTGTTTTACAGTGTCATATGTTCATCCATATAATCCTACCAGTAAGTTCAGTTTCCAGAGACAAAATAAAGTCATTAATTAGAAATGTCACATATTTCTCAGAATTTAATCTGGAGATTATTTTATGTCCAAGATGTTAAAATTGTAAAGTGTTACAGAGCAATAGTAGCAATAGTAAAAATCTCCCAGCATGCTTAACTGTCATGGAATCAGGGCACATACAAACTGACAGGCGTCAAATGTTTGGGTATCAGCAAGTACCATTACGTTCTGTAGACAGGGGACTGCAAATCAGGAATAACACAATACATGTTTAGAGACAAGGCAAAGTAATATTCTAAAAGTAAAAACCCTTGTTTTTTTTTGCATTATATGAGTTTATGAGCATTTATTTCTTAAACCAAATATTAAAAAAAGTAATTCTAAGTGAATCTTACATTAGACAAACAAAAAAATCAATCTTGTTGAAAAATAGTTAAATATATTTTTATTGTTGTACATGCAATTTCAGTCTCCTTAGAGACTGTCAAAAATTGCCATTGCTGACTATATTTCAAGTCATCACGGCGGGGTATTGGTAAAAGTTTTCAATTAGCAATAATCACGCCTCGGATAAACCTCATTGGCTACGATACTGCCACTGCGCAAAGCTAACTCATATGATCAAAGTGCACAGTCAACATTCAGAAAACTCTCATTTGCGTTGTGGAGAGACATGTGTGCATGCTAGGTCTGTGCTATGCATTCTGGGAGGCAGTATGGTAATTACACTGCGAATAGGCTACCAATCCTCAGGCTGTTCCCAGGAGACTGAATTAGAGACAAATTGTAAATCGGATATTTCTCTTAGCTTCCTATCTGATGAGGTGACCAAGGACTGAGGTAAGCAAAATAAGTTTTATTTTAACCCTTTCTGCACTACGGGGAGGTGGGGAGGTGGGGAGGTGCAAGGGAGGGGAAGCTATAGTGCCAGGAAAAAAACCTTTAAGTAAGATTCCTGGCTCTCATACCCAGAGGGCTTGGAGGCGTGGCTTGAAGCTATTAATCGTTTAATATTAGATTTCGGCAATTCGGACTGCAGGCACTATAACAACTTCAATAAGATGAAGTTCTGTAAGTTCAATAAGATGAAGTTGTTAAAGTGCCGGTAGTGTCCCTTTAAAGGACTGCTTTCTCTTTAAATAAGTCCTTTTATAAAGTAAGAAAGCAGGGACACTCTTACTGCCTAAAGCTTTTGTACCTACCTGATCTAGCAGCTTCTTATCCCTATTATAAATGTTGCAGTACTGTTTATGGACTGTGTTACATTGTACAGCACCCACTTTGTGCTTGAACACAGGAAATTCAGAAATTCAGAGTGTTATAAAAGCCTATGGACATTACAGCAAATATGCTTCCCACTGTCTTACGCGGTGTATTTATTCTCTAACATAGAAGGACAGAAAACAGGACTGGGAACACGTTTTAAGTGATCAGTAAACAGTTTAAATAGAACATTTTAGAACAGATCGGTAGCAAACTTTAATTTCTGGCGAAATCGAGATTCTTGAAAGAATTTGGAAGTGAATGGGTTAATTCACCCCATGTGTGAGAGTTTGATCCAACGCACCGGGGGACACAGGGGATTGAAATTTACTCTGTAATACTCACTAAACCAGAGTTAAAATGAGTACTTAATATAGATAATAAGTACTCTCCCTCCCCCCGCTGGATGTTAGGAAGCAGACACAAACCTTTTCAGTATGTGTACATTTAGTAAGAAATCAGACAATGTTTTAAATGGAATGCAATACATACAGCTACCAACAGATGACGTAAATACTGATAGATTTCAGAACATACACTTTGCAGCCAACAGATGGCGCATGACTGACAAATGATTACACACGACAAAAAAAGCCAAGAAATAACACACACACTAATTAAAACATAGATAACAAATGAGACAATTTCAAAAACACTTTAGAGCATACCAGCTCCTGACGAGATATCTTTGTTAAGATAGTTGTAATAATATTTATTATAGATGCTTGCTTACGTAATCTATTCATTGACAGAGTATGTAGTAACCACTCAGCTTGTGTTCTCTCCCTCCTACTCTCCAATTAAGGAAATAGGAACGGTCATCAACAGCAACCAGCAGCTACAATAAAGCAGCACTGGGAGCCCACTTCACGCTCAGGAGAAAACACTCAAGCTCTTCCTCGTGGGTACTGAGTTTGGACATTTTAGAGCACATTTCACCAGTTACAAACTATAGAAATGATCCCTGAAAGTATAGTCTTAATGAACCTTTACTACAAGCAAAGAACAGGCTGCCAAAGGTTTCTATTACACATGTGGTGACATTCCGTACATTTCACATTTACACAAACATAAACAATATTATCAAACAAAATTTTTAAAAAATAATTCCTGAAGTTTCATAGGATTGCAATGCTTTTAAATAAAATTGACAAGATTGTTGGTGTGAAATAACAATGGCTTATTTTGCATACAACACGCCCACTAGCCAATGAGTCACAGCTTTCAGTTTGCAGGATTCTCCCAAAACTCCCACACTGCTCCCATACACACAGCCACATTCTATAACAGCGACTATCCTTCCCAATATCTTACTCAGTGTAATTATTATTATTCAGCATAAGACAAGGACAGTAAACAGGACTGTGGAAACAATTTTGTATTGATCAGTAAACAGTTTCAATGAAAATTTTTAGAACAGATCTGTACCAAAGTAAGTGTCAACTCGGGATGGAAGAGGTGCAGTATATAGGACACCGGGTGGGGTGCAAAAACTGGAACCGGCCAAGATAGAGGCAGTCGCTAGCTGGCCCAGTTCCCGCACCAAAACCCAAGTGCCTGCCTTCCTAGGGACTGCGGGGTACTACAGGAAATTTGTCCCCAATTATAGCGCCATTGCTAAACCCCTCACCAACCTGACCCGCAAGAACCTGCCCCGACAGGTAGCTTGGACCCCAGAGTGAGAGCAGGCATTCCAAGCTCTCAAGGACACCCTGGTAAAAGCCCCTGTGCTGGCTGCCTCAATCACAGGAAAAGTTTTCTCGTCCACACAGATGCCTCTATGTTCGGACTGGGAGCAGTACTGAGCCAGGTCGGGGACGATGGCAGTTACCTCAGCAGGAAGCTCTTACCCAGGAGGTAAGCTACGCCGCCATCGAAAAGAAGTGCCTGGCGTTGGTGTGGGCACTCAAAAAACTGCTGCCGTACTTGTATGGACAGCAATTTACCCTGCTCACGGATCACAACCCGTTGGTGTGGCTTAACCGGGTCTTTGGGGAGAATGCCAGGTTTTTACGGTGGAGCCTGGCCCTGCAGCCGTATGACATTGCCATTAACTACAGACCCGGTAAGCAGAATGGCAATGCCGATGACCTGTCCAGGAAAATCGCCCTGGACAAGTGATCCATGGGTGCTTTCCCCAGACATCAACAGGTTGATCCGCTGGGATCCACCTGGATGCCGACTAGTGGTTAAGGGGGAGCTTTGTAGCGGGATCACCACTAAACCGTAAAGTGTGGTAGTGTATTTGCCTATGTTCCCCATGTATTCGTGATTACTTGTGTGTTTTACCTTCTCCCCGTTCGGGAGACTGCGTACGAACACAGCCCGTTCGTCTCACGAACGGGGACCACCCCAATACCCCATTTAGAATTTTTATTTAGAATGTTCACACCTCGCTAACGACTTGTGGAAACCACAAATTGCAAGGGAAGCTTTGGCGTGTGCCGACCCGTTCGTTAGACGAACGCCATCCAAGGGAGCACTCGCAGATTGGTTCTCACCTCGTTCGGCTCCCAAAAGAGGACCTCCCCAGCGACCCTTGGAGTGTTCACACTAATCAATTAGAATGTTGGCAACTTGTAATATAAGTGTGAAACCGCAAGGGAAGTAATTAATGAGTGCTTCCCTGGGTGGCCACCATTCGTATAGATGAACGCCGGTCAGGGGGAGCATTCGTGTACGGAAAGGAGGCGCTTCCCTTGCTTGGTTTCACCCAGGTACCCCGTGAACAGAGGCTGTTCATGCTGGTTACCATTCTGGGGGTCCCTGAGATTGATGGGGACACTCTGTGTGGACAATGGCGGTTTGGCGGGCTTTCTGTACCTGGGAGCCCAGGAGGCGGGAATCTTTCACACGCACAGGCCCTTGGGAAGGGACATGGTGTGGCAGGAACAGGGGACAAAGGGACTAGGGACCCGGATCCAATATACGACCCCTGGGAGGGGAAGGACAAAGGGAGGGGACATTGTCTTTTACCTGTTTTCCACCCCCTTGCATGGGGAGAGTATAAAGCCGAGTGTGGCCAATAAAGCTTGTTGTTGTACCCCGGGAACTGTGTGTCGTCTAGTTACTGGGGGAAAATGGGTCTGGTCAATAATTAATAGCGGAGGTAACCAGCCGGGTTACCCAGGGTCTGTTACACTAACATACTCTGCTTTCTTGCCTTTTACTAAAGATTTCTGTGGAAAGGAGCAGCTTTTATGAAATCTGACAAAGGTCAGGCTATATAATTGTTTTTAAAAAATTGTTTTTAAAAAAAAATTATTTTATGGTTGTTATAATGCCCGAAAGAATTATTTGTGTAAATCTGGCTACGTATTTGCACTCCTACTCCAAAGCAAAAGTGTCTCTAAACGTCAAAAACAATGTGTGTGTGGCTCACTTAACAGCCATTATTCAACACTTCTCAAGTTCATTGTACAACGAGCTCTGGAATAGACTAGCTTCAGGTTGACCAAATAGTTAGCCATTCTCTTCACTTATGTTTTTTGCTTTAACTTTTATTTTTATTTGGGTGCTATTAGCATTTTTTTCAAGTGGGCATTGTTCTTCTCTGTATGTTACTTGGTATTCTGGTAAGACAACAAAAATATATGCTATATTTCTAATGTTTCCTCTTTTTTCGAAAGTCATATAATAGCACTTTCCTGCTAGTGTTGAGAGTGATATAATTTTAAAAAAAAACCCATCAAATAATTATTGAAAACTACTATTCCCTGACCGGGAATCGAACCCGGGCCGCGGCGGTGAGAGCGCCGAATCCTAACCACTAGACCACCAGGGAAAGATGCAAAATGTCAATTAACGTAAATGTAAATTGAAAGACATGAACCACCTTCAATCTCAGAAATAACAGTAAATTCAATCCACATAGGAATTCCTTATAGCCTTAGAACTTAATATAAAATATGTGGAAACTATACAGTATGAGATTACTAACATGCATTTCTTTAGTCACCCATTTATTGGCTCATGTAAATTCTGTATTGTCATACTACATAAGACAACATCTATAATCAAAGTACTGAAGTGTGGCTCAGTGGCAAGACAGCAGGCCAGGGACACAGAAGGATCCAGGTTCAGTAAAGCACCTTTGGTATGGCCCTGCCTGGATGTCACAGTGACAATTACATTAATGTCCCTTTTACCTGGACTGACTTACACTGAACAAAAGGTATTGTACGAAACTGGTTTGTGGATTGCAGGATAACACTTACAAGGAAAGGTTACAGGAACTTAACATGTATAACTTGGAGGAAAGACGTGACAGGGGGGATATGATAGAAACATTTAAATACATAAAGGGAATCAACACAGTAATGGAAGAGACTATATTTATAAGAAGAAAAACTACCACAACAAGAGGACATAGTCTTAAATTAGAGGGGCAAAGGTTTAAAAATAATATCAGGAAGTATTACTTTACTGAGAGGGTAGTGGATGTATGGAATATCCTTCCGGCTGAAGTGGTAGAGGTTAACACAGTAAAGGAGTTTAAGCATGCGTGGGATAGGCATAAGGCTATCCTAAGGCCAGGGACTAATGAAAGTATTTAAAAAAATTGGGCAGACTAGATGGGCCGAATGGTTCTTATAAAGCCAGGGACTAATGAAAGTATTTAAAAAAAAGTGGGCAGACTAGATGGGCCGAATGGTTCTTATCTGCCGTCACATTCTATGTTTCTATAACCATAAGGAGCACAAGGAATGCAGATAGGATGTTTCAATACATACATATACTTTATATGCTCCCAGAAGTCAATTTTCTATCCTTTTTTTCCCACTCCAGCTTAAACTCTATGCAGACCACTGTATTCAAGTGGATATTTTAGTTACAGCTTCCCATTGATACTGCACTGTGGTGACATTCTGTCATCAAACTAATATGGTGACCAGGGGTCATGTGACCAAGCTCATGTATGCCTTTCTCACAGTGGGATAAGCTTTACCTTTGATATGGTAATTCAATACCTTTACAGGTCAGGAAAGAGATAACCACTCCCCCCTATCCCCATTCCTTTCTGTTCCTTCTTGGCTGCGCTACTAAGCAGACCCTTAAGCAGACATGGGCTAATTTTTATCATGGTGAACTGTGAGTGGGATCTGGTTATTTTATAAGATTTAGTTGTTATTGTTAGTTAGGTTGTTGTTGCTGTTGTTGTTGTTGTTGGTATAGTTAGTTAGATTGTGTGTCATTATTTGCATGTTGTTGTTGTTTTGTCTCTGAATAAATATTTGTTAAAGTAGACGGACCAGAGTTTATATGTGTATGCGTACATAATAATTTATAGAGTTTGGTAATACACCACATGTGGCGACCATGAATTTTAGACTTCTACAACAAATGTTTGTGAGGCGCAATAACTACCATATTGATACATAATCTAAGAGCAAGAGACTTTATAGCATAGGATTCGTTGTTGAAACAAATATACAAATGTGTTTTGTTGACTGTTTTAAATTTGTGTATTGTGACTGACATATTTTGTTGCAAATTGTAGCATTTATAGGTTTCACTTTGTTTCTGTACAGTTTTAAAGTATTGGTGATAAAAAGGGAAAATTGAATAGTTTCACTGCATTGGAACCTTTGATGTTTTGGCCATTTTAATAGCCCATGTGCTGTATTGTCTCTCTCTTGTTGCAACTAACCAGAATGAAACTTAATCTATTTTAATTGTTTTCTTAGATGTTACATTTTGAGGCTTCCCTGCATTCTAAGTTTAAATAGCAAACATTTTTTGTTGTTGTTATCTTTTGTCTGTTTGAATAATTGAATTCAGGATAGGAGCATAATGTTTGTGCATTATGACTGACAGAACGTATTTTGTTGCAAATTGTAGCATTTATAGTTTAATTTTGTTTCTGCACAGTTTTAAATTATTGGTGATTAAAGGGGAAGATTGAATAGTTGCACTGCATTGGTATTATTGATGTTTCGGCCATTTTTAATAGCCCATGTGCTGTATTGTCTCTCTCCTGTTGCAACTAACTAGAACTAAACTGAATATATTGTAATTGTTTTTAGATGTTACATTTTGTACATTTTGTGGCTTTCATTGCATTCTAAGTTTAAATAGCAATCTGTTTGGTTTTTTTTTTGTTGGTTCTCTTTTGTCTGTTTGAACCATTGAATTCTGGGTAGGAGCATTGTGTTTACATGATAAAGGTATTGGGGCTAATACAGTGTGGTGGCTATTGTTTAGCCAGGTTACCATTTCCATTTTTACACTGGAGTGTGTTTAATAGAAAATGAAAAGTTTGTATTTGAGGTAAATATTATGAAGTAAAGGTGCCTAGATTTTTATATGGCTGGGAATTATCATTGTGCTGAAGTTACAGTCAGGTATTTTTCAGTTCCCATATCTTCCTTTTAAATCATTCTGTTTATTTGTAAACCCCCCACCCCCTCCCCTTAAACAAACAGGGTGGTTTTGTGTTTTGCTATCTGTGGGCATTTCTCGTATTGAGACTGTGACGTTTTTTTCTTAAAAGACAAGAGTTTGTTTGAATAGGTTAATGTAATTAAGTTTTTCAAATGGTTCAATCTCTTTGGAGCCAGTTTCAGTTGTTTTTTTTAAATTAATGCCATTGTTAAAAGCTTGTTGTTGTTTGTTTTTTTTTAGTCTGCTAGTCTATTTCGATTAAAGAGCTCAGTTTTAAAATGTCATTTCTGGGTACTAAGTATTTTTCTGTAGACGTACTAGAGTACTTCAAGAATGACATTGACAAACATGATGGACCATATGAGCTTCCAGAACCAGCAGGCCCCAATTGTGGAAAATATGAAGGTTTCATGGATGTTTTGACACAGATTGTTGCTAATAAAAAGTGCCATATTAAGAAAAGGAAAAGCTTGGTTGTTGCTACAATAAGGGGTTTGGCAAGCATGGTAGTCGAATTGCAGCAAGCTAATTTAGTAACCACTAATAAAATGGAAGATGCTCTTGATAAAAGAGATTGTTTTAAAATAGCTGCCCTAAGAACAAACAAAATGATCGAGGGGTTGGAGAAGGAATTAAAGGAAATAGAACAACAGAGAGATGCATATAGTGCTAAGATCACTGAACTCCAAGACCTAGTCATGGAATATAAAATGAAAATTAAAGAAAACAGAAATAAATGGGATAAGGAGATTCCTAGAGTATGCCCAGACCAGTCGTATTATATATCTGAAAGTAAAGAACCAGTGCTGGGAACAAAACACAAGGGAAATGTGCCAATTGTAAATGGTGTCCCACAAGCCCCTATAATAATAACTGAACATTTTAATGTAAGAGAAATGCCTACTAGCTTCTCTAGACAGACAAGGACTATGTCAATCACAGACAAAGATAATTTCCAGAAATGGTGGGGAAGTATGCCAACTGACGACTTTAACACCTTTACACATTGGTTTATGAGGGGAGCAAATAGAGCAAAAAGAGGAGGTCTTAACTTAGAAGAATGGACAGAACTGTTAGAATATGCTATGGGTCCTTTGGCTAGCAGACTATTTGGATTTAATAACAGTGTGTCTGATCAGGCAGGAAGAATTGCTGCAACAAATTTCTATCTAGTCAGCATAGAGAAAGAAATAGCTAATATTATGATGAGGCCAGCAGATGGTCCTAGAGAGGTAGCTCAAAGGATATTGTTCTGGTATACGCTACGCCAACCTCAACAGCCTCTGATCTTGGGCTCACCAGAACACATTGCTAAAGTAATGGAAGCCCTTCCCTGGGAGTGTCAAGAATTTGTCAGGCTTTTTGATCCAACACCAGCAGACTTAGAGATTGTACTAACTAGAGCTGACAATTGGTGGATTAACCCCTTAAGGACCCATGACGTGTGTGACACGTCATGATTCCCTTTTATTCCAGAAGTTTGGTCCTTAAGGGGTTAAGCATCCTTCCTCAGAACAGGCCTTCTCCGTTTCAGCCATAAGAACATTCAAGGTTGACTCTGGTAGAGATTTAGATGGTAAATGGAGAAGCCAGAGGTGGGATGTACCCGAACAAGAGGGATAATGAGAACTGGACCAAAACAGGACTTTGACAAAAGATGGAGAGATCCACAGAGGGACCATAGGAATAGGGACAGTGCTAAAAGAAGCAATGTAATGGGAGATAATTGGAAAAATAGATGGGAGGGGCCTAAGGTAATCAATAATAATTGGAATAATAATAATACATGGGAGAGGCTAAAAAGGAGAGAGAATAACTGCAAAAATCACAGTTGGCAAGAAAAACAGAGAAACAACAGGAACAGTTATTGGGAGAATAATTGGAGAAGGAACCATAGATGGGATGAGCATCAGACTAATAGACGGAATTGGGATAATTGGAGGAATAAAGAAGGGAATAGAGACTACTGGGACCTAAAGAGACAGACTGAGAGATTGGAGGCAGACATGAAAGCACTTAGGGAACAGATGAGGGAGGGAAATACTGATCAATTGGGGGTCCCCAGTAATTAATAACTCCCATAATGTTTGTTGTCCTCTACATCTGTATGTATGTATGTTTGTTTTTCTTTTGTTTCTATATTTTATCTGTCTCACCATTATCTCGTAACACTCCAGTTTAAAGAGGACCTTAGTATGTATTGTTATATATATATATATATTTTCATATTAAGGATAAGCCTCTAAATTCATTAATTACAGTCAGGTGGGCCAAATTCCAAATATTTTTGTTTTTATTAGTTTAGCACGCCTGCACTGCCAGCTATGTTTTTTTTTTGTTGTTTTTTTTTTTTTATGCTGGATTAATAATTTAAAAAAATCATAGTTTAAGTGAATTGTGGCCAACGTGAGGCTTATATTTGATCACACTGGAGAGATGTGATAGTGTAACTTTCTGTTTACAACCGTAAAAACATTAAAAGCATTTTTTTTTATTTGGTTCCCAACAAATATAGCCTCAAGTTGATTTTTGATTGATCTATAGATTGCACGCTGCCAAACTGTGTCATGGTAGCATTCAGTCTATTTTTTTTTTTCTTCTCTCTCTCCATCTTTGATGCTTTTTTTTTTTGCTTTTTGTCATTAAGAATATAGGGAAATTAGATTGCCTTGAGTGAAGATGGCATAAAGAATAAAGTGACAATGTATGCTATTTGTTCTATTTGGCTATACGCAGGGGATTAAATAGTTGTGGGTATGAGAATTTGCACCTATGTTCAATTGCGAATACATTTTTCACCCTTACATCTTTCCCACTCACATTCATGTATTGTAATTTTCAGTTAAAACTATGTACATTTTGTGATTATTGCATGTATTCACCAGTAAATTATGAAATAACTAATATGGTTTTGTGTTCAACTCTCCATCAGGTGTGGAGTAAATGTCTAAATTAATCAAAATTTCAGGAGACATTTGTGGGTCTTTTACCTACATCTAAAATCTAAACATAGCCTTAAGACACCACAACCAAATAGATTTTATTAGACAAAACTAGTTAAGCCTTTGACACAAGACAATACGCTGATTACTGTTGTACATTTTTCATTGTCTGTGTTTGATTCAAAGAACATTTTAATTGGAAGGCCCAGAGAGGTGAAGGTAACTGACATGTCCTGTCACAGTTTACTATACAGATGAAGAAGTGCTGGGATTACCAAGACAAACTATTATCATGAAAATGATTACTATTCAGATGAAGAGGTGCTGGGATTACACGTCAAACTATTATCCTGAAAATGGATACTATACAGATGAAGAAGTGCTGAGATTACCAAGTCAAACTATTAACACAGCCCAGAATGAGGATAAAGTAACAGCAAGAAGCAGGAATTTGTGTCATTTCAAGGTGGTCACAGAATGAGTTTCCCCTACACTCATGAACTTGCATGTGCCATTAAACAAACAAACCTCAAGCTTTGTAATGGATTGGCTAAGACAATGTTCAAGGAGAATTCATTCTAAAATCACAGCTATCAAGCACACAGATCAGTCACAGTCTTCAGATTCCAGTCCCAGGCTAAACTAAACATCATATTGTGTCATAAACTAGTGATAATTACTGTATGGGGTTGATTGTGTCTGGATTTTACTTTACTTCACATGAACACATTACCATATAATATTAATGAACAACTACCAGGGTTCTTACCAACCCACTAGGGCAGTAGTTAATTTAAAAACGGAACAACTGAAAACAATAGAAATTGGGGGAATGTGCGGTGATGCAACCCCTGTTTGACTATATTCTTTCTCTCACTTTTAAATGTGCTCAACATAAGAGAAAAAAAAAGTGAGGGAATGTGGTGACATTCTGTCATCAAACTAATATGTTGACCAGGGGTCATGTGACCAAGCTCATGTATGCCTTTCTCACAGTGGGATAAGCTTTACCTTTGATATGGTAATTCAATACCTTTACAGGTCAGGAAAGAGATAACCACTCCCCCCTATCCCCATTCCTTTCTGTTCCTTCTTGGCTGCGCTACTAAGCAGACCCTTAAGCAGACATGGGCTAATTTTTATCATGGTGAATTGTGAGTGGGATCTGGTGATTTCATAAGATTTAGTTGTTATTGTTAGTTAGGTTGTTGTTGCTGTTGTTGTTGTTGGTATAGTTAGTTAGATTGTGTGTCATTATTTGCATGTTGTTGTTGTTTTGTCTCTGAATAAATATTTGTTAAAGTAGACGGACCAGAGTTTATATGTGTATGCGTACGTAATAATTTATAGAGTTTGGTAATACACCACATGCACTACCTGGCATCTACAGCGACACTGGCTTGTTGGGTATGTAGGCTTCTTTCTCTAACTGGGATTGATCACTCCTCGAGGGCCCATTCAGTTGGCTCCTGTAGACATAGCTGTCAGTACCGTGACTATTGTGGCCGGTTAGCTCAGTTGGTTAGAGCGTGGTGCTAATAACGCCAAGGTCGCGGGTTCGATCCCCGTACGGGCCAGCTAAGTTTTGGTTATCATCTCCAAGGCAAAACTTTCAAATAGCCAGAGAATCATGGGGAACCTTGCTTTTAGACACCGGTAAGGTAATGAAGGTTTTAAACCCTTCAGCAACTTGTAATGGGAGGGAAAGGGGCACTAGAGGGTCCTGCAGTGCCAGGAAACTTGGTTTCTTAGCGCTATAGGGTCTTTAGGTTCCCCCCACCCTCAGGATCCCACTCCCGTTGGGTCCAAGGGGGCTGAAGTGATTAAACACTCGCCTTTCTCCAGTGCCGGGCTCCCTCGGTGCTGGGAAACTCTCCTCCTCCTCCTCCTGACGTCAGCGCTGAATGAGCATGCGCGGCAAGAGCCGCCCGTGCATTCAAAGCGCCCATAGGAAAGCATTTTCTTAATGCTTTCCTCTGGACGTCCAGCGTCTTGATTTTCACAGTGAGAAGCGCAGAAGCGTCTCTAGCGGCTGTCAGTGAGACAGCTACTAGAGGCTGGACTAACCCTAGTGTAAACATATCAGTTTACAGCTGCAGGGTTAAAATCTGTGGGACCTGGGACCCAGACCACTTCATTGAGCTGAAGTGGTCTGGGTGACTATAGTGGTCGTTTAAGGACAGAGACAATTGTACAAGTTCTGATCAAAGCAAAACCTGGAATTTGACTATGTGTCTGTTCAACCATAATTCACCTTTTTCATATTAAGTGCACCCACACTTATTATAGATATTTTTTTTCAGGAGAAGCAGGGCTTTCATTTCACATCAAATATTTCTATCTGGAACTATTTAATATGAATAAAATCTAAAACAAAGTTTAAGAAATGTTATATTTTTTTAGTTCTGCATGGCATTTTAACTGTGAATATCATAATACTGTTAGCTTTTATTGCAGTAAAATACACATATTTGTATTCAGCAATGTCTCATGAGTACTCCCATGTACAGGAACTAAAAGGAGAGCTGGGAGAGGAAAATAATGTCTGGTCTCTGAGCAGGATGGGCACCAACCCTATATGTAAGCGACAAAAAAAGGAAACAAGCTTTGCCCAGACCAAAGTGTACTGAAAACTGCTTTAAAAATTCACTTTTAAGAACTATCATTTAAAATCAGTCATAATGAGGAAGTGAGTGGGAATTGTACAGACTCCCTTAAACAGAGGTACCTTAATAGGTGCAAAATAAAGCACAATGTTGTCTAAAGCAACTATGTTGCAACGTGCTTTATAAAAAGAGAGAATTGTTGCTCTTGCTGGCAGAGACAGCTTCACTGTAGTGAAATGATTAAACACACAGAGAGAAATCTTTCTGCTGCTGATAGAGACCTGTGAATATGTGTCTCGTGCAGCAAAAAGGGGAGTTGGTCAAAAAATGATGCAGACTCCCTTAGAAGGGAGCTTTGTGAGTGCAAGGATACAATACTGTGCTGTCTAAAGCCACAGTGTTGTTATGTAACAGGTGTTGCTAATGCTAGCAGAGAATGAAAAATATGTGTCTCATGCAGCTACACGTTAGTGAAGAACATTTAGCACACACTAATACATCTTCCTGTTACTGCCAGAGACCTCTGAATGTATGTCTCATGCAGCCCACTTGTCACTGCAAATACTGTGCTGTCTAAAGCCACAGTATTGTTGCTAGTACCTGTTACTGGCAGAGACAATGCACAAGTTGTCAGCTTGTTCAGCATAAGGTTCTATATAGATAGTTGCCGTCTGGTAGGAGTTGGACTGATCGGTCTGAGCGGGAAAAACCCTTATCTGAGCCTTCAAGGGCACCTGCGTAGAATAATACACTTAAACTATCTATACTAAGTGCATGCCTAAAGTGCATAGAATTCTATAGTAAGATCGTTGGTAATATGCTATTACTATAGTGCGCATAACACTGAATCTAGCCTGGTAAGGTGAAGTGAAATCCTTCCTGTCAGCCCTCTATGGATCGTGAGTCAAATGATGTTCACATATGGCAGTCCGAGAGTGCGAGTGTACCCCGAAGCGCGTTTCGCCGGCTTGGGCGGCTCTTCAGGGTTTTTTTAGCCAATGGTTTTACAGTGTTTCCTCTCACTGTCACGCATTTGTCCTTGCACAATCTGAAGTCGGTCGTAACTTTTCCAGAGGCGGTTCGCACAAAGTTGGCCAAAGAAGTACGTTTATGGAGGTTGGCGGGCACCTTCTTATAAATTCCACTTAAGGGTTTATGTATTTCCCACTTAGGTGTAGTCCCAAAAAGGAAAGTTCAGACCTTCTTTGAGCCGTGTCCTTTGGTAGTGGTGCTGACCTTGTGGGGCTAGCAAATACGTAATCCACAGGTGGTCTTCTTCACGGATAATCTAGCAGTTGTACACTCGGAACTGTCTTTCAGCAGCTTCAAGGCCGGTGGTGAGTTTTCTGTGGGGCTTTGTTCTCTTGTGTATGGAGTTAAATGTCTCTTTCCGGGTGCAGCATGTCCCTGGTTACCTTAATGCAATTGCAGACTCTCTCTCTCGTTTTCCGTGGGAGCGGTTCAGGCAGGCAGCACCGGAGGGCCTGCCCTGTCTGGAAGTGATGTGGAAGCTTAGGACGTCATGCTTGCAGGAGGGGTGAGGTCTTCGCTATCTCCTGCTACATGGAAGGCGTATGAGAGGGTCTGGCAGGATTGGTACCGACTGGTGGCGCAGGTAGGGTCAATTAAGGGGTATTGCTATTTACTGACTAATCTGGCTCGGGAGGGATGTATTAACAAGTGCATGTCAGCACTAGCCTTAAACCATATGTTTTAGTTTTAATATGTTTTGGATCATTGTCCGCGTTAACACACCTATTTTATTACTGGTTTTGCAGGATAATCATTTTAATAAATTGTCTGCAGCTTTATCTTATACCCATAATCGGTGTTGTGTTTTATTTACTATACCAAGCTTTGTATTTGCTAGAGCAAGCTTAAACATTGCAGGTACAACCTGGAAATGTAGTGTTGAGGAAAGTGTGGACAAAGGACGACACTGGCGTTCACATAGTTAACAGCTGCAGGACGCAACAGTTGCTCAAAGAATTCATGTAACAGCATATCAGCTCGGGGCGTACCTAATTTACATACCCACAATGCTTTGCAAAACAAAATGGCCATTTTTATTTACGTATTCAAATAATGATAAGTTTTTTTTTTTTGTCATTCTTTCTTTTATTGGGGCACTGGGGTGTAGTGTACAAAAAAATAAAGGGAGGGTGCAATAGTAGATAGGCGTATATTACATTTACATTTGTGTAGTATTACGAAAGCACTCTTGAAATTAATAGCCTCTTTGAACTTTTTTGGAAAACAAGCAATACAGTCTACAAACAGGAAATGTCGTTTTGAGGGATGTGTGGACAAAGTACGACCCCAGCAATCACATGGTTAACAGCTGCAGGGCTCCACAGTTAGACAAAGCATGCAGTCAACAGCATGTCAGCTGGGTACGTGCCTAATTTACATACCCACAATGCATTGCAAGGCATGATGGCCGTGTTCAATTAGCTACTAAATTAATAACAGTTTTTAAGAGGCAATACCGTACACGGTATGTTTTTTATTTAACCCCTTTTAAGGACACAACTTCTGGAATAAAAGGGAATCATGACGGAATATATCCGTCATGTGTCCTTAAGGCGGTAATAATTATACTGGATTCTCCATGTTGCAGTTTATTGTAGTATTGCTCTCCATATGTTTAGAAGCACATGTCTGAAACTGATGTGCTACTGTGACTTTTTGGTTGCATACTCTGGTTTCTCTTCAGACCGAATAAATCTTTCGCCTTTTACTAAAGATTTCCGTGGAGAGGAACAACCATGAGTTTCACTCAATTTTTTGAGGCCTGACCTGCGTCAGGTTAAATAATTGTTTAATAAAAGAGACCGTTATAGTAATTAGAACAAATCTTTTGCTGTTCTGAATATATCATTGCCTTCTACGGCCGAAAGGTCTCTAAAGTGTAAAGGCGATATGTGTATGGACAAGATAATGGCCATTATTTGTCACATCTTAAGTACATCTTTCTAAAATGAGATTCTGGTTCCTTATGTCTGCTCACTCGCCTTCCCTTCTTTTTATCCTTTCTTTGTCTTGGTCTTCCAATATCTTTTCTTCTATTTTTAGCTTTCTTCATGAGCTCTGGAACAGACTAGCTTCTAATATAGGGGGCCCCCACCCACCCCCTTATCCGAATAGCCCGAATTTTGTCCAAATTCACATTCGGACCGAAACGAATTGCACATGTCTAACAAATAGTGATAATAATAGTAGAATAAATAAAGATAGTAACTGTAGTATAAAATGATATGGTCTGGTTCTTCCTGGAAGGGACACTACATGTGTAATAGAAACATGAAAGGATAAGTAAACTATCCAAAAAGAATCCAATACAAATACGTGGATACAATGTTGCTAATCCACCTCTAGATGTCACTCAATAGCCGTATAAAGTCCTGTAGGAAATTGCAACATAGTAGCTGAAATTCTACAAGATATTATAGTTTCCTATTTTCATGTAGAGTGATTCCCCAGGCTATAGTATGAATCTAGGAGTCAAAATATATATAAATCTTGGGCAACAGGGAAGGTGCCGATTGGTCCCAATTATAGTCTAACAATTAGCCAAATAGCTAGTCCCTACGTATTTGTCAGCCGGCACATGTCCCCTCCATGCTCTGAGCCCAATAATCAAGTAGTGCAAGATTAGTTTCAATAAATAACCCTATGCCCAACCATATAAAGAGGGATTGAGAAACCCTATTGGACAAAGCCAGAGTAAGGTATAGGCATCCCCAACTCCGAAGGCTGGTGTCAAAAGTTAAAGTACAGTCTAAGAGCCTCCTGGTTCGGGAGATACACCAGAAAGCCCCCTTCCAGTTTGTCCAGTTCTTGTAACAATGATTATGCAAATTGTGTTAGTTGTTAAATGTCAGTTCTTGCAAATGGCCCAACAGTACATAAAGTAATATGTCCTATTGTGTTTTACACCCCACCTCCTATAGACTGTAAGCTCGTTTGAGTAGGGTCCTCTTCAACCTATGGTTCTTGTAAGTTTTCTTGTATTTGTCCTCTTTATAGGTAAATCCCCCCTCTTATAATATTGTAAAGCTCTACGGAATCTGTTGGCGCTATATAAATGGCAATAATAATAATAATAATAATAATTAGTTTCTTAGTTATAAACAGTAAATGTAGTTTTGAGGGTTTAGACAAAGTGCAACCCCAGCACTCACATGGTTAACAGCTGCAGGGCTCAACAGTTAGACAAAGCATGCAATTGCTTTGCGAGCTGGGGGCGTGCCTAATTTACATACCCATATTGCATTGCAAAAAATAATGCCCATTTTTATGTACTTGTTAAAATAATGATAAGCTTTTAATACATACTATGATGTGTATTCATTTAATAATTAATCATACCGTATTCTCCAAGCTACCTTCTCTCTAAATGCTTAAGGATTCTCTCTATATGCTTAAGAGGACATTTGTGAACCCGCTCTGCTACTCAGGTTGTCATTTGGTATACTCTGGTTTCTCTTCAGACCGAATAAATCTTTCGCCTTTTACTAAAGATTTCCGTGGAGAGGAACAACCATGAGTTTCACTCAATTTTTTGAGGCCTGAGTAACGTCAGGCTACATTAAGTGGTAAAATGTCAGATTTAAGTAACAAGTGAAACAAAGCATCTCATTGAAATGGTTACATTATCATTGAAATATTTGTTTAATAGTATCATTCTTTCATCCGTGTGATCATACCTATAATTTCACTTTCCTAAGACACTGTCAATAATTGCCAGAGACGAAGTAAAGTCATTAAAAAAGAATTTCATATAGTTTCAGTATTTGCTCTGGAGATACTTCTGTGTCCAAAATTTGCCTGTGAACCCACACAAGTAAAACATTAAAATATGCATAATAATATAAAACCACACGTCAATTACCTTCAATAATGGCAATTATTTTTACTCACTGAATTTAAATGAACAATAAATCGTAATTAAAGCATCTACCAGCATGCTCTCCTCTCTTTGAATATTTGCATACGTAGAATAACTACATATCCCTGCATGCTCTTGTTTCTTGAAATCTGTGCACTAACATGATGAACTACACATCCCAGCATGCACTACTTCTGGGTACACTCAAAATACACCGAGCATTTTTTCTCATTCTGGACAGACTCAACAGATAGACAAAGCATGTGCTTAACACCATGCTAGCTGGGGGCGTGCCTAATTTACATACCCACAATGCTTTGCAAAAAATAATGCCCATTTTCATCTATGTAGTAAAGTAATGATAATCTTTTCATACATATTATGTTGTGTGCAAGTTTATGTGATAATTAATTATGCCGGATTCTCCGAGCTACGTCTTAACTAAGGATTTCTCTATATGCTTAAGAGGATATTTATGAACCCGGTCTGCTACTGAGAGTTAAGTTTATCATACTCTGGTTTCTCTTCAGACCGAATAAATCTTTCGCCTTTTACTAAAGATTTCCGTGGAGAGGAACAACCATGAGTTTCACTCAATTTTTAGAGGCCTGACACGTATCAGGCTACATAACAAATGTATAAAATCAGATATAAATAACAAACTAAACAATGGAGCTTCAATGGTAATGTTACCAACTAAATTGGTTATGTAGCTTCAATGGTAATGTTACCAACTAAATTCTAGGGCAAAAAATAAAATGTACATGCATGATAAAATATTACAGTATTGTTTTACAGTGTCATTTGTTCATCCATATAATCCTACCAGTAAGTTCAGTTTCCAGAGACAAAATAAAGTCATTAATTAGAAATGTCACATATTTCTCAGAATTTAATCTGGAGATTATTTTATGTCCAAGATGTTAAAATTGTAAAGTGTTACAGAGCAATAGTAGCAATAGTAAAAATCTCCCAGCATGCTTAACTGTCATGGAATCAGGGCACATACAAACTGACAGGCGTCAAATGTTTGGGTATCAGCAAGTACCATTACGTTCTGTAGACAGGGGACTGCAAATCAGGAATAACACAATACATGTTTAGAGACAAGGCAAAGTAATATTCTAAAAGTAAAAACCCTTGTTTTTTTTTGCATTATATGAGTTTATGAGCATTTATTTCTTAAACCAAATATTAAAAAAAGTAATTCTAAGTGAATCTTACATTAGACAAACAAAAAAATCAATCTTGTTGAAAAATAGTTAAATATATTTTTATTGTTGTACATGCAATTTCAGTCTCCTTAGAGACTGTCAAAAATTGCCATTGCTGACTATATTTCAAGTCATCATGGCGGGGTATTGGTAAAAGTTTTCAATTAGCAATAATCACGCCTCGGATAAACCTCATTGGCTACGATACTGCCACTGCGCAAAGCTAACTCATATGATCAAAGTGCACAGTCAACATTCAGAAAACTCTCATTTGCGTTGTGGAGAGACATGTGTGCATGCTAGGTCTGTGCTATGCATTCTGGGAGGCAGTATGGTAATTACACTGCGAATAGGCTACCAATCCTCAGGCTGTTCCCAGGAGACTGAATTAGAGACAAATTGTAAATCGGATATTTCTCTTAGCTTCCTATCTGATGAGGTGACCAAGGACTGAGGTAAGCAAAATAAGTTTTATTTTAACCCTTTCTGCACTACGGGGAGGTGGGGAGGTGGGGAGGTGCAAGGGAGGGGAAGCTATAGTGCCAGGAAAAAAACCTTTAAGTAAGATTCCTGGCTCTCATACCCAGAGGGCTTGGAGGCGTGGCTTGAAGCTATTAATCGTTTAATATTAGATTTCGGCAATTCGGACTGCAGGCACTATAACAACTTCAATAAGATGAAGTTCTGTAAGTTCAATAAGATGAAGTTGTTAAAGTGCCGGTAGTGTCCCTTTAAAGGACTGCTTTCTCTTTAAATAAGTCCTTTTATAAAGTAAGAAAGCAGGGACACTCTTACTGCCTAAAGCTTTTGTACCTACCTGATCTAGCAGCTTCTTATCCCTATTATAAATGTTGCAGTACTGTTTATGGACTGTGTTACATTGTACAGCACCCACTTTGTGCTTGAACACAGGAAATTCAGAAATTCAGAGTGTTATAAAAGCCTATGGACATTACAGCAAATATGCTTCCCACTGTCTTACGCGGTGTATTTATTCTCTAACATAGAAGGACAGAAAACAGGACTGGGAACACGTTTTAAGTGATCAGTAAACAGTTTAAATAGAACATTTTAGAACAGATCGGTAGCAAACTTTAATTTCTGGCGAAATCGAGATTCTTGAAAGAATTTGGAAGTGAACGGGTTAATTCACCCCATGTGTGAGAGTTTGATCCAACGCACCGGGGGACACAGGGGATTGAAATTTACTCTGTAATACTCACTAAACCAGAGTTAAAATGAGTACTTAATATAGATAATAAGTACTCTCCCTCCCCCCGCTGGATGTTAGGAAGCAGACACAAACCTTTTCAGTATGTGTACATTTAGTAAGAAATCAGACAATGTTTTAAATGGAATGCAATACATACAGCTACCAACAGATGACGTAAATACTGATAGATTTCAGAACATACACTTTGCAGCCAACAGATGGCGCATGACTGACAAATGATTACACACGACAAAAAAAGCCAAGAAATAACACACACACTAATTAAAACATAGATAACAAATGAGACAATTTCAAAAACACTTTAGAGCATACCAGCTCCTGACGAGATATCTTTGTTAAGATAGTTATAATAATATTTATTATAGATGCTTGCTTACGTAATCTATTCATTGACAGAGTATGTAGTAACCACTCAGCTTGTGTTCTCTCCCTCCTACTCTCCAATTAAGGAAATAGGAACGGTCATCAACAGCAACCAGCAGCTACAATAAAGCAGCACTGGGAGCCCACTTCACGCTCAGGAGAAAACACTCAAGCTCTTCCTCGTGGGTACTGAGTTTGGACACTTTAGAGCACATTTCACCAGTTACAAACTATAGAAATGATCCCTGAAAGTATAGTCTTAATGAACCTTTACTACAAGCAAAGAACAGGCTGCCAAAGGTTTCTATTACACATGTGGTGACATTCCGTACATTTCACATTTACACAAACATAAACAATATTATCAAACAAAATTTTTAAAAAATAATTCCTGAAGTTTCATAGGATTGCAATGCTTTTAAATAAAATTGACAAGATTGTTGGTGTGAAATAACAATGGCTTATTTTGCATACAACACGCCCACTAGCCAATGAGTCACAGCTTTCAGTTTGCAGGATTCTCCCAAAACTCCCACACTGCTCCCATACACACAGCCACATTCTATAACAGCGACTATCCTTCCCAATATCTTACTCAGTGTAATTATTATTATTCAGCATAAGACAAGGACAGTAAACAGGACTGTGGAAACAATTTTGTATTGATCAGTAAACGGTTTCAATGAAAATTTTTAGAACAGATCTGTACCAAAGTAAGTGTCAACTCGGGATGGAAGAGGTGCAGTATATAGGACACCGGGTGGGGTGCAAAAACTGGAACCGGCCAAGATAGAGGCAGTCGCTAGCTGGCCCAGTTCCCGCACCAAAACCCAAGTGCCTGCCTTCCTAGGGACTGCGGGGTACTACAGGAAATTTGTCCCCAATTATAGCGCCATTGCTAAACCCCTCACCAACCTGACCCGCAAGAACCTGCCCCGACAGGTAGCTTGGACCCCAGAGTGAGAGCAGGCATTCCAAGCTCTCAAGGACACCCTGGTAAAAGCCCCTGTGCTGGCTGCCTCAATCACAGGAAAAGTTTTCTCGTCCACACAGATGCCTCTATGTTCGGACTGGGAGCAGTACTGAGCCAGGTCGGGGACGATGGCAGTTACCTCAGCAGGAAGCTCTTACCCAGGAGGTAAGCTACGCCGCCATCGAAAAGAAGTGCCTGGCGTTGGTGTGGGCACTCAAAAAACTGCTGCCGTACTTGTATGGACAGCAATTTACCCTGCTCACGGATCACAACCCGTTGGTGTGGCTTAACCGGGTCTTTGGGGAGAATGCCAGGTTTTTACGGTGGAGCCTGGCCCTGCAGCCGTATGACATTGCCATTAACTACAGACCCGGTAAGCAGAATGGCAATGCCGATGACCTGTCCAGGAAAATCGCCCTGGACAAGTGATCCATGGGTGCTTTCCCCAGACATCAACAGGTTGATCCGCTGGGATCCACCTGGATGCCGACTAGTGGTTAAGGGGGAGCTTTGTAGCGGGATCACCACTAAACCGTAAAGTGTGGTAGTGTATTTGCCTATGTTCCCCATGTATTCGTGATTACTTGTGTGTTTTACCTTCTCCCCGTTCGGGAGACTGCGTACGAACACAGCCCGTTCGTCTCACGAACGGGGACCACCCCAATACCCCATTTAGAATTTTTATTTAGAATGTTCACACCTCGCTAACGACTTGTGGAAACCACAAATTGCAAGGGAAGCTTTGGCGTGTGCCGACCCGTTCGTTAGACGAACGCCATCCAAGGGAGCACTCGCAGATTGGTTCTCACCTCGTTCGGCTCCCAAAAGAGGACCTCCCCAGCGACCCTTGGAGTGTTCACACTAATCAATTAGAATGTTGGCAACTTGTAATATAAGTGTGAAACCGCAAGGGAAGTAATTAATGAGTGCTTCCCTGGGTGGCCACCATTCGTATAGATGAACGCCGGTCAGGGGGAGCATTCGTGTACGGAAAGGAGGCGCTTCCCTTGCTTGGTTTCACCCAGGTACCCCGTGAACAGAGGCTGTTCATGCTGGTTACCATTCTGGGGGTCCCTGAGATTGATGGGGACACTCTGTGTGGACAATGGCGGTTTGGCGGGCTTTCTGTACCTGGGAGCCCAGGAGGCGGGAATCTTTCACACGCACAGGCCCTTGGGAAGGGACATGGTGTGGCAGGAACAGGGGACAAAGGGACTAGGGACCCGGATCCAATATACGACCCCTGGGAGGGGAAGGACAAAGGGAGGGGACATTGTCTTTTACCTGTTTTCCACCCCCTTGCATGGGGAGAGTATAAAGCCGAGTGTGGCCAATAAAGCTTGTTGTTGTACCCCGGGAACTGTGTGTCGTCTAGTTACTGGGGGAAAATGGGTCTGGTCAATAATTAATAGCGGAGGTAACCAGCCGGGTTACCCAGGGTCTGTTACACTAACATACTCTGCTTTCTTGCCTTTTACTAAAGATTTCTGTGGAAAGGAGCAGCTTTTATGAAATCTGACAAAGGTCAGGCTATATAATTGTTTTTAAAAAATTGTTTTTAAAAAAAAATTATTTTATGGTTGTTATAATGCCCGAAAGAATTATTTGTGTAAATCTGGCTACGTATTTGCACTCCTACTCCAAAGCAAAAGTGTCTCTAAACGTCAAAAACAATGTGTGTGTGGCTCACTTAACAGCCATTATTCAACACTTCTCAAGTTCATTGTACAACGAGCTCTGGAATAGACTAGCTTCAGGTTGACCAAATAGTTAGCCATTCTCTTCACTTATGTTTTTTGCTTTAACTTTTATTTTTATTTGGGTGCTATTAGCATTTTTTTCAAGTGGGCATTGTTCTTCTCTGTATGTTACTTGGTATTCTGGTAAGACAACAAAAATATATGCTATATTTCTAATGTTTCCTCTTTTTTCGAAAGTCATATAATAGCACTTTCCTGCTAGTGTTGAGAGTGATATAATTTTAAAAAAAAAACCATCAAATAATTATTGAAAACTACTATTCCCTGACCGGGAATCGAACCCGGGCCGCGGCGGTGAGAGCGCCGAATCCTAACCACTAGACCACCAGGGAAAGATGCAAAATGTCAATTAACGTAAATGTAAATTGAAAGACATGAACCACCTTCAATCTCAGAAATAACAGTAAATTCAATCCACATAGGAATTCCTTATAGCCTTAGAACTTAATATAAAATATGTGGAAACTATACAGTATGAGATTACTAACATGCATTTCTTTAGTCACCCATTTATTGGCTCATGTAAATTCTGTATTGTCATACTACATAAGACAACATCTATAATCAAAGTACTGAAGTGTGGCTCAGTGGCAAGACAGCAGGCCAGGGACACAGAAGGATCCAGGTTCAGTAAAGCACCTTTGGTATGGCCCTGCCTGGATGTCACAGTGACAATTACATTAATGTCCCTTTTACCTGGACTGACTTACACTGAACAAAAGGTATTGTACGAAACTGGTTCGTGGATTGCAGGATAACACTTACAAGGAAAGGTTACAGGAACTTAACATGTATAACTTGGAGGAAAGACGTGACAGGGGGGATATGATAGAAACATTTAAATACATAAAGGGAATCAACACAGTAATGGAAGAGACTATATTTATAAGAAGAAAAACTACCACAACAAGAGGACATAGTCTTAAATTAGAGGGGCAAAGGTTTAAAAATAATATCAGGAAGTATTACTTTACTGAGAGGGTAGTGGATGTATGGAATATCCTTCCGGCTGAAGTGGTAGAGGTTAACACAGTAAAGGAGTTTAAGCATGCGTGGGATAGGCATAAGGCTATCCTAAGGCCAGGGACTAATGAAAGTATTTAAAAAAATTGGGCAGACTAGATGGGCCGAATGGTTCTTATAAAGCCAGGGACTAATGAAAGTATTTAAAAAAAAGTGGGCAGACTAGATGGGCCGAATGGTTCTTATCTGCCGTCACATTCTATGTTTCTATAACCATAAGGAGCACAAGGAATGCAGATAGGATGTTTCAATACATACATATACTTTATATGCTCCCAGAAGTCAATTTTCTATCCTTTTTTTCCCACTCCAGCTTAAACTCTATGCAGACCACTGTATTCAAGTGGATATTTTAGTTACAGCTTCCCATTGATACTGCACTGTGGTGACATTCTGTCATCAAACTAATATGGTGACCAGGGGTCATGTGACCAAGCTCATGTATGCCTTTCTCACAGTGGGATAAGCTTTACCTTTGATATGGTAATTCAATACCTTTACAGGTCAGGAAAGAGATAACCACTCCCCCCTATCCCCATTCCTTTCTGTTCCTTCTTGGCTGCGCTACTAAGCAGACCCTTAAGCAGACATGGGCTAATTTTTATCATGGTGAACTGTGAGTGGGATCTGGTTATTTTATAAGATTTAGTTGTTATTGTTAGTTAGGTTGTTGTTGCTGTTGTTGTTGTTGTTGGTATAGTTAGTTAGATTGTGTGTCATTATTTGCATGTTGTTGTTGTTTTGTCTCTGAATAAATATTTGTTAAAGTAGACGGACCAGAGTTTATATGTGTATGCGTACATAATAATTTATAGAGTTTGGTAATACACCACATGTGGCGACCATGAATTTTAGACTTCTACAACAAATGTTTGTGAGGCGCAATAACTACCATATTGATACATAATCTAAGAGCAAGAGACTTTATAGCATAGGATTCGTTGTTGAAACAAATATACAAATGTGTTTTGTTGACTGTTTTAAATTTGTGTATTGTGACTGACATATTTTGTTGCAAATTGTAGCATTTATAGGTTTCACTTTGTTTCTGTACAGTTTTAAAGTATTGGTGATAAAAAGGGAAAATTGAATAGTTTCACTGCATTGGAACCTTTGATGTTTTGGCCATTTTAATAGCCCATGTGCTGTATTGTCTCTCTCTTGTTGCAACTAACCAGAATGAAACTTAATCTATTTTAATTGTTTTCTTAGATGTTACATTTTGAGGCTTCCCTGCATTCTAAGTTTAAATAGCAAACATTTTTTGTTGTTGTTATCTTTTGTCTGTTTGAATAATTGAATTCAGGATAGGAGCATAATGTTTGTGCATTATGACTGACAGAACGTATTTTGTTGCAAATTGTAGCATTTATAGTTTAATTTTGTTTCTGCACAGTTTTAAATTATTGGTGATTAAAGGGGAAGATTGAATAGTTGCACTGCATTGGTATTATTGATGTTTCGGCCATTTTTAATAGCCCATGTGCTGTATTGTCTCTCTCCTGTTGCAACTAACTAGAACTAAACTGAATATATTGTAATTGTTTTTAGATGTTACATTTTGTACATTTTGTGGCTTTCATTGCATTCTAAGTTTAAATAGCAATCTGTTTGGTTTTTTTTTTGTTGGTTCTCTTTTGTCTGTTTGAACCATTGAATTCTGGGTAGGAGCATTGTGTTTACATGATAAAGGTATTGGGGCTAATACAGTGTGGTGGCTATTGTTTAGCCAGGTTACCATTTCCATTTTTACACTGGAGTGTGTTTAATAGAAAATGAAAAGTTTGTATTTGAGGTAAATATTATGAAGTAAAGGTGCCTAGATTTTTATATGGCTGGGAATTATCATTGTGCTGAAGTTACAGTCAGGTATTTTTCAGTTCCCATATCTTCCTTTTAAATCATTCTGTTTATTTGTAAACCCCCCACCCCCTCCCCTTAAACAAACAGGGTGGTTTTGTGTTTTGCTATCTGTGGGCATTTCTCGTATTGAGACTGTGACGTTTTTTTCTTAAAAGACAAGAGTTTGTTTGAATAGGTTAATGTAATTAAGTTTTTCAAATGGTTCAATCTCTTTGGAGCCAGTTTCAGTTGTTTTTTTTAAATTAATGCCATTGTTAAAAGCTTGTTGTTGTTTGTTTTTTTTTAGTCTGCTAGTCTATTTCGATTAAAGAGCTCAGTTTTAAAATGTCATTTCTGGGTACTAAGTATTTTTCTGTAGACGTACTAGAGTACTTCAAGAATGACATTGACAAACATGATGGACCATATGAGCTTCCAGAACCAGCAGGCCCCAATTGTGGAAAATATGAAGGTTTCATGGATGTTTTGACACAGATTGTTGCTAATAAAAAGTGCCATATTAAGAAAAGGAAAAGCTTGGTTGTTGCTACAATAAGGGGTTTGGCAAGCATGGTAGTCGAATTGCAGCAAGCTAATTTAGTAACCACTAATAAAATGGAAGATGCTCTTGATAAAAGAGATTGTTTTAAAATAGCTGCCCTAAGAACAAACAAAATGATCGAGGGGTTGGAGAAGGAATTAAAGGAAATAGAACAACAGAGAGATGCATATAGTGCTAAGATCACTGAACTCCAAGACCTAGTCATGGAATATAAAATGAAAATTAAAGAAAACAGAAATAAATGGGATAAGGAGATTCCTAGAGTATGCCCAGACCAGTCGTATTATATATCTGAAAGTAAAGAACCAGTGCTGGGAACAAAACACAAGGGAAATGTGCCAATTGTAAATGGTGTCCCACAAGCCCCTATAATAATAACTGAACATTTTAATGTAAGAGAAATGCCTACTAGCTTCTCTAGACAGACAAGGACTATGTCAATCACAGACAAAGATAATTTCCAGAAATGGTGGGGAAGTATGCCAACTGACGACTTTAACACCTTTACACATTGGTTTATGAGGGGAGCAAATAGAGCAAAAAGAGGAGGTCTTAACTTAGAAGAATGGACAGAACTGTTAGAATATGCTATGGGTCCTTTGGCTAGCAGACTATTTGGATTTAATAACAGTGTGTCTGATCAGGCAGGAAGAATTGCTGCAACAAATTTCTATCTAGTCAGCATAGAGAAAGAAATAGCTAATATTATGATGAGGCCAGCAGATGGTCCTAGAGAGGTAGCTCAAAGGATATTGTTCTGGTATACGCTACGCCAACCTCAACAGCCTCTGATCTTGGGCTCACCAGAACACATTGCTAAAGTAATGGAAGCCCTTCCCTGGGAGTGTCAAGAATTTGTCAGGCTTTTTGATCCAACACCAGCAGACTTAGAGATTGTACTAACTAGAGCTGACAATTGGTGGATTAACCCCTTAAGGACCCATGACGTGTGTGACACGTCATGATTCCCTTTTATTCCAGAAGTTTGGTCCTTAAGGGGTTAAGCATCCTTCCTCAGAACAGGCCTTCTCCGTTTCAGCCATAAGAACATTCAAGGTTGACTCTGGTAGAGATTTAGATGGTAAATGGAGAAGCCAGAGGTGGGATGTACCCGAACAAGAGGGATAATGAGAACTGGACCAAAACAGGACTTTGACAAAAGATGGAGAGATCCACAGAGGGACCATAGGAATAGGGACAGTGCTAAAAGAAGCAATGTAATGGGAGATAATTGGAAAAATAGATGGGAGGGGCCTAAGGTAATCAATAATAATTGGAATAATAATAATACATGGGAGAGGCTAAAAAGGAGAGAGAATAACTGCAAAAATCACAGTTGGCAAGAAAAACAGAGAAACAACAGGAACAGTTATTGGGAGAATAATTGGAGAAGGAACCATAGATGGGATGAGCATCAGACTAATAGACGGAATTGGGATAATTGGAGGAATAAAGAAGGGAATAGAGACTACTGGGACCTAAAGAGACAGACTGAGAGATTGGAGGCAGACATGAAAGCACTTAGGGAACAGATGAGGGAGGGAAATACTGATCAATTGGGGGTCCCCAGTAATTAATAACTCCCATAATGTTTGTTGTCCTCTACATCTGTATGTATGTATGTTTGTTTTTCTTTTGTTTCTATATTTTATCTGTCTCACCATTATCTCGTAACACTCCAGTTTAAAGAGGACCTTAGTATGTATTGTTATATATATATATATATTTTCATATTAAGGATAAGCCTCTAAATTCATTAATTACAGTCAGGTGGGCCAAATTCCAAATATTTTTGTTTTTATTAGTTTAGCACGCCTGCACTGCCAGCTATGTTTTTTTTTTGTTGTTTTTTTTTTTTTATGCTGGATTAATAATTTAAAAAAATCATAGTTTAAGTGAATTGTGGCCAACGTGAGGCTTATATTTGATCACACTGGAGAGATGTGATAGTGTAACTTTCTGTTTACAACCGTAAAAACATTAAAAGCATTTTTTTTTATTTGGTTCCCAACAAATATAGCCTCAAGTTGATTTTTGATTGATCTATAGATTGCACGCTGCCAAACTGTGTCATGGTAGCATTCAGTCTATTTTTTTTTTTCTTCTCTCTCTCCATCTTTGATGCTTTTTTTTTTTGCTTTTTGTCATTAAGAATATAGGGAAATTAGATTGCCTTGAGTGAAGATGGCATAAAGAATAAAGTGACAATGTATGCTATTTGTTCTATTTGGCTATACGCAGGGGATTAAATAGTTGTGGGTATGAGAATTTGCACCTATGTTCAATTGCGAATACATTTTTCACCCTTACATCTTTCCCACTCACATTCATGTATTGTAATTTTCAGTTAAAACTATGTACATTTTGTGATTATTGCATGTATTCACCAGTAAATTATGAAATAACTAATATGGTTTTGTGTTCAACTCTCCATCAGGTGTGGAGTAAATGTCTAAATTAATCAAAATTTCAGGAGACATTTGTGGGTCTTTTACCTACATCTAAAATCTAAACATAGCCTTAAGACACCACAACCAAATAGATTTTATTAGACAAAACTAGTTAAGCCTTTGACACAAGACAATACGCTGATTACTGTTGTACATTTTTCATTGTCTGTGTTTGATTCAAAGAACATTTTAATTGGAAGGCCCAGAGAGGTGAAGGTAACTGACATGTCCTGTCACAGTTTACTATACAGATGAAGAAGTGCTGGGATTACCAAGACAAACTATTATCATGAAAATGATTACTATTCAGATGAAGAGGTGCTGGGATTACACGTCAAACTATTATCCTGAAAATGGATACTATACAGATGAAGAAGTGCTGAGATTACCAAGTCAAACTATTAACACAGCCCAGAATGAGGATAAAGTAACAGCAAGAAGCAGGAATTTGTGTCATTTCAAGGTGGTCACAGAATGAGTTTCCCCTACACTCATGAACTTGCATGTGCCATTAAACAAACAAACCTCAAGCTTTGTAATGGATTGGCTAAGACAATGTTCAAGGAGAATTCATTCTAAAATCACAGCTATCAAGCACACAGATCAGTCACAGTCTTCAGATTCCAGTCCCAGGCTAAACTAAACATCATATTGTGTCATAAACTAGTGATAATTACTGTATGGGGTTGATTGTGTCTGGATTTTACTTTACTTCACATGAACACATTACCATATAATATTAATGAACAACTACCAGGGTTCTTACCAACCCACTAGGGCAGTAGTTAATTTAAAAACGGAACAACTGAAAACAATAGAAATTGGGGGAATGTGCGGTGATGCAACCCCTGTTTGACTATATTCTTTCTCTCACTTTTAAATGTGCTCAACATAAGAGAAAAAAAAAGTGAGGGAATGTGGTGACATTCTGTCATCAAACTAATATGGTGACCAGGGGTCATGTGACCAAGCTCATGTATGCCTTTCTCACAGTGGGATAAGCTTTACCTTTGATATGGTAATTCAATACCTTTACAGGTCAGGAAAGAGATAACCACTCCCCCCTATCCCCATTCCTTTCTGTTCCTTCTTGGCTGCGCTACTAAGCAGACCCTTAAGCAGACATGGGCTAATTTTTATCATGGTGAATTGTGAGTGGGATCTGGTGATTTCATAAGATTTAGTTGTTATTGTTAGTTAGGTTGTTGTTGCTGTTGTTGTTGTTGGTATAGTTAGTTAGATTGTGTGTCATTATTTGCATGTTGTTGTTGTTTTGTCTCTGAATAAATATTTGTTAAAGTAGACGGACCAGAGTTTATATGTGTATGCGTACGTAATAATTTATAGAGTTTGGTAATACACCACATGCACTACCTGGCATCTACAGCGACACTGGCTTGTTGGGTATGTAGGCTTCTTTCTCTAACTGGGATTGATCACTCCTCGAGGGCCCATTCAGTTGGCTCCTGTAGACATAGCTGTCAGTACCGTGACTATTGTGGCCGGTTAGCTCAGTTGGTTAGAGCGTGGTGCTAATAACGCCAAGGTCGCGGGTTCGATCCCCGTACGGGCCAGCTAAGTTTTGGTTATCATCTCCAAGGCAAAACTTTCAAATAGCCAGAGAATCATGGGGAACCTTGCTTTTAGACACCGGTAAGGTAATGAAGGTTTTAAACCCTTCAGCAACTTGTAATGGGAGGGAAAGGGGCACTAGAGGGTCCTGCAGTGCCAGGAAACTTGGTTTCTTAGCGCTATAGGGTCTTTAGGTTCCCCCCACCCTCAGGATCCCACTCCCGTTGGGTCCAAGGGGGCTGAAGTGATTAAACACTCGCCTTTCTCCAGTGCCGGGCTCCCTCGGTGCTGGGAAACTCTCCTCCTCCTCCTCCTGACGTCAGCGCTGAATGAGCATGCGCGGCAAGAGCCGCCCGTGCATTCAAAGCGCCCATAGGAAAGCATTTTCTTAATGCTTTCCTCTGGACGTCCAGCGTCTTGATTTTCACAGTGAGAAGCGCAGAAGCGTCTCTAGCGGCTGTCAGTGAGACAGCTACTAGAGGCTGGACTAACCCTAGTGTAAACATATCAGTTTACAGCTGCAGGGTTAAAATCTGTGGGACCTGGGACCCAGACCACTTCATTGAGCTGAAGTGGTCTGGGTGACTATAGTGGTCGTTTAAGGACAGAGACAATTGTACAAGTTCTGATCAAAGCAAAACCTGGAATTTGACTATGTGTCTGTTCAACCATAATTCACCTTTTTCATATTAAGTGCACCCACACTTATTATAGATATTTTTTTTCAGGAGAAGCAGGGCTTTCATTTCACATCAAATATTTCTATCTGGAACTATTTAATATGAATAAAATCTAAAACAAAGTTTAAGAAATGTTATATTTTTTTAGTTCTGCATGGCATTTTAACTGTGAATATCATAATACTGTTAGCTTTTATTGCAGTAAAATACACATATTTGTATTCAGCAATGTCTCATGAGTACTCCCATGTACAGGAACTAAAAGGAGAGCTGGGAGAGGAAAATAATGTCTGGTCTCTGAGCAGGATGGGCACCAACCCTATATGTAAGCGACAAAAAAAGGAAACAAGCTTTGCCCAGACCAAAGTGTACTGAAAACTGCTTTAAAAATTCACTTTTAAGAACTATCATTTAAAATCAGTCATAATGAGGAAGTGAGTGGGAATTGTACAGACTCCCTTAAACAGAGGTACCTTAATAGGTGCAAAATAAAGCACAATGTTGTCTAAAGCAACTATGTTGCAACGTGCTTTATAAAAAGAGAGAATTGTTGCTCTTGCTGGCAGAGACAGCTTCACTGTAGTGAAATGATTAAACACACAGAGAGAAATCTTTCTGCTGCTGATAGAGACCTGTGAATATGTGTCTCGTGCAGCAAAAAGGGGAGTTGGTCAAAAAATGATGCAGACTCCCTTAGAAGGGAGCTTTGTGAGTGCAAGGATACAATACTGTGCTGTCTAAAGCCACAGTGTTGTTATGTAACAGGTGTTGCTAATGCTAGCAGAGAATGAAAAATATGTGTCTCATGCAGCTACACGTTAGTGAAGAACATTTAGCACACACTAATACATCTTCCTGTTACTGCCAGAGACCTCTGAATGTATGTCTCATGCAGCCCACTTGTCACTGCAAATACTGTGCTGTCTAAAGCCACAGTATTGTTGCTAGTACCTGTTACTGGCAGAGACAATGCACAAGTTGTCAGCTTGTTCAGCATAAGGTTCTATATAGATAGTTGCCGTCTGGTAGGAGTTGGACTGATCGGTCTGAGCGGGAAAAACCCTTATCTGAGCCTTCAAGGGCACCTGCGTAGAATAATACACTTAAACTATCTATACTAAGTGCATGCCTAAAGTGCATAGAATTCTATAGTAAGATCGTTGGTAATATGCTATTACTATAGTGCGCATAACACTGAATCTAGCCTGGTAAGGTGAAGTGAAATCCTTCCTGTCAGCCCTCTATGGATCGTGAGTCAAATGATGTTCACATATGGCAGTCCGAGAGTGCGAGTGTACCCCGAAGCGCGTTTCGCCGGCTTGGGCGGCTCTTCAGGGTTTTTTTAGCCAATGGTTTTACAGTGTTTCCTCTCACTGTCACGCATTTGTCCTTGCACAATCTGAAGTCGGTCGTAACTTTTCCAGAGGCGGTTCGCACAAAGTTGGCCAAAGAAGTACGTTTATGGAGGTTGGCGGGCACCTTCTTATAAATTCCACTTAAGGGTTTATGTATTTCCCACTTAGGTGTAGTCCCAAAAAGGAAAGTTCAGACCTTCTTTGAGCCGTGTCCTTTGGTAGTGGTGCTGACCTTGTGGGGCTAGCAAATACGTAATCCACAGGTGGTCTTCTTCACGGATAATCTAGCAGTTGTACACTCGGAACTGTCTTTCAGCAGCTTCAAGGCCGGTGGTGAGTTTTCTGTGGGGCTTTGTTCTCTTGTGTATGGAGTTAAATGTCTCTTTCCGGGTGCAGCATGTCCCTGGTTACCTTAATGCAATTGCAGACTCTCTCTCTCGTTTTCCGTGGGAGCGGTTCAGGCAGGCAGCACCGGAGGGCCTGCCCTGTCTGGAAGTGATGTGGAAGCTTAGGACGTCATGCTTGCAGGAGGGGTGAGGTCTTCGCTATCTCCTGCTACATGGAAGGCGTATGAGAGGGTCTGGCAGGATTGGTACCGACTGGTGGCGCAGGTAGGGTCAATTAAGGGGTATTGCTATTTACTGACTAATCTGGCTCGGGAGGGATGTATTAACAAGTGCATGTCAGCACTAGCCTTAAACCATATGTTTTAGTTTTAATATGTTTTGGATCATTGTCCGCGTTAACACACCTATTTTATTACTGGTTTTGCAGGATAATCATTTTAATAAATTGTCTGCAGCTTTATCTTATACCCATAATCGGTGTTGTGTTTTATTTACTATACCAAGCTTTGTATTTGCTAGAGCAAGCTTAAACATTGCAGGTACAACCTGGAAATGTAGTGTTGAGGAAAGTGTGGACAAAGGACGACACTGGCGTTCACATAGTTAACAGCTGCAGGACGCAACAGTTGCTCAAAGAATTCATGTAACAGCATATCAGCTCGGGGCGTACCTAATTTACATACCCACAATGCTTTGCAAAACAAAATGGCCATTTTTATTTACGTATTCAAATAATGATAAGTTTTTTTTTTTTGTCATTCTTTCTTTTATTGGGGCACTGGGGTGTAGTGTACAAAAAAATAAAGGGAGGGTGCAATAGTAGATAGGCGTATATTACATTTACATTTGTGTAGTATTACGAAAGCACTCTTGAAATTAATAGCCTCTTTGAACTTTTTTGGAAAACAAGCAATACAGTCTACAAACAGGAAATGTCGTTTTGAGGGATGTGTGGACAAAGTACGACCCCAGCAATCACATGGTTAACAGCTGCAGGGCTCCACAGTTAGACAAAGCATGCAGTCAACAGCATGTCAGCTGGGTACGTGCCTAATTTACATACCCACAATGCATTGCAAGGCATGATGGCCGTGTTCAATTAGCTACTAAATTAATAACAGTTTTTAAGAGGCAATACCGTACACGGTATGTTTTTTATTTAACCCCTTTTAAGGACACAACTTCTGGAATAAAAGGGAATCATGACGGAATATATCCGTCATGTGTCCTTAAGGCGGTAATAATTATACTGGATTCTCCATGTTGCAGTTTATTGTAGTATTGCTCTCCATATGTTTAGAAGCACATGTCTGAAACTGATGTGCTACTGTGACTTTTTGGTTGCATACTCTGGTTTCTCTTCAGACCGAATAAATCTTTCGCCTTTTACTAAAGATTTCCGTGGAGAGGAACAACCATGAGTTTCACTCAATTTTTTGAGGCCTGACCTGCGTCAGGTTAAATAATTGTTTAATAAAAGAGACCGTTATAGTAATTAGAACAAATCTTTTGCTGTTCTGAATATATCATTGCCTTCTACGGCCGAAAGGTCTCTAAAGTGTAAAGGCGATATGTGTATGGACAAGATAATGGCCATTATTTGTCACATCTTAAGTACATCTTTCTAAAATGAGATTCTGGTTCCTTATGTCTGCTCACTCGCCTTCCCTTCTTTTTATCCTTTCTTTGTCTTGGTCTTCCAATATCTTTTCTTCTATTTTTAGCTTTCTTCATGAGCTCTGGAACAGACTAGCTTCTAATATAGGGGGCCCCCACCCACCCCCTTATCCGAATAGCCCGAATTTTGTCCAAATTCACATTCGGACCGAAACGAATTGCACATGTCTAACAAATAGTGATAATAATAGTAGAATAAATAAAGATAGTAACTGTAGTATAAAATGATATGGTCTGGTTCTTCCTGGAAGGGACACTACATGTGTAATAGAAACATGAAAGGATAAGTAAACTATCCAAAAAGAATCCAATACAAATACGTGGATACAATGTTGCTAATCCACCTCTAGATGTCACTCAATAGCCGTATAAAGTCCTGTAGGAAATTGCAACATAGTAGCTGAAATTCTACAAGATATTATAGTTTCCTATTTTCATGTAGAGTGATTCCCCAGGCTATAGTATGAATCTAGGAGTCAAAATATATATAAATCTTGGGCAACAGGGAAGGTGCCGATTGGTCCCAATTATAGTCTAACAATTAGCCAAATAGCTAGTCCCTACGTATTTGTCAGCCGGCACATGTCCCCTCCATGCTCTGAGCCCAATAATCAAGTAGTGCAAGATTAGTTTCAATAAATAACCCTATGCCCAACCATATAAAGAGGGATTGAGAAACCCTATTGGACAAAGCCAGAGTAAGGTATAGGCATCCCCAACTCCGAAGGCTGGTGTCAAAAGTTAAAGTACAGTCTAAGAGCCTCCTGGTTCGGGAGATACACCAGAAAGCCCCCTTCCAGTTTGTCCAGTTCTTGTAACAATGATTATGCAAATTGTGTTAGTTGTTAAATGTCAGTTCTTGCAAATGGCCCAACAGTACATAAAGTAATATGTCCTATTGTGTTTTACACCCCACCTCCTATAGACTGTAAGCTCGTTTGAGTAGGGTCCTCTTCAACCTATGGTTCTTGTAAGTTTTCTTGTATTTGTCCTCTTTATAGGTAAATCCCCCCTCTTATAATATTGTAAAGCTCTACGGAATCTGTTGGCGCTATATAAATGGCAATAATAATAATAATAATAATAATTAGTTTCTTAGTTATAAACAGTAAATGTAGTTTTGAGGGTTTAGACAAAGTGCAACCCCAGCACTCACATGGTTAACAGCTGCAGGGCTCAACAGTTAGACAAAGCATGCAATTGCTTTGCGAGCTGGGGGCGTGCCTAATTTACATACCCATATTGCATTGCAAAAAATAATGCCCATTTTTATGTACTTGTTAAAATAATGATAAGCTTTTAATACATACTATGATGTGTATTCATTTAATAATTAATCATACCGTATTCTCCAAGCTACCTTCTCTCTAAATGCTTAAGGATTCTCTCTATATGCTTAAGAGGACATTTGTGAACCCGCTCTGCTACTCAGGTTGTCATTTGGTATACTCTGGTTTCTCTTCAGACCGAATAAATCTTTCGCCTTTTACTAAAGATTTCCGTGGAGAGGAACAACCATGAGTTTCACTCAATTTTTTGAGGCCTGAGTAACGTCAGGCTACATTAAGTGGTAAAATGTCAGATTTAAGTAACAAGTGAAACAAAGCATCTCATTGAAATGGTTACATTATCATTGAAATATTTGTTTAATAGTATCATTCTTTCATCCGTGTGATCATACCTATAATTTCACTTTCCTAAGACACTGTCAATAATTGCCAGAGACGAAGTAAAGTCATTAAAAAAGAATTTCATATAGTTTCAGTATTTGCTCTGGAGATACTTCTGTGTCCAAAATTTGCCTGTGAACCCACACAAGTAAAACATTAAAATATGCATAATAATATAAAACCACACGTCAATTACCTTCAATAATGGCAATTATTTTTACTCACTGAATTTAAATGAACAATAAATCGTAATTAAAGCATCTACCAGCATGCTCTCCTCTCTTTGAATATTTGCATACGTAGAATAACTACATATCCCTGCATGCTCTTGTTTCTTGAAATCTGTGCACTAACATGATGAACTACACATCCCAGCATGCACTACTTCTGGGTACACTCAAAATACACCGAGCATTTTTTCTCATTCTGGACAGACTCAACAGATAGACAAAGCATGTGCTTAACACCATGCTAGCTGGGGGCGTGCCTAATTTACATACCCACAATGCTTTGCAAAAAATAATGCCCATTTTCATCTATGTAGTAAAGTAATGATAATCTTTTCATACATATTATGTTGTGTGCAAGTTTATGTGATAATTAATTATGCCGGATTCTCCGAGCTACGTCTTAACTAAGGATTTCTCTATATGCTTAAGAGGATATTTATGAACCCGGTCTGCTACTGAGAGTTAAGTTTATCATACTCTGGTTTCTCTTCAGACCGAATAAATCTTTCGCCTTTTACTAAAGATTTCCGTGGAGAGGAACAACCATGAGTTTCACTCAATTTTTAGAGGCCTGACACGTATCAGGCTACATAACAAATGTATAAAATCAGATATAAATAACAAACTAAACAATGGAGCTTCAATGGTAATGTTACCAACTAAATTGGTTATGTAGCTTCAATGGTAATGTTACCAACTAAATTCTAGGGCAAAAAATAAAATGTACATGCATGATAAAATATTACAGTATTGTTTTACAGTGTCATTTGTTCATCCATATAATCCTACCAGTAAGTTCAGTTTCCAGAGACAAAATAAAGTCATTAATTAGAAATGTCACATATTTCTCAGAATTTAATCTGGAGATTATTTTATGTCCAAGATGTTAAAATTGTAAAGTGTTACAGAGCAATAGTAGCAATAGTAAAAATCTCCCAGCATGCTTAACTGTCATGGAATCAGGGCACATACAAACTGACAGGCGTCAAATGTTTGGGTATCAGCAAGTACCATTACGTTCTGTAGACAGGGGACTGCAAATCAGGAATAACACAATACATGTTTAGAGACAAGGCAAAGTAATATTCTAAAAGTAAAAACCCTTGTTTTTTTTTGCATTATATGAGTTTATGAGCATTTATTTCTTAAACCAAATATTAAAAAAAGTAATTCTAAGTGAATCTTACATTAGACAAACAAAAAAATCAATCTTGTTGAAAAATAGTTAAATATATTTTTATTGTTGTACATGCAATTTCAGTCTCCTTAGAGACTGTCAAAAATTGCCATTGCTGACTATATTTCAAGTCATCATGGCGGGGTATTGGTAAAAGTTTTCAATTAGCAATAATCACGCCTCGGATAAACCTCATTGGCTACGATACTGCCACTGCGCAAAGCTAACTCATATGATCAAAGTGCACAGTCAACATTCAGAAAACTCTCATTTGCGTTGTGGAGAGACATGTGTGCATGCTAGGTCTGTGCTATGCATTCTGGGAGGCAGTATGGTAATTACACTGCGAATAGGCTACCAATCCTCAGGCTGTTCCCAGGAGACTGAATTAGAGACAAATTGTAAATCGGATATTTCTCTTAGCTTCCTATCTGATGAGGTGACCAAGGACTGAGGTAAGCAAAATAAGTTTTATTTTAACCCTTTCTGCACTACGGGGAGGTGGGGAGGTGGGGAGGTGCAAGGGAGGGGAAGCTATAGTGCCAGGAAAAAAACCTTTAAGTAAGATTCCTGGCTCTCATACCCAGAGGGCTTGGAGGCGTGGCTTGAAGCTATTAATCGTTTAATATTAGATTTCGGCAATTCGGACTGCAGGCACTATAACAACTTCAATAAGATGAAGTTCTGTAAGTTCAATAAGATGAAGTTGTTAAAGTGCCGGTAGTGTCCCTTTAAAGGACTGCTTTCTCTTTAAATAAGTCCTTTTATAAAGTAAGAAAGCAGGGACACTCTTACTGCCTAAAGCTTTTGTACCTACCTGATCTAGCAGCTTCTTATCCCTATTATAAATGTTGCAGTACTGTTTATGGACTGTGTTACATTGTACAGCACCCACTTTGTGCTTGAACACAGGAAATTCAGAAATTCAGAGTGTTATAAAAGCCTATGGACATTACAGCAAATATGCTTCCCACTGTCTTACGCGGTGTATTTATTCTCTAACATAGAAGGACAGAAAACAGGACTGGGAACACGTTTTAAGTGATCAGTAAACAGTTTAAATAGAACATTTTAGAACAGATCGGTAGCAAACTTTAATTTCTGGCGAAATCGAGATTCTTGAAAGAATTTGGAAGTGAACGGGTTAATTCACCCCATGTGTGAGAGTTTGATCCAACGCACCGGGGGACACAGGGGATTGAAATTTACTCTGTAATACTCACTAAACCAGAGTTAAAATGAGTACTTAATATAGATAATAAGTACTCTCCCTCCCCCCGCTGGATGTTAGGAAGCAGACACAAACCTTTTCAGTATGTGTACATTTAGTAAGAAATCAGACAATGTTTTAAATGGAATGCAATACATACAGCTACCAACAGATGACGTAAATACTGATAGATTTCAGAACATACACTTTGCAGCCAACAGATGGCGCATGACTGACAAATGATTACACACGACAAAAAAAGCCAAGAAATAACACACACACTAATTAAAACATAGATAACAAATGAGACAATTTCAAAAACACTTTAGAGCATACCAGCTCCTGACGAGATATCTTTGTTAAGATAGTTATAATAATATTTATTATAGATGCTTGCTTACATAATCTATTCATTGACAGAGTATGTAGTAACCACTCAGCTTGTGTTCTCTCCCTCCTACTCTCCAATTAAGGAAATAGGAACGGTCATCAACAGCAACCAGCAGCTACAATAAAGCAGCACTGGGAGCCCACTTCACGCTCAGGAGAAAACACTCAAGCTCTTCCTCGTGGGTACTGAGTTTGGACACTTTAGAGCACATTTCACCAGTTACAAACTATAGAAATGATCCCTGAAAGTATAGTCTTAATGAACCTTTACTACAAGCAAAGAACAGGCTGCCAAAGGTTTCTATTACACATGTGGTGACATTCCGTACATTTCACATTTACACAAACATAAACAATATTATCAAACAAAATTTTTAAAAAATAATTCCTGAAGTTTCATAGGATTGCAATGCTTTTAAATAAAATTGACAAGATTGTTGGTGTGAAATAACAATGGCTTATTTTGCATACAACACGCCCACTAGCCAATGAGTCACAGCTTTCAGTTTGCAGGATTCTCCCAAAACTCCCACACTGCTCCCATACACACAGCCACATTCTATAACAGCGACTATCCTTCCCAATATCTTACTCAGTGTAATTATTATTATTCAGCATAAGACAAGGACAGTAAACAGGACTGTGGAAACAATTTTGTATTGATCAGTAAACGGTTTCAATGAAAATTTTTAGAACAGATCTGTACCAAAGTAAGTGTCAACTCGGGATGGAAGAGGTGCAGTATATAGGACACCGGGTGGGGTGCAAAAACTGGAACCGGCCAAGATAGAGGCAGTCGCTAGCTGGCCCAGTTCCCGCACCAAAACCCAAGTGCCTGCCTTCCTAGGGACTGCGGGGTACTACAGGAAATTTGTCCCCAATTATAGCGCCATTGCTAAACCCCTCACCAACCTGACCCGCAAGAACCTGCCCCGACAGGTAGCTTGGACCCCAGAGTGAGAGCAGGCATTCCAAGCTCTCAAGGACACCCTGGTAAAAGCCCCTGTGCTGGCTGCCTCAATCACAGGAAAAGTTTTCTCGTCCACACAGATGCCTCTATGTTCGGACTGGGAGCAGTACTGAGCCAGGTCGGGGACGATGGCAGTTACCTCAGCAGGAAGCTCTTACCCAGGAGGTAAGCTACGCCGCCATCGAAAAGAAGTGCCTGGCGTTGGTGTGGGCACTCAAAAAACTGCTGCCGTACTTGTATGGACAGCAATTTACCCTGCTCACGGATCACAACCCGTTGGTGTGGCTTAACCGGGTCTTTGGGGAGAATGCCAGGTTTTTACGGTGGAGCCTGGCCCTGCAGCCGTATGACATTGCCATTAACTACAGACCCGGTAAGCAGAATGGCAATGCCGATGACCTGTCCAGGAAAATCGCCCTGGACAAGTGATCCATGGGTGCTTTCCCCAGACATCAACAGGTTGATCCGCTGGGATCCACCTGGATGCCGACTAGTGGTTAAGGGGGAGCTTTGTAGCGGGATCACCACTAAACCGTAAAGTGTGGTAGTGTATTTGCCTATGTTCCCCATGTATTCGTGATTACTTGTGTGTTTTACCTTCTCCCCGTTCGGGAGACTGCGTACGAACACAGCCCGTTCGTCTCACGAACGGGGACCACCCCAATACCCCATTTAGAATTTTTATTTAGAATGTTCACACCTCGCTAACGACTTGTGGAAACCACAAATTGCAAGGGAAGCTTTGGCGTGTGCCGACCCGTTCGTTAGACGAACGCCATCCAAGGGAGCACTCGCAGATTGGTTCTCACCTCGTTCGGCTCCCAAAAGAGGACCTCCCCAGCGACCCTTGGAGTGTTCACACTAATCAATTAGAATGTTGGCAACTTGTAATATAAGTGTGAAACCGCAAGGGAAGTAATTAATGAGTGCTTCCCTGGGTGGCCACCATTCGTATAGATGAACGCCGGTCAGGGGGAGCATTCGTGTACGGAAAGGAGGCGCTTCCCTTGCTTGGTTTCACCCAGGTACCCCGTGAACAGAGGCTGTTCATGCTGGTTACCATTCTGGGGGTCCCTGAGATTGATGGGGACACTCTGTGTGGACAATGGCGGTTTGGCGGGCTTTCTGTACCTGGGAGCCCAGGAGGCGGGAATCTTTCACACGCACAGGCCCTTGGGAAGGGACATGGTGTGGCAGGAACAGGGGACAAAGGGACTAGGGACCCGGATCCAATATACGACCCCTGGGAGGGGAAGGACAAAGGGAGGGGACATTGTCTTTTACCTGTTTTCCACCCCCTTGCATGGGGAGAGTATAAAGCCGAGTGTGGCCAATAAAGCTTGTTGTTGTACCCCGGGAACTGTGTGTCGTCTAGTTACTGGGGGAAAATGGGTCTGGTCAATAATTAATAGCGGAGGTAACCAGCCGGGTTACCCAGGGTCTGTTACACTAACATACTCTGCTTTCTTGCCTTTTACTAAAGATTTCTGTGGAAAGGAGCAGCTTTTATGAAATCTGACAAAGGTCAGGCTATATAATTGTTTTTAAAAAATTGTTTTTAAAAAATTGTTTTTAAAAAAAAATTATTTTATGGTTGTTATAATGCCCGAAAGAATTATTTGTGTAAATCTGGCTACGTATTTGCACTCCTACTCCAAAGCAAAAGTGTCTCTAAACGTCAAAAACAATGTGTGTGTGGCTCACTTAACAGCCATTATTCAACACTTCTCAAGTTCATTGTACAACGAGCTCTGGAATAGACTAGCTTCAGGTTGACCAAATAGTTAGCCATTCTCTTCACTTATGTTTTTTGCTTTAACTTTTATTTTTATTTGGGTGCTATTAGCATTTTTTTCAAGTGGGCATTGTTCTTCTCTGTATGTTACTTGGTATTCTGGTAAGACAACAAAAATATATGCTATATTTCTAATGTTTCCTCTTTTTTCGAAAGTCATATAATAGCACTTTCCTGCTAGTGTTGAGAGTGATATAATTTTAAAAAAAAAACCATCAAATAATTATTGAAAACTACTATTCCCTGACCGGGAATCGAACCCGGGCCGCGGCGGTGAGAGCGCCGAATCCTAACCACTAGACCACCAGGGAAAGATGCAAAATGTCAATTAACGTAAATGTAAATTGAAAGACATGAACCACCTTCAATCTCAGAAATAACAGTAAATTAAATCCACATAGGAATTCCTTATAGCCTTAGAACTTAATATAAAATATGTGGAAACTATACAGTATGAGATTACTAACATGCATTTCTTTAGTCACCCATTTATTGGCTCATGTAAATTCTGTATTGTCATACTACATAAGACAACATCTATAATCAAAGTACTGAAGTGTGGCTCAGTGGCAAGACAGCAGGCCAGGGACACAGAAGGATCCAGGTTCAGTAAAGCACCTTTGGTATGGCCCTGCCTGGATGTCACAGTGACAATTACATTAATGTCCCTTTTACCTGGACTGACTTACACTGAACAAAAGGTATTGTACGAAACTGGTTCGTGGATTGCAGGATAACACTTACAAGGAAAGGTTACAGGAACTTAACATGTATAACTTGGAGGAAAGACGTGACAGGGGGGATATGATAGAAACATTTAAATACATAAAGGGAATCAACACAGTAATGGAAGAGACTATATTTATAAGAAGAAAAACTACCACAACAAGAGGACATAGTCTTAAATTAGAGGGGCAAAGGTTTAAAAATAATATCAGGAAGTATTACTTTACTGAGAGGGTAGTGGATGTATGGAATATCCTTCCGGCTGAAGTGGTAGAGGTTAACACAGTAAAGGAGTTTAAGCATGCGTGGGATAGGCATAAGGCTATCCTAAGGCCAGGGACTAATGAAAGTATTTAAAAAAATTGGGCAGACTAGATGGGCCGAATGGTTCTTATAAAGCCAGGGACTAATGAAAGTATTTAAAAAAAAGTGGGCAGACTAGATGGGCCGAATGGTTCTTATCTGCCGTCACATTCTATGTTTCTATAACCATAAGGAGCACAAGGAATGCAGATAGGATGTTTCAATACATACATATACTTTATATGCTCCCAGAAGTCAATTTTCTATCCTTTTTTTCCCACTCCAGCTTAAACTCTATGCAGACCACTGTATTCAAGTGGATATTTTAGTTACAGCTTCCCATTGATACTGCACTGTGGTGACATTCTGTCATCAAACTAATATGGTGACCAGGGGTCATGTGACCAAGCTCATGTATGCCTTTCTCACAGTGGGATAAGCTTTACCTTTGATATGGTAATTCAATACCTTTACAGGTCAGGAAAGAGATAACCACTCCCCCCTATCCCCATTCCTTTCTGTTCCTTCTTGGCTGCGCTACTAAGCAGACCCTTAAGCAGACATGGGCTAATTTTTATCATGGTGAACTGTGAGTGGGATCTGGTTATTTTATAAGATTTAGTTGTTATTGTTAGTTAGGTTGTTGTTGCTGTTGTTGTTGTTGTTGGTATAGTTAGTTAGATTGTGTGTCATTATTTGCATGTTGTTGTTGTTTTGTCTCTGAATAAATATTTGTTAAAGTAGACGGACCAGAGTTTATATGTGTATGCGTACATAATAATTTATAGAGTTTGGTAATACACCACATGTGGCGACCATGAATTTTAGACTTCTACAACAAATGTTTGTGAGGCGCAATAACTACCATATTGATACATAATCTAAGAGCAAGAGACTTTATAGCATAGGATTCGTTGTTGAAACAAATATACAAATGTGTTTTGTTGACTGTTTTAAATTTGTGTATTGTGACTGACATATTTTGTTGCAAATTGTAGCATTTATAGGTTTCACTTTGTTTCTGTACAGTTTTAAAGTATTGGTGATAAAAAGGGAAAATTGAATAGTTTCACTGCATTGGAACCTTTGATGTTTTGGCCATTTTAATAGCCCATGTGCTGTATTGTCTCTCTCTTGTTGCAACTAACCAGAATGAAACTTAATCTATTTTAATTGTTTTCTTAGATGTTACATTTTGAGGCTTCCCTGCATTCTAAGTTTAAATAGCAAACATTTTTTGTTGTTGTTATCTTTTGTCTGTTTGAATAATTGAATTCAGGATAGGAGCATAATGTTTGTGCATTATGACTGACAGAACGTATTTTGTTGCAAATTGTAGCATTTATAGTTTAATTTTGTTTCTGCACAGTTTTAAATTATTGGTGATTAAAGGGGAAGATTGAATAGTTGCACTGCATTGGTATTATTGATGTTTCGGCCATTTTTAATAGCCCATGTGCTGTATTGTCTCTCTCCTGTTGCAACTAACTAGAACTAAACTGAATATATTGTAATTGTTTTTAGATGTTACATTTTGTACATTTTGTGGCTTTCATTGCATTCTAAGTTTAAATAGCAATCTGTTTGGTTTTTTTTTTGTTGGTTCTCTTTTGTCTGTTTGAACCATTGAATTCTGGGTAGGAGCATTGTGTTTACATGATAAAGGTATTGGGGCTAATACAGTGTGGTGGCTATTGTTTAGCCAGGTTACCATTTCCATTTTTACACTGGAGTGTGTTTAATAGAAAATGAAAAGTTTGTATTTGAGGTAAATATTATGAAGTAAAGGTGCCTAGATTTTTATATGGCTGGGAATTATCATTGTGCTGAAGTTACAGTCAGGTATTTTTCAGTTCCCATATCTTCCTTTTAAATCATTCTGTTTATTTGTAAACCCCCCACCCCCTCCCCTTAAACAAACAGGGTGGTTTTGTGTTTTGCTATCTGTGGGCATTTCTCGTATTGAGACTGTGACGTTTTTTTCTTAAAAGACAAGAGTTTGTTTGAATAGGTTAATGTAATTAAGTTTTTCAAATGGTTCAATCTCTTTGGAGCCAGTTTCAGTTGTTTTTTTTAAATTAATGCCATTGTTAAAAGCTTGTTGTTGTTTGTTTTTTTTTAGTCTGCTAGTCTATTTCGATTAAAGAGCTCAGTTTTAAAATGTCATTTCTGGGTACTAAGTATTTTTCTGTAGACGTACTAGAGTACTTCAAGAATGACATTGACAAACATGATGGACCATATGAGCTTCCAGAACCAGCAGGCCCCAATTGTGGAAAATATGAAGGTTTCATGGATGTTTTGACACAGATTGTTGCTAATAAAAAGTGCCATATTAAGAAAAGGAAAAGCTTGGTTGTTGCTACAATAAGGGGTTTGGCAAGCATGGTAGTCGAATTGCAGCAAGCTAATTTAGTAACCACTAATAAAATGGAAGATGCTCTTGATAAAAGAGATTGTTTTAAAATAGCTGCCCTAAGAACAAACAAAATGATCGAGGGGTTGGAGAAGGAATTAAAGGAAATAGAACAACAGAGAGATGCATATAGTGCTAAGATCACTGAACTCCAAGACCTAGTCATGGAATATAAAATGAAAATTAAAGAAAACAGAAATAAATGGGATAAGGAGATTCCTAGAGTATGCCCAGACCAGTCGTATTATATATCTGAAAGTAAAGAACCAGTGCTGGGAACAAAACACAAGGGAAATGTGCCAATTGTAAATGGTGTCCCACAAGCCCCTATAATAATAACTGAACATTTTAATGTAAGAGAAATGCCTACTAGCTTCTCTAGACAGACAAGGACTATGTCAATCACAGACAAAGATAATTTCCAGAAATGGTGGGGAAGTATGCCAACTGACGACTTTAACACCTTTACACATTGGTTTATGAGGGGAGCAAATAGAGCAAAAAGAGGAGGTCTTAACTTAGAAGAATGGACAGAACTGTTAGAATATGCTATGGGTCCTTTGGCTAGCAGACTATTTGGATTTAATAACAGTGTGTCTGATCAGGCAGGAAGAATTGCTGCAACAAATTTCTATCTAGTCAGCATAGAGAAAGAAATAGCTAATATTATGATGAGGCCAGCAGATGGTCCTAGAGAGGTAGCTCAAAGGATATTGTTCTGGTATACGCTACGCCAACCTCAACAGCCTCTGATCTTGGGCTCACCAGAACACATTGCTAAAGTAATGGAAGCCCTTCCCTGGGAGTGTCAAGAATTTGTCAGGCTTTTTGATCCAACACCAGCAGACTTAGAGATTGTACTAACTAGAGCTGACAATTGGTGGATTAACCCCTTAAGGACCCATGACGTGTGTGACACGTCATGATTCCCTTTTATTCCAGAAGTTTGGTCCTTAAGGGGTTAAGCATCCTTCCTCAGAACAGGCCTTCTCCGTTTCAGCCATAAGAACATTCAAGGTTGACTCTGGTAGAGATTTAGATGGTAAATGGAGAAGCCAGAGGTGGGATGTACCCGAACAAGAGGGATAATGAGAACTGGACCAAAACAGGACTTTGACAAAAGATGGAGAGATCCACAGAGGGACCATAGGAATAGGGACAGTGCTAAAAGAAGCAATGTAATGGGAGATAATTGGAAAAATAGATGGGAGGGGCCTAAGGTAATCAATAATAATTGGAATAATAATAATACATGGGAGAGGCTAAAAAGGAGAGAGAATAACTGCAAAAATCACAGTTGGCAAGAAAAACAGAGAAACAACAGGAACAGTTATTGGGAGAATAATTGGAGAAGGAACCATAGATGGGATGAGCATCAGACTAATAGACGGAATTGGGATAATTGGAGGAATAAAGAAGGGAATAGAGACTACTGGGACCTAAAGAGACAGACTGAGAGATTGGAGGCAGACATGAAAGCACTTAGGGAACAGATGAGGGAGGGAAATACTGATCAATTGGGGGTCCCCAGTAATTAATAACTCCCATAATGTTTGTTGTCCTCTACATCTGTATGTATGTATGTTTGTTTTTCTTTTGTTTCTATATTTTATCTGTCTCACCATTATCTCGTAACACTCCAGTTTAAAGAGGACCTTAGTATGTATTGTTATATATATATATATATTTTCATATTAAGGATAAGCCTCTAAATTCATTAATTACAGTCAGGTGGGCCAAATTCCAAATATTTTTGTTTTTATTAGTTTAGCACGCCTGCACTGCCAGCTATGTTTTTTTTTTGTTGTTTTTTTTTTTTTATGCTGGATTAATAATTTAAAAAAATCATAGTTTAAGTGAATTGTGGCCAACGTGAGGCTTATATTTGATCACACTGGAGAGATGTGATAGTGTAACTTTCTGTTTACAACCGTAAAAACATTAAAAGCATTTTTTTTTATTTGGTTCCCAACAAATATAGCCTCAAGTTGATTTTTGATTGATCTATAGATTGCACGCTGCCAAACTGTGTCATGGTAGCATTCAGTCTATTTTTTTTTTTCTTCTCTCTCTCCATCTTTGATGCTTTTTTTTTTTGCTTTTTGTCATTAAGAATATAGGGAAATTAGATTGCCTTGAGTGAAGATGGCATAAAGAATAAAGTGACAATGTATGCTATTTGTTCTATTTGGCTATACGCAGGGGATTAAATAGTTGTGGGTATGAGAATTTGCACCTATGTTCAATTGCGAATACATTTTTCACCCTTACATCTTTCCCACTCACATTCATGTATTGTAATTTTCAGTTAAAACTATGTACATTTTGTGATTATTGCATGTATTCACCAGTAAATTATGAAATAACTAATATGGTTTTGTGTTCAACTCTCCATCAGGTGTGGAGTAAATGTCTAAATTAATCAAAATTTCAGGAGACATTTGTGGGTCTTTTACCTACATCTAAAATCTAAACATAGCCTTAAGACACCACAACCAAATAGATTTTATTAGACAAAACTAGTTAAGCCTTTGACACAAGACAATACGCTGATTACTGTTGTACATTTTTCATTGTCTGTGTTTGATTCAAAGAACATTTTAATTGGAAGGCCCAGAGAGGTGAAGGTAACTGACATGTCCTGTCACAGTTTACTATACAGATGAAGAAGTGCTGGGATTACCAAGACAAACTATTATCATGAAAATGATTACTATTCAGATGAAGAGGTGCTGGGATTACACGTCAAACTATTATCCTGAAAATGGATACTATACAGATGAAGAAGTGCTGAGATTACCAAGTCAAACTATTAACACAGCCCAGAATGAGGATAAAGTAACAGCAAGAAGCAGGAATTTGTGTCATTTCAAGGTGGTCACAGAATGAGTTTCCCCTACACTCATGAACTTGCATGTGCCATTAAACAAACAAACCTCAAGCTTTGTAATGGATTGGCTAAGACAATGTTCAAGGAGAATTCATTCTAAAATCACAGCTATCAAGCACACAGATCAGTCACAGTCTTCAGATTCCAGTCCCAGGCTAAACTAAACATCATATTGTGTCATAAACTAGTGATAATTACTGTATGGGGTTGATTGTGTCTGGATTTTACTTTACTTCACATGAACACATTACCATATAATATTAATGAACAACTACCAGGGTTCTTACCAACCCACTAGGGCAGTAGTTAATTTAAAAACGGAACAACTGAAAACAATAGAAATTGGGGGAATGTGCGGTGATGCAACCCCTGTTTGACTATATTCTTTCTCTCACTTTTAAATGTGCTCAACATAAGAGAAAAAAAAAGTGAGGGAATGTGGTGACATTCTGTCATCAAACTAATATGGTGACCAGGGGTCATGTGACCAAGCTCATGTATGCCTTTCTCACAGTGGGATAAGCTTTACCTTTGATATGGTAATTCAATACCTTTACAGGTCAGGAAAGAGATAACCACTCCCCCCTATCCCCATTCCTTTCTGTTCCTTCTTGGCTGCGCTACTAAGCAGACCCTTAAGCAGACATGGGCTAATTTTTATCATGGTGAATTGTGAGTGGGATCTGGTGATTTCATAAGATTTAGTTGTTATTGTTAGTTAGGTTGTTGTTGCTGTTGTTGTTGTTGGTATAGTTAGTTAGATTGTGTGTCATTATTTGCATGTTGTTGTTGTTTTGTCTCTGAATAAATATTTGTTAAAGTAGACGGACCAGAGTTTATATGTGTATGCGTACGTAATAATTTATAGAGTTTGGTAATACACCACATGCACTACCTGGCATCTACAGCGACACTGGCTTGTTGGGTATGTAGGCTTCTTTCTCTAACTGGGATTGATCACTCCTCGAGGGCCCATTCAGTTGGCTCCTGTAGACATAGCTGTCAGTACCGTGACTATTGTGGCCGGTTAGCTCAGTTGGTTAGAGCGTGGTGCTAATAACGCCAAGGTCGCGGGTTCGATCCCCGTACGGGCCAGCTAAGTTTTGGTTATCATCTCCAAGGCAAAACTTTCAAATAGCCAGAGAATCATGGGGAACCTTGCTTTTAGACACCGGTAAGGTAATGAAGGTTTTAAACCCTTCAGCAACTTGTAATGGGAGGGAAAGGGGCACTAGAGGGTCCTGCAGTGCCAGGAAACTTGGTTTCTTAGCGCTATAGGGTCTTTAGGTTCCCCCCACCCTCAGGATCCCACTCCCGTTGGGTCCAAGGGGGCTGAAGTGATTAAACACTCGCCTTTCTCCAGTGCCGGGCTCCCTCGGTGCTGGGAAACTCTCCTCCTCCTCCTCCTGACGTCAGCGCTGAATGAGCATGCGCGGCAAGAGCCGCCCGTGCATTCAAAGCGCCCATAGGAAAGCATTTTCTTAATGCTTTCCTCTGGACGTCCAGCGTCTTGATTTTCACAGTGAGAAGCGCAGAAGCGTCTCTAGCGGCTGTCAGTGAGACAGCTACTAGAGGCTGGACTAACCCTAGTGTAAACATATCAGTTTACAGCTGCAGGGTTAAAATCTGTGGGACCTGGGACCCAGACCACTTCATTGAGCTGAAGTGGTCTGGGTGACTATAGTGGTCGTTTAAGGACAGAGACAATTGTACAAGTTCTGATCAAAGCAAAACCTGGAATTTGACTATGTGTCTGTTCAACCATAATTCACCTTTTTCATATTAAGTGCACCCACACTTATTATAGATATTTTTTTTCAGGAGAAGCAGGGCTTTCATTTCACATCAAATATTTCTATCTGGAACTATTTAATATGAATAAAATCTAAAACAAAGTTTAAGAAATGTTATATTTTTTTAGTTCTGCATGGCATTTTAACTGTGAATATCATAATACTGTTAGCTTTTATTGCAGTAAAATACACATATTTGTATTCAGCAATGTCTCATGAGTACTCCCATGTACAGGAACTAAAAGGAGAGCTGGGAGAGGAAAATAATGTCTGGTCTCTGAGCAGGATGGGCACCAACCCTATATGTAAGCGACAAAAAAAGGAAACAAGCTTTGCCCAGACCAAAGTGTACTGAAAACTGCTTTAAAAATTCACTTTTAAGAACTATCATTTAAAATCAGTCATAATGATGAAGTGAGTGGGAATTGTACAGACTCCCTTAAACAGAGGTACCTTAATAGGTGCAAAATAAAGCACAATGTTGTCTAAAGCAACTATGTTGCAACGTGCTTTATAAAAAGAGAGAATTGTTGCTCTTGCTGGCAGAGACAGCTTCACTGTAGTGAAATGATTAAACACACAGAGAGAAATCTTTCTGCTGCTGATAGAGACCTGTGAATATGTGTCTCGTGCAGCAAAAAGGGGAGTTGGTCAAAAAATGATGCAGACTCCCTTAGAAGGGAGCTTTGTGAGTGCAAGGATACAATACTGTGCTGTCTAAAGCCACAGTGTTGTTATGTAACAGGTGTTGCTAATGCTAGCAGAGAATGAAAAATATGTGTCTCATGCAGCTACACGTTAGTGAAGAACATTTAGCACACACTAATACATCTTCCTGTTACTGCCAGAGACCTCTGAATGTATGTCTCATGCAGCCCACTTGTCACTGCAAATACTGTGCTGTCTAAAGCCACAGTATTGTTGCTAGTACCTGTTACTGGCAGAGACAATGCACAAGTTGTCAGCTTGTTCAGCATAAGGTTCTATATAGATAGTTGCCGTCTGGTAGGAGTTGGACTGATCGGTCTGAGCGGGAAAAACCCTTATCTGAGCCTTCAAGGGCACCTGCGTAGAATAATACACTTAAACTATCTATACTAAGTGCATGCCTAAAGTGCATAGAATTCTATAGTAAGATCGTTGGTAATATGCTATTACTATAGTGCGCATAACACTGAATCTAGCCTGGTAAGGTGAAGTGAAATCCTTCCTGTCAGCCCTCTATGGATCGTGAGTCAAATGATGTTCACATATGGCAGTCCGAGAGTGCGAGTGTACCCCGAAGCGCGTTTCGCCGGCTTGGGCGGCTCTTCAGGGTTTTTTTAGCCAATGGTTTTACAGTGTTTCCTCTCACTGTCACGCATTTGTCCTTGCACAATCTGAAGTCGGTCGTAACTTTTCCAGAGGCGGTTCGCACAAAGTTGGCCAAAGAAGTACGTTTATGGAGGTTGGCGGGCACCTTCTTATAAATTCCACTTAAGGGTTTATGTATTTCCCACTTAGGTGTAGTCCCAAAAAGGAAAGTTCAGACCTTCTTTGAGCCGTGTCCTTTGGTAGTGGTGCTGACCTTGTGGGGCTAGCAAATACGTAATCCACAGGTGGTCTTCTTCACGGATAATCTAGCAGTTGTACACTCGGAACTGTCTTTCAGCAGCTTCAAGGCCGGTGGTGAGTTTTCTGTGGGGCTTTGTTCTCTTGTGTATGGAGTTAAATGTCTCTTTCCGGGTGCAGCATGTCCCTGGTTACCTTAATGCAATTGCAGACTCTCTCTCTCGTTTTCCGTGGGAGCGGTTCAGGCAGGCAGCACCGGAGGGCCTGCCCTGTCTGGAAGTGATGTGGAAGCTTAGGACGTCATGCTTGCAGGAGGGGTGAGGTCTTCGCTATCTCCTGCTACATGGAAGGCGTATGAGAGGGTCTGGCAGGATTGGTACCGACTGGTGGCGCAGGTAGGGTCAATTAAGGGGTATTGCTATTTACTGACTAATCTGGCTCGGGAGGGATGTATTAACAAGTGCATGTCAGCACTAGCCTTAAACCATATGTTTTAGTTTTAATATGTTTTGGATCATTGTCCGCGTTAACACACCTATTTTATTACTGGTTTTGCAGGATAATCATTTTAATAAATTGTCTGCAGCTTTATCTTATACCCATAATCGGTGTTGTGTTTTATTTACTATACCAAGCTTTGTATTTGCTAGAGCAAGCTTAAACATTGCAGGTACAACCTGGAAATGTAGTGTTGAGGAAAGTGTGGACAAAGGACGACACTGGCGTTCACATAGTTAACAGCTGCAGGACGCAACAGTTGCTCAAAGAATTCATGTAACAGCATATCAGCTCGGGGCGTACCTAATTTACATACCCACAATGCTTTGCAAAACAAAATGGCCATTTTTATTTACGTATTCAAATAATGATAAGTTTTTTTTTTTTTGTCATTCTTTCTTTTATTGGGGCACTGGGGTGTAGTGTACAAAAAAATAAAGGGAGGGTGCAATAGTAGATAGGCGTATATTACATTTACATTTGTGTAGTATTACGAAAGCACTCTTGAAATTAATAGCCTCTTTGAACTTTTTTGGAAAACAAGCAATACAGTCTACAAACAGGAAATGTCGTTTTGAGGGATGTGTGGACAAAGTACGACCCCAGCAATCACATGGTTAACAGCTGCAGGGCTCCACAGTTAGACAAAGCATGCAGTCAACAGCATGTCAGCTGGGTACGTGCCTAATTTACATACCCACAATGCATTGCAAGGCATGATGGCCGTGTTCAATTAGCTACTAAATTAATAACAGTTTTTAAGAGGCAATACCGTACACGGTATGTTTTTTATTTAACCCCTTTTAAGGACACAACTTCTGGAATAAAAGGGAATCATGACGGAATATATCCGTCATGTGTCCTTAAGGCGGTAATAATTATACTGGATTCTCCATGTTGCAGTTTATTGTAGTATTGCTCTCCATATGTTTAGAAGCACATGTCTGAAACTGATGTGCTACTGTGACTTTTTGGTTGCATACTCTGGTTTCTCTTCAGACCGAATAAATCTTTCGCCTTTTACTAAAGATTTCCGTGGAGAGGAACAACCATGAGTTTCACTCAATTTTTTGAGGCCTGACCTGCGTCAGGTTAAATAATTGTTTAATAAAAGAGACCGTTATAGTAATTAGAACAAATCTTTTGCTGTTCTGAATATATCATTGCCTTCTACGGCCGAAAGGTCTCTAAAGTGTAAAGGCGATATGTGTATGGACAAGATAATGGCCATTATTTGTCACATCTTAAGTACATCTTTCTAAAATGAGATTCTGGTTCCTTATGTCTGCTCACTCGCCTTCCCTTCTTTTTATCCTTTCTTTGTCTTGGTCTTCCAATATCTTTTCTTCTATTTTTAGCTTTCTTCATGAGCTCTGGAACAGACTAGCTTCTAATATAGGGGGCCCCCACCCACCCCCTTATCCGAATAGCCCGAATTTTGTCCAAATTCACATTCGGACCGAAACGAATTGCACATGTCTAACAAATAGTGATAATAATAGTAGAATAAATAAAGATAGTAACTGTAGTATAAAATGATATGGTCTGGTTCTTCCTGGAAGGGACACTACATGTGTAATAGAAACATGAAAGGATAAGTAAACTATCCAAAAAGAATCCAATACAAATACGTGGATACAATGTTGCTAATCCACCTCTAGATGTCACTCAATAGCCGTATAAAGTCCTGTAGGAAATTGCAACATAGTAGCTGAAATTCTACAAGATATTATAGTTTCCTATTTTCATGTAGAGTGATTCCCCAGGCTATAGTATGAATCTAGGAGTCAAAATATATATAAATCTTGGGCAACAGGGAAGGTGCCGATTGGTCCCAATTATAGTCTAACAATTAGCCAAATAGCTAGTCCCTACGTATTTGTCAGCCGGCACATGTCCCCTCCATGCTCTGAGCCCAATAATCAAGTAGTGCAAGATTAGTTTCAATAAATAACCCTATGCCCAACCATATAAAGAGGGATTGAGAAACCCTATTGGACAAAGCCAGAGTAAGGTATAGGCATCCCCAACTCCGAAGGCTGGTGTCAAAAGTTAAAGTACAGTCTAAGAGCCTCCTGGTTCGGGAGATACACCAGAAAGCCCCCTTCCAGTTTGTCCAGTTCTTGTAACAATGATTATGCAAATTGTGTTAGTTGTTAAATGTCAGTTCTTGCAAATGGCCCAACAGTACATAAAGTAATATGTCCTATTGTGTTTTACACCCCACCTCCTATAGACTGTAAGCTCGTTTGAGTAGGGTCCTCTTCAACCTATGGTTCTTGTAAGTTTTCTTGTATTTGTCCTCTTTATAGGTAAATCCCCCCTCTTATAATATTGTAAAGCTCTACGGAATCTGTTGGCGCTATATAAATGGCAATAATAATAATAATAATAATAATTAGTTTCTTAGTTATAAACAGTAAATGTAGTTTTGAGGGTTTAGACAAAGTGCAACCCCAGCACTCACATGGTTAACAGCTGCAGGGCTCAACAGTTAGACAAAGCATGCAATTGCTTTGCGAGCTGGGGGCGTGCCTAATTTACATACCCACATTGCATTGCAAAAAATAATGCCCATTTTTATGTACTTGTTAAAATAATGATAAGCTTTTAATACATACTATGATGTGTATTCATTTAATAATTAATCATACCGTATTCTCCAAGCTACCTTCTCTCTAAATGCTTAAGGATTCTCTCTATATGCTTAAGAGGACATTTGTGAACCCGCTCTGCTACTCAGGTTGTCATTTGGTATACTCTGGTTTCTCTTCAGACCGAATAAATCTTTCGCCTTTTACTAAAGATTTCCGTGGAGAGGAACAACCATGAGTTTCACTCAATTTTTTGAGGCCTGAGTAACGTCAGGCTACATTAAGTGGTAAAATGTCAGATTTAAGTAACAAGTGAAACAAAGCATCTCATTGAAATGGTTACATTATCATTGAAATATTTGTTTAATAGTATCATTCTTTCATCCGTGTGATCATACCTATAATTTCACTTTCCTAAGACACTGTCAATAATTGCCAGAGACGAAGTAAAGTCATTAAAAAAGAATTTCATATAGTTTCAGTATTTGCTCTGGAGATACTTCTGTGTCCAAAATTTGCCTGTGAACCCACACAAGTAAAACATTAAAATATGCATAATAATATAAAACCACACGTCAATTACCTTCAATAATGGCAATTATTTTTACTCACTGAATTTAAATGAACAATAAATCGTAATTAAAGCATCTACCAGCATGCTCTCCTCTCTTTGAATATTTGCATACGTAGAATAACTACATATCCCTGCATGCTCTTGTTTCTTGAAATCTGTGCACTAACATGATGAACTACACATCCCAGCATGCACTACTTCTGGGTACACTCAAAATACACCGAGCATTTTTTCTCATTCTGGACAGACTCAACAGATAGACAAAGCATGTGCTTAACACCATGCTAGCTGGGGGCGTGCCTAATTTACATACCCACAATGCTTTGCAAAAAATAATGCCCATTTTCATCTATGTAGTAAAGTAATGATAATCTTTTCATACATATTATGTTGTGTGCAAGTTTATGTGATAATTAATTATGCCGGATTCTCCGAGCTACGTCTTAACTAAGGATTTCTCTATATGCTTAAGAGGATATTTATGAACCCGGTCTGCTACTGAGAGTTAAGTTTATCATACTCTGGTTTCTCTTCAGACCGAATAAATCTTTCGCCTTTTACTAAAGATTTCCGTGGAGAGGAACAACCATGAGTTTCACTCAATTTTTAGAGGCCTGACACGTATCAGGCTACATAACAAATGTATAAAATCAGATATAAATAACAAACTAAACAATGGAGCTTCAATGGTAATGTTACCAACTAAATTGGTTATGTAGCTTCAATGGTAATGTTACCAACTAAATTCTAGGGCAAAAAATAAAATGTACATGCATGATAAAATATTACAGTATTGTTTTACAGTGTCATTTGTTCATCCATATAATCCTACCAGTAAGTTCAGTTTCCAGAGACAAAATAAAGTCATTAATTAGAAATGTCACATATTTCTCAGAATTTAATCTGGAGATTATTTTATGTCCAAGATGTTAAAATTGTAAAGTGTTACAGAGCAATAGTAGCAATAGTAAAAATCTCCCAGCATGCTTAACTGTCATGGAATCAGGGCACATACAAACTGACAGGCGTCAAATGTTTGGGTATCAGCAAGTACCATTACGTTCTGTAGACAGGGGACTGCAAATCAGGAATAACACAATACATGTTTAGAGACAAGGCAAAGTAATATTCTAAAAGTAAAAACCCTTGTTTTTTTTTGCATTATATGAGTTTATGAGCATTTATTTCTTAAACCAAATATTAAAAAAAGTAATTCTAAGTGAATCTTACATTAGACAAACAAAAAAATCAATCTTGTTGAAAAATAGTTAAATATATTTTTATTGTTGTACATGCAATTTCAGTCTCCTTAGAGACTGTCAAAAATTGCCATTGCTGACTATATTTCAAGTCATCATGGCGGGGTATTGGTAAAAGTTTTCAATTAGCAATAATCACGCCTCGGATAAACCTCATTGGCTACGATACTGCCACTGCGCAAAGCTAACTCATATGATCAAAGTGCACAGTCAACATTCAGAAAACTCTCATTTGCGTTGTGGAGAGACATGTGTGCATGCTAGGTCTGTGCTATGCATTCTGGGAGGCAGTATGGTAATTACACTGCGAATAGGCTACCAATCCTCAGGCTGTTCCCAGGAGACTGAATTAGAGACAAATTGTAAATCGGATATTTCTCTTAGCTTCCTATCTGATGAGGTGACCAAGGACTGAGGTAAGCAAAATAAGTTTTATTTTAACCCTTTCTGCACTACGGGGAGGTGGGGAGGTGGGGAGGTGCAAGGGAGGGGAAGCTATAGTGCCAGGAAAAAAACCTTTAAGTAAGATTCCTGGCTCTCATACCCAGAGGGCTTGGAGGCGTGGCTTGAAGCTATTAATCGTTTAATATTAGATTTCGGCAATTCGGACTGCAGGCACTATAACAACTTCAATAAGATGAAGTTCTGTAAGTTCAATAAGATGAAGTTGTTAAAGTGCCGGTAGTGTCCCTTTAAAGGACTGCTTTCTCTTTAAATAAGTCCTTTTATAAAGTAAGAAAGCAGGGACACTCTTACTGCCTAAAGCTTTTGTACCTACCTGATCTAGCAGCTTCTTATCCCTATTATAAATGTTGCAGTACTGTTTATGGACTGTGTTACATTGTACAGCACCCACTTTGTGCTTGAACACAGGAAATTCAGAAATTCAGAGTGTTATAAAAGCCTATGGACATTACAGCAAATATGCTTCCCACTGTCTTACGCGGTGTATTTATTCTCTAACATAGAAGGACAGAAAACAGGACTGGGAACACGTTTTAAGTGATCAGTAAACAGTTTAAATAGAACATTTTAGAACAGATCGGTAGCAAACTTTAATTTCTGGCGAAATCGAGATTCTTGAAAGAATTTGGAAGTGAATGGGTTAATTCACCCCATGTGTGAGAGTTTGATCCAATGCACCGGGGGACACAGGGGATTGAAATTTACTCTGTAATACTCACTAAACCAGAGTTAAAATGAGTACTTAATATAGATAATAAGTACTCTCCCTCCCCCCGCTGGATGTTAGGAAGCAGACACAAACCTTTTCAGTATGTGTACATTTAGTAAGAAATCAGACAATGTTTTAAATGGAATGCAATACATACAGCTACCAACAGATGACGTAAATACTGATAGATTTCAGAACATACACTTTGCAGCCAACAGATGGCGCATGACTGACAAATGATTACACACGACAAAAAAAGCCAAGAAATAACACACACACTAATTAAAACATAGATAACAAATGAGACAATTTCAAAAACACTTTAGAGCATACCAGCTCCTGACGAGATATCTTTGTTAAGATAGTTGTAATAATATTTATTATAGATGCTTGCTTACGTAATCTATTCATTGACAGAGTATGTAGTAACCACTCAGCTTGTGTTCTCTCCCTCCTACTCTCCAATTAAGGAAATAGGAACGGTCATCAACAGCAACCAGCAGCTACAATAAAGCAGCACTGGGAGCCCACTTCACGCTCAGGAGAAAACACTCAAGCTCTTCCTCGTGGGTACTGAGTTTGGACATTTTAGAGCACATTTCACCAGTTACAAACTATAGAAATGATCCCTGAAAGTATAGTCTTAATGAACCTTTACTACAAGCAAAGAACAGGCTGCCAAAGGTTTCTATTACACATGTGGTGACATTCCGTACATTTCACATTTACACAAACATAAACAATATTATCAAACAAAATTTTTAAAAAATAATTCCTGAAGTTTCATAGGATTGCAATGCTTTTAAATAAAATTGACAAGATTGTTGGTGTGAAATAACAATGGCTTATTTTGCATACAACACGCCCACTAGCCAATGAGTCACAGCTTTCAGTTTGCAGGATTCTCCCAAAACTCCCACACTGCTCCCATACACACAGCCACATTCTATAACAGCGACTATCCTTCCCAATATCTTACTCAGTGTAATTATTATTATTCAGCATAAGACAAGGACAGTAAACAGGACTGTGGAAACAATTTTGTATTGATCAGTAAACAGTTTCAATGAAAATTTTTAGAACAGATCTGTACCAAAGTAAGTGTCAACTCGGGATGGAAGAGGTGCAGTATATAGGACACCGGGTGGGGTGCAAAAACTGGAACCGGCCAAGATAGAGGCAGTCGCTAGCTGGCCCAGTTCCCCCACCAAAACCCAAGTGCCTGCCTTCCTAGGGACTGCGGGGTACTACAGGAAATTTGTCCCCAATTATAGCGCCATTGCTAAACCCCTCACCAACCTGACCCGCAAGAACCTGCCCCGACAGGTAGCTTGGACCCCAGAGTGAGAGCAGGCATTCCAAGCTCTCAAGGACACCCTGGTAAAAGCCCCTGTGCTGGCTGCCTCAATCACAGGAAAAGTTTTCTCGTCCACACAGATGCCTCTATGTTCGGACTGGGAGCAGTACTGAGCCAGGTCGGGGACGATGGCAGTTACCTCAGCAGGAAGCTCTTACCCAGGAGGTAAGCTACGCCGCCATCGAAAAGAAGTGCCTGGCGTTGGTGTGGGCACTCAAAAAACTGCTGCCGTACTTGTATGGACAGCAATTTACCCTGCTCACGGATCACAACCCGTTGGTGTGGCTTAACCGGGTCTTTGGGGAGAATGCCAGGTTTTTACGGTGGAGCCTGGCCCTGCAGCCGTATGACATTGCCATTAACTACAGACCCGGTAAGCAGAATGGCAATGCCGATGACCTGTCCAGGAAAATCGCCCTGGACAAGTGATCCATGGGTGCTTTCCCCAGACATCAACAGGTTGATCCGCTGGGATCCACCTGGATGCCGACTAGTGGTTAAGGGGGAGCTTTGTAGCGGGATCACCACTAAACCGTAAAGTGTGGTAGTGTATTTGCCTATGTTCCCCATGTATTCGTGATTACTTGTGTGTTTTACCTTCTCCCCGTTCGGGAGACTGCGTACGAACACAGCCCGTTCGTCTCACGAACGGGGACCACCCCAATACCCCATTTAGAATTTTTATTTAGAATGTTCACACCTCGCTAACGACTTGTGGAAACCACAAATTGCAAGGGAAGCTTTGGCGTGTGCCGACCCGTTCGTTAGACGAACGCCATCCAAGGGAGCACTCGCAGATTGGTTCTCACCTCGTTCGGCTCCCAAAAGAGGACCTCCCCAGCGACCCTTGGAGTGTTCACACTAATCAATTAGAATGTTGGCAACTTGTAATATAAGTGTGAAACCGCAAGGGAAGTAATTAATGAGTGCTTCCCTGGGTGGCCACCATTCGTATAGATGAACGCCGGTCAGGGGGAGCATTCGTGTACGGAAAGGAGGCGCTTCCCTTGCTTGGTTTCACCCAGGTACCCCGTGAACAGAGGCTGTTCATGCTGGTTACCATTCTGGGGGTCCCTGAGATTGATGGGGACACTCTGTGTGGACAATGGCGGTTTGGCGGGCTTTCTGTACCTGGGAGCCCAGGAGGCGGGAATCTTTCACACGCACAGGCCCTTGGGAAGGGACATGGTGTGGCAGGAACAGGGGACAAAGGGACTAGGGACCCGGATCCAATATACGACCCCTGGGAGGGGAAGGACAAAGGGAGGGGACATTGTCTTTTACCTGTTTTCCACCCCCTTGCATGGGGAGAGTATAAAGCCGAGTGTGGCCAATAAAGCTTGTTGTTGTACCCCGGGAACTGTGTGTCGTCTAGTTACTGGGGGAAAATGGGTCTGGTCAATAATTAATAGCGGAGGTAACCAGCCGGGTTACCCAGGGTCTGTTACACTAACATACTCTGCTTTCTTGCCTTTTACTAAAGATTTCTGTGGAAAGGAGCAGCTTTTATGAAATCTGACAAAGGTCAGGCTATATAATTGTTTTTAAAAAATTGTTTTTAAAAAATTGTTTTTAAAAAAAAATTATTTTATGGTTGTTATAATGCCCGAAAGAATTATTTGTGTAAATCTGGCTACGTATTTGCACTCCTACTCCAAAGCAAAAGTGTCTCTAAACGTCAAAAACAATGTGTGTGTGGCTCACTTAACAGCCATTATTCAACACTTCTCAAGTTCATTGTACAACGAGCTCTGGAATAGACTAGCTTCAGGTTGACCAAATAGTTAGCCATTCTCTTCACTTATGTTTTTTGCTTTAACTTTTATTTTTATTTGGGTGCTATTAGCATTTTTTTCAAGTGGGCATTGTTCTTCTCTGTATGTTACTTGGTATTCTGGTAAGACAACAAAAATATATGCTATATTTCTAATGTTTCCTCTTTTTTCGAAAGTCATATAATAGCACTTTCCTGCTAGTGTTGAGAGTGATATAATTTAAAAAAAAAAACCATCAAATAATTATTGAAAACTACTATTCCCTGACCGGGAATCGAACCCGGGCCGCGGCGGTGAGAGCGCCGAATCCTAACCACTAGACCACCAGGGAAAGATGCAAAATGTCAATTAACGTAAATGTAAATTGAAAGACATGAACCACCTTCAATCTCAGAAATAACAGTAAATTCAATCCACATAGGAATTCCTTATAGCCTTAGAACTTAATATAAAATATGTGGAAACTATACAGTATGAGATTACTAACATGCATTTCTTTAGTCACCCATTTATTGGCTCATGTAAATTCTGTATTGTCATACTACATAAGACAACATCTATAATCAAAGTACTGAAGTGTGGCTCAGTGGCAAGACAGCAGGCCAGGGACACAGAAGGATCCAGGTTCAGTAAAGCACCTTTGGTATGGCCCTGCCTGGATGTCACAGTGACAATTACATTAATGTCCCTTTTACCTGGACTGACTTACACTGAACAAAAGGTATTGTACGAAACTGGTTCGTGGATTGCAGGATAACACTTACAAGGAAAGGTTACAGGAACTTAACATGTATAACTTGGAGGAAAGACGTGACAGGGGGGATATGATAGAAACATTTAAATACATAAAGGGAATCAACACAGTAATGGAAGAGACTATATTTATAAGAAGAAAAACTACCACAACAAGAGGACATAGTCTTAAATTAGAGGGGCAAAGGTTTAAAAATAATATCAGGAAGTATTACTTTACTGAGAGGGTAGTGGATGTATGGAATATCCTTCCGGCTGAAGTGGTAGAGGTTAACACAGTAAAGGAGTTTAAGCATGCGTGGGATAGGCATAAGGCTATCCTAAGGCCAGGGACTAATGAAAGTATTTAAAAAAATTGGGCAGACTAGATGGGCCGAATGGTTCTTATAAAGCCAGGGACTAATGAAAGTATTTAAAAAAAAGTGGGCAGACTAGATGGGCCGAATGGTTCTTATCTGCCGTCACATTCTATGTTTCTATAACCATAAGGAGCACAAGGAATGCAGATAGGATGTTTCAATACATACATATACTTTATATGCTCCCAGAAGTCAATTTTCTATCCTTTTTTTCCCACTCCAGCTTAAACTCTATGCAGACCACTGTATTCAAGTGGATATTTTAGTTACAGCTTCCCATTGATACTGCACTGTGGTGACATTCTGTCATCAAACTAATATGGTGACCAGGGGTCATGTGACCAAGCTCATGTATGCCTTTCTCACAGTGGGATAAGCTTTACCTTTGATATGGTAATTCAATACCTTTACAGGTCAGGAAAGAGATAACCACTCCCCCCTATCCCCATTCCTTTCTGTTCCTTCTTGGCTGCGCTACTAAGCGGACCCTTAAGCAGACATGGGCTAATTTTTATCATGGTGAACTGTGAGTGGGATCTGGTTATTTTATAAGATTTAGTTGTTATTGTTAGTTAGGTTGTTGTTGCTGTTGTTGTTGTTGTTGGTATAGTTAGTTAGATTGTGTGTCATTATTTGCATGTTGTTGTTGTTTTGTCTCTGAATAAATATTTGTTAAAGTAGACGGACCAGAGTTTATATGTGTATGCGTACATAATAATTTATAGAGTTTGGTAATACACCACATGTGGCGACCATGAATTTTAGACTTCTACAACAAATGTTTGTGAGGCGCAATAACTACCATATTGATACATAATCTAAGAGCAAGAGACTTTATAGCATAGGATTCGTTGTTGAAACAAATATACAAATGTGTTTTGTTGACTGTTTTAAATTTGTGTATTGTGACTGACATATTTTGTTGCAAATTGTAGCATTTATAGGTTTCACTTTGTTTCTGTACAGTTTTAAAGTATTGGTGATAAAAAGGGAAAATTGAATAGTTTCACTGCATTGGAACCTTTGATGTTTTGGCCATTTTAATAGCCCATGTGCTGTATTGTCTCTCTCTTGTTGCAACTAACCAGAATGAAACTTAATCTATTTTAATTGTTTTCTTAGATGTTACATTTTGAGGCTTCCCTGCATTCTAAGTTTAAATAGCAAACATTTTTTGTTGTTGTTATCTTTTGTCTGTTTGAATAATTGAATTCAGGATAGGAGCATAATGTTTGTGCATTATGACTGACAGAACGTATTTTGTTGCAAATTGTAGCATTTATAGTTTAATTTTGTTTCTGCACAGTTTTAAATTATTGGTGATTAAAGGGGAAGATTGAATAGTTGCACTGCATTGGTATTATTGATGTTTCGGCCATTTTTAATAGCCCATGTGCTGTATTGTCTCTCTCCTGTTGCAACTAACTAGAACTAAACTGAATATATTGTAATTGTTTTTAGATGTTACATTTTGTACATTTTGTGGCTTTCATTGCATTCTAAGTTTAAATAGCAATCTGTTTGGTTTTTTTTTTTGTTGGTTCTCTTTTGTCTGTTTGAACCATTGAATTCTGGGTAGGAGCATTGTGTTTACATGATAAAGGTATTGGGGCTAATACAGTGTGGTGGCTATTGTTTAGCCAGGTTACCATTTCCATTTTTACACTGGAGTGTGTTTAATAGAAAATGAAAAGTTTGTATTTGAGGTAAATATTATGAAGTAAAGGTGCCTAGATTTTTATATGGCTGGGAATTATCATTGTGCTGAAGTTACAGTCAGGTATTTTTCAGTTCCCATATCTTCCTTTTAAATCATTCTGTTTATTTGTAAACCCCCCACCCCCTCCCCTTAAACAAACAGGGTGGTTTTGTGTTTTGCTATCTGTGGGCATTTCTCGTATTGAGACTGTGACGTTTTTTTCTTAAAAGACAAGAGTTTGTTTGAATAGGTTAATGTAATTAAGTTTTTCAAATGGTTCAATCTCTTTGGAGCCAGTTTCAGTTGTTTTTTTTAAATTAATGCCATTGTTAAAAGCTTGTTGTTGTTTGTTTGTTTTTAGTCTGCTAGTCTATTTCGATTAAAGAGCTCAGTTTTAAAATGTCATTTCTGGGTACTAAGTATTTTTCTGTAGACGTACTAGAGTACTTCAAGAATGACATTGACAAACATGATGGACCATATGAGCTTCCAGAACCAGCAGGCCCCAATTGTGGAAAATATGAAGGTTTCATGGATGTTTTGACACAGATTGTTGCTAATAAAAAGTGCCATATTAAGAAAAGGAAAAGCTTGGTTGTTGCTACAATAAGGGGTTTGGCAAGCATGGTAGTCGAATTGCAGCAAGCTAATTTAGTAACCACTAATAAAATGGAAGATGCTCTTGATAAAAGAGATTGTTTTAAAATAGCTGCCCTAAGAACAAACAAAATGATCGAGGGGTTGGAGAAGGAATTAAAGGAAATAGAACAACAGAGAGATGCATATAGTGCTAAGATCACTGAACTCCAAGACCTAGTCATGGAATATAAAATGAAAATTAAAGAAAACAGAAATAAATGGGATAAGGAGATTCCTAGAGTATGCCCAGACCAGTCGTATTATATATCTGAAAGTAAAGAACCAGTGCTGGGAACAAAACACAAGGGAAATGTGCCAATTGTAAATGGTGTCCCACAAGCCCCTATAATAATAACTGAACATTTTAATGTAAGAGAAATGCCTACTAGCTTCTCTAGACAGACAAGGACTATGTCAATCACAGACAAAGATAATTTCCAGAAATGGTGGGGAAGTATGCCAACTGACGACTTTAACACCTTTACACATTGGTTTATGAGGGGAGCAAATAGAGCAAAAAGAGGAGGTCTTAACTTAGAAGAATGGACAGAACTGTTAGAATATGCTATGGGTCCTTTGGCTAGCAGACTATTTGGATTTAATAACAGTGTGTCTGATCAGGCAGGAAGAATTGCTGCAACAAATTTCTATCTAGTCAGCATAGAGAAAGAAATAGCTAATATTATGATGAGGCCAGCAGATGGTCCTAGAGAGGTAGCTCAAAGGATATTGTTCTGGTATACGCTACGCCAACCTCAACAGCCTCTGATCTTGGGCTCACCAGAACACATTGCTAAAGTAATGGAAGCCCTTCCCTGGGAGTGTCAAGAATTTGTCAGGCTTTTTGATCCAACACCAGCAGACTTAGAGATTGTACTAACTAGAGCTGACAATTGGTGGATTAACCCCTTAAGGACCCATGACGTGTGTGACACGTCATGATTCCCTTTTATTCCAGAAGTTTGGTCCTTAAGGGGTTAAGCATCCTTCCTCAGAACAGGCCTTCTCCGTTTCAGCCATAAGAACATTCAAGGTTGACTCTGGTAGAGATTTAGATGGTAAATGGAGAAGCCAGAGGTGGGATGTACCCGAACAAGAGGGATAATGAGAACTGGACCAAAACAGGACTTTGTCAAAAGATGGAGAGATCCACAGAGGGACCATAGGAATAGGGACAGTGCTAAAAGAAGCAATGTAATGGGAGATAATTGGAAAAATAGATGGGAGGGGCCTAAGGTAATCAATAATAATTGGAATAATAATAATACATGGGAGAGGCTAAAAAGGAGAGAGAATAACTGCAAAAATCACAGTTGGCAAGAAAAACAGAGAAACAACAGGAACAGTTATTGGGAGAATAATTGGAGAAGGAACCATAGATGGGATGAGCATCAGACTAATAGACGGAATTGGGATAATTGGAGGAATAAAGAAGGGAATAGAGACTACTGGGACCTAAAGAGACAGACTGAGAGATTGGAGGCAGACATGAAAGCACTTAGGGAACAGATGAGGGAGGGAAATACTGATCAATTGGGGTTCCCCAGTAATTAATAACTCCCATAATGTTTGTTGTCCTCTACATCTGTATGTATGTATGTTTGTTTTTCTTTTGTTTCTATATTTTTTATATATATAAATCTTTATTTTTATTATTTTTTTTAAAAGTTCATTCAAATGCAGATACAGCTTACATATTATATTTAGCATGGTACAATAAAATATTTTGAAATAATACAATACAAAATACACTAATACAATACAATAGTGAGACTAATAATAGTAATCAAGTTAATGATGTTAATTATAAATAACAAACGGACCGTGCTTCTAATAGACCTCTAGTGTTCTACTGTATCTGCAGCCATACAAGAATACCATACATACCATGCATCCTATCCAAACATACATCCCATTCTCTCTACTGTCTACCCAAAGCTATCTCTGTGAGGGGGGGCCGGGGGGGGGGGGAGGGTTAGTAGATCGTTAGTGAATCTAACCCAAGGGGCCCAAATTTCATTATATTTTTCTTTTGAAGTTTTAGCAATCCCAGCTTCCATGTTACATTGGTAGTCAATCTGTATGCATATATCCTGCCAGTTTAACGCACCCATATTTCTCCAGTTTCTTGCCATCACTATCTTTATTGCCATACAGATATGAATCCAAAGAATTTTTCGTTTTATATTGCCTCTTGGAATATCTAGATGAAACAAGAACATTTGGGGTGTGATCTCAGTCCGAGTTTCAAACATATAATCTGCCAGTTTCGATAGAGTTATTTTCATAGGTTTCAACTCCTCATAGTCCCACCAGATGTGGGAGAATGAACCTAACTCCCTACCGCATCTCCAACAATCTGGCAGGAGTGTGGGTTGGAATCTATGAAGGCGAGTTGGCACCAGATACCATCGGTATACCAATTTGAAGTACACTTCCTGTATATTTACCCCATGTATATATCTTTTTATTGCTTGTACTCCCGTCAGCCAATCCTCCAGCGGGGATAAAAAATTAAGTTCTTGCTCCCATTTATACATTGCTGGCGCTTTGTCTATCTGCCTTTGGCTTCTTACGAATTTGTTATATCTAGAGGCAATTTTTTTTTTATATTGAAGTTCTACAAACTGGTCCATTGGGGAACTTTCCGAAAAGTCTTTTCCCATAATAAAGGATTTTATTCTTAAATAATTAAATATTTCCTTCGAAGGGAGATTATATTTGTGTTGTAGAGTTGGAAATGGCAACATTTTATTATTAATTAAAAGTTCCGCTATTCTTTTTACTCCACCATTTTCCCATTCTTGGATATTTATATCCTTTATATAAAATTTTAGAATTGTTAATGGGGCATTTGTTGATATATATCTTGTTCCATATTTCTTTTTCAAGTGCTTAACGATATAGATCATTAAGTTATTCATTGGATTGCTAGATCTTATCTTTTTTTAAAATTCACTATCACACCACCAGAGCAAAAATGGTTCCATGTCCCCAAGATCTGATTTTTCAATATCTAGCCAATTTGGTCTGGCCATTGAGTAGTTATCACACTTAATTAGGTGAGCTACCATATTGTTCATATATATTCTCTGTACATCTGGAAAACAGATCCCCCCTTCTTTCCAGTCTCTCTGTAATATTTCCAATGAGACTCTAGGTCTCCTATCTTGCCAAATATAATTTGTTAATTGCCTTTGAAGACCGCGTATCGTCTGGTATGACACCCTCAGCGGGAGATTACTAAATAAAAATGTCAACTTAGGAAGGAGATAAAAATTTACTGCTTCAATCCTACCCAACCAAGAAAGTTCCAATCCCTGCCAATTTTTTATGGTATTCCTAAATTGAGTTGCAATTTCCGTATAGTTAAGTTCTCCCGTTTCTCTGTAATCTAGAGAAAATTTTACCCCTAAATATTTTATGTTTCTTGTTTCCCAATCACAGTTAAAGTCTTTTTTAAGTTTATCTATACATGGTCCACTTAGACCTTTTGTCAAAATGTGTGTTTTATTTATATTTATTTTATAGCCTGAGTGTATACCAAACACATTAATAAGCCGAAATACGGCTGGGATAGAATTAATAGGGTCTGCTAAGGTCAGTAGAATATCATCTGCATATAGTGCAATCTTATTCTCCATCTTATTCACTTTTAGCCCGCTGATATCTTCATTCTGTCTGATCGCGGCTGCCAACGGTTCTATGGAGAGGATATATAACAGGGGTGCCAAAGGGCATCCCTGTCGAGTCCCATTTCTAATAGAGAACCAATTAGACTGAAACATATATCCTGATACTTTGGCTTGAGGATCCTTATATAGCGCCATTGTACACTCCTTAAAGTAACCCTCGATGCCGAAGGCCCTCAGTACTTCCTCCATGTATTTCCAGTTAACCCGATCGAAAGCTTTTTCGGCATCGAGGGCAACCACCGCAAAAGGAGACAAGCTTTGGTCCGCATGATATAGGACATTCAGTAATTTCCTGATGTTATCAGATGTGCCCCTGCCCTCTACAAACCCGCTCTGATCTTTATGTACAATGTTGGGTATGATTTGTTTTAGTCTATCGGCCAGAATTCTAGAGTATACTTTAATGTCTAGATTGATAAGAGATATTGGTCTATAATTTAAGGTATACGTAGGATCCTTTTCTGTCTTAGGTATTGGTATTATAGAGGCCTGAAACAGTTCCATTGGGATGGCTTTGTGATTAGCAATATCTTCAAATGTTCTTAAAATATATGGAGATATAATATCACTTAGTTTCTTATAAAAGATTGAAGAGAAGCCATCTGGGCCTGGTGCTTTACCTGCTGTTAGTGCTTTAATGGTGTTATTAATCTCCTGAATAGAGAAGGGGGCATTTAGTTGACTCAAATTCTCCACTGATATTTTTGGTAGGGTCAATTTATCCAGAAACTGTTTTGTTTCGCCCTCAGATGGCTCATTAAATTTTATGTTATATAAGCCTTTGTAATAGTCTTCAAATGCCTTAGCTATTTGGTTTGGAGAAATCATTTTCTTACTTCCAACTGTTATATAATTTATAGATTGAAGTTTATTCTTATTTTTTAATTTGTTTGAAAGGCTTTTCCCTGTTTTATTATTTCCATAATACCATCTCTGTTTTAGAGTTAACATAGCTTTATTGATCTTTTCTTGGGTTCTTACTAAGATTTTTGCCCTAATCTCTTTAATATCCTGCAGAATCTTGTAATCTATGGTGAGTTTATGTAATCGTTCTTGTTTTGCCAAATCGATATAAAGCTCATTAAGCTCCTTTCCTTTCATTTTTTTTATAATGGCACCCATTTTTATGAGACATCCTCTCATATACGATTTAAAGGTACACCAAAGCATGGCATTGGAGACATCCCCAGTATCATTGCTTTCAAAAAATTCTCTGGTCTGATTGCGTAATACCTCTACATTAATTTCTGATTTTAATAAATTTTCATTAAGTCTCCATTTGTCTCTACTTTTGTATTCGGGGTTATTTTTTATAACTAAACTTACAGGTGCATGGTCGGACCATGTGATAGGTCCAATTGACACTTTTTTAATTCGCTCCAAGCTTTCAGGTTTCACCAAAAAATAGTCGATTCTAGTATATGTCTGGTGGACATTTGAAAAGAACGTGTAATCTCTCGCTTCTGGATTGGACGTTCTCCAGGCATCAAATAAACTATTTTTTGCCAAAATGGTCTGCATCATTGATAGGCCTGTTCTTTGCTTAGCTTCTGTATAAGCTGATTTAATTCTGTTCCTATCTACTTTATCATCTATGATGCAATTAAAGTCCCCCCCGATGATTAGGCTACCAGACGATACACGGTCAATCTTTTGAATCAAATTTCCTAAGAATCTATATGGTGATTGATTTGGGGCATAAACGTTTACTAAAGTATACAAAATGTCGTTAATTCGAACTATCACTATGAGAAACCTACCACCTGGGTCCGTCTCCTCATGTATCAGCTCATATTTCAAGCTACTTGAAAAGAAAATTGCCACCCCTCTTTTTTTATTTTTCCCAACCAGATTGGATCTATGGACTACTGCAAATTTTTTAAACTTCCATAATTTGGACATAGAGTTAACCCAATGTGTCTCTTGTACAAACCCAATATCTGTTTTACTGTCAGTAAATAGTTTATACAGATAGCCTCTTTTCTGTCCAGAGTTTAAGCCCCTTGCGTTAATAGATAATATATTTAATGACATCCTATCCTTGACTCCCCCCACACCCTCTTCCCCTCTTAGCTCCCCTTCCGATAGCATCCAACACACAAATTCTCTCATACCTTCTCCAGTCAGCCCCATATACTTAAGCCTCATGGAGAAACTCATCCTCAAACTTACTCTTGCAACATTCATTCCGTAATATGAAGTTCTATATATAGTCTTCATATTTAACCCTGCTGCCGTCGCAGGACACTGGACCAGGAAAGTGTGCGGTTAATGTCCTATATTCTTCTTTCCTCTCAGCACTCTTCTCTCTTTTTTTACCCTTTTGCAATATTATTTCCCTTATCCTTCATATACAATTTCATCACAGGATGGCTATTATTCTATCTAAGGCAGCCTCTTCAAAGCTCATATGTTTATCATCAAGTTAATGTCTATTTCCACCCTTTTATATTTTCCCTTCTCTATACCTTACTTTAGCCTCCCCTTGAAAGTCCCCATTCTCTTTACCTTAACTTCCCTTTTATACCTTCTTCATACATTATTTATTAAACTTATACTTATTGTGGGCTTGCATATCATTATTTCATAGAGTCCCATAAATGCCACATCATACAATATTTACTGTGTTTATGATTATTATAGGGGTCAGTTTCATTTTGTGCGCGTACGTTCAATTGTGCCTCTATATTTCATTTTGTGCGCAGACATTAACTTAAACATCTATGTAAATTATACTTTACACTCATTCTCCAGGTGTGTATCAACATTTTTTCTTTTTAAACATTTAAGTGTTATTTCTTATATTTATATATACTATAGACTACAACAATTTTCACCTATTCTTTACCGTGTCCTTCTATATTAATTTATGTGACCATATATGTGCAGATTATCATTTTAATCTCTATATTACATTTTGTGCAAATTCAATTATGCCTCTTTATAGCTTATACTTTCTCCAAGTGTATACCATCATTTTTTCAACATTTAAGTGTTATTTCTTATATTTGTATATACTATAAACCACACGCTTTTCACCAATTCTTCACCATGTGCTTCTACATTGGATTATGTGGCTTATGCGGCTAAATATGTGCAAATTATCATTTTAATCTCTGTATTTGTGTCCCTCTAGAGACATTTCTATGTATGCGAATGCCCAAAAAAAAAAAAAAAACACATTTCTTTTTAAACTACTGGGTAAGTTTCAGGGATATCATCTTCTGTTTTAATGCCGTATTGTCTCTGAAGATGTATGTTTGATCTTTATAAAAGATCATGATTGCCGTATTTGTCTAGTTTTTTGAGATAAGTCCTGAAATACTTTCAAGTGTCTCCATTCTTCCGTGTCTAAACTCCCTTTTCTAATCTTCTGCATTATTTGGTTTTTTATCCCGAAGTTAGAGAAGCAGATCATGACGTCTCTTGGGTAGGACTTATCAATTCCCTTTGGTCTGGGTATTCTGTGAAATCTTTCGAAGGTTTCTGGACTCATCGTCTGCCGGGATAAAATTTTGGAAAAGAGGCTATCCAGATATACATATAGATCTTCCTGTGTAATTGATTCTGGTATACCTCTAACTCTAATGTTTTTTCTCCTGGAGCGGTCTTCTAAGTCTGTTGCTTTGATCTCGATGTCGTGCATTCTCTTCTCTAGTTGTGAGTGAGATGATTTAATTTGATCTTGTTCCTCTTGTAGTTTTTGTAATATGGTTGCCTGGTTTGAGAATTTCTCAGAGAGGATAGCAATTTCTGCTCTAATGTCTTTGGTATTATTTTCAATATCTATTTTGATATTTTTATAAAGGTTGTCCAGCATTTGCGATAGAAGTTGTTGGGTCACTCCCTGTGAGTTTTCTTGTAGATGCAAGAAGTCATCTTCTGATGTATTTAATTTTTGTTGTTGTACGGAGAGCTGTGTATTTTCTAAGGGTAGAGATTTTCGTTGTCGCTCTTATTCTGTAGGTGCCATTTTAGGTGAGTAGAATGTGCCAATTGTTGCCTTCTTTTTCTCCATATTTTGTACTTTCTCTTTTTTAGGAGCCATAGGTGGTGTTAGAACTTTTGATTAGCGATTTATTGAATTTTACCACCGTAGTAGGCTCTTATTTATATCTTTAGCACGGATCTTTACCCCTTTTTGCCTAAAAAAGCTTGATTTTAACTCCGCTTGCTTTTTTCTGTCTTTTTTTTTTTTTTATATATAAAAGGGGTCAAAAGCTCTCACCTTTCCCCCTTTCTCTCCTTTTCCCTTTTTCCTCTCCCTTTTCTCTTAAACAGCTATCACTTTAAGTGTCCCTTATTTAGTCAAGTATAGAGATAGAGGTCCAGATCAGACAAAATAAAAGGAATATAGGTATATAATATTTAGTAATTACTCACAGATGTTATTCTGTATGCTCTGGGTGCGCCTGCTATTCCAACTGAGCGTGTTCAAAATCGATTTTTTTCAGGTGGACTGTCAGACTGAGAGTTATAGCGTCAGTTCATATGGCAGCTTTACTGTGCTGTGGCTTTGTATCGGCTCTATGTATCAGCTGTCAGCTTTATGCCGGTTATAGCGATGGTAACGGTTGTATGTCAGTTATATCTATCCGACGGCCAGTGTAGCGGATCCAAGCAGCTGATCCGAATGGCCCCGAAAGACCGTCAGCTGCTAGGCTGCTCAGGTGCTGAATCGCGGTCTTTACACCGCTGCAACGCTACCTTCGCCGCTTCTTTCTCCGCTGCTTTCAGTGCTCTGCCTCTGCCTCTGCCTCTGCTCTGCCTGGCTCTGCCTGGCGTCCTCGTCCTCGCCGCCTCGCTTGTCTCACCGCAGCACTTCCTGGTCCGTGG